>NC_029775.3:56404678-56410271 GCF_000817695.3 Arachis duranensis | reverse complement strand
AGCAATTATTTCATGAGTTATGCATTTAATCAAACACATACACCACCATTAACTTCCATTCTAACTTATGCAACATTGGATATTTACTTTCCAATTCAAACAATTCTCTTTTATTCAAGCATATGGGAAACATAACAAAATTCAGCTAGGTGATGGATGACAAGCAAAATTCAGATTTAGCATTTCTCTAGCTACTTATTAAGTGACAAAGAAAAATAAAATAAAAACGATGCACGAAGTAAAAGAAATGAACAATGGAGGCATATCATGTTTCAGACATGCATCTCCTTATTAAGGGTATGAAGGAAGAAGTATGAAAGAACTTTGCCACCTTCTAATGATTGTGGCTGCTGCTTGATTCTCCCTTTTTCTTCTTTCTCTTTCCTAACTTGGAGTAGTCTCGGACTTCTTCACCAGGGCATCTTCTATCCCAGACAGAATCTAAGAGCCCTAAGAGTCCAACTTCTTCCAATCTGTTAAGTGTTAACTCCGTCTAATAATGAGACCTTGCTTTTTGATTGGCTTCAAATTCAGGGCATTGCTCAAATGGCTTGATCTGTGGATTGAGTGTTGGCAAATTTTGGGTTAAATACTCCAACCTTGCTTGTATGTTTTCATCACTCTCCATTCTTTGCACATATCTAATTTCTTCCATAGTGTGATGAATATTCTTCCATTGATACAGGTTGTGACTATATTCCCCTGCTTTAACTTGACTAAAATACAGCTTATCATATGATTCTTTGAATTCTTTGTATTGCTCTTTTTGTCCTTCAAGAATATGTGCTTGAAATTCTTGCTGCTGAGTCATCATTTGTTATTGCCATCTCTCTTGCTTCTCCTCCATTTGACGCTGCCAAGCTTCTCGTTCCTCTTTATCCCTCAAATATTGCTCCCTAAACCCTAGATGGGGCTCTAGATATTACTCTTGGTGCCCCTGATTTTGGTCTTGTTGAGCTTGCATGAGTTGCTGAGATAGCTCTTTAATTGTTCTTTGTAGCTGGCTCATGTCTATGGCACTATGAGCTTGATTTCGTCCTTCCTCTCTTTGTGATCTCCTTTGTCTGGGAGCTGCCACCCCCTCTTGATCTTCTTCTTCATTCATTCCTTCCATACTCTTCTTGGTGATTCCTTTTCCCTTTTTCACTTTTTCTGTGTCCTCATCTTCAAAGATCACTCCAGCTTTGTTGCATAGCCTAAGGATGGTACTTGGATGTCCAAGACCACTTGATTTACTTGTGCTGTTAGCCATCTCTTGAATACTGTCGGCTATGAGTTGTGCGAGGTTGACTTCACCTCCATGTAAGATGCAGTATGTCAAGAGTGCTCGTTTGATTGTGACCCAAGAAGCGTTTCCAGTAGGGAGGATAGACCTTCTTACTATCTCATACCATCCTTTGGCCACAGGAGTAAGATTTATTCTCCTCAAGTGGCTTGGAACTCCTTTTGAATCTCTTTCCCAGTCTGTATTTTCCACACATAACCCTTGCAAGATCTCATCAGGATTGTTTTCCATCTGCAATCTGGTCTCATAACTAGGCTCTGCATACGTTATGGTTCTCAACTTTAGGGCTCTAGTGATGGCTGACGGACTGAAATTCACTTCAACTCCTCTGACATAACTTGTGTAGGGGACACTATCTTTGTTCTCTTTTACAGCATTTGCATAGAACTCCCTGATCATGACTGCATTGATGTCAACAAGAGGAGCACATAAAAGTTCCCACCTTCTTTCTTTAGTGATTTGCCTCATGATGGGGTATTCCCCATCCTTCAACTCAAGGCCCTTCTCATAGATAACATTCTTTGTCTTCATGAATCTATGATATTTCCCTTCATGGAACTGGGATCTAAATTTTCTTGTATCATATGATGGAGGCTCGGTCACCATTGGTTCCTTTCCTGGCCTTCTTTTTAAACTTGAGGAGGCCATTAGATTTGAAGTGAAAATGAGGGAAAAATGGAAATAAGAAAAGAATGTGTTGTGTTTGGGATGATGCTAGGTTTTGTTGTGCAAGAGAAAAGAATTGTTGGCTTTAGTTTTGGGAGTAGAGGAGATTATGGTTTACAAGTGAAAGTGGTTTGTATGAATGTGTAAGCCATTTAGTGCTAACGGCTATTTATAGGCCGATTCTTCAAACTTTCCAATAAAACCATAATAAATGAGGAAGGAGTTCGTTGGTACTCATGAAGGGTTGAGATTGAGTTGATCATACAGAAGGTTCATGGATTGAACGGTTTGCATGCCTTGTTGAGGCTTTGACGAGGATTCTCTTCTCATTGGTTGCATGCATTTAGGTGTTCGATGATGCATGCATGCAAATTCTGCTTCCCAAGGAGCGCATTTCTCTAGGCACATGTGACCATTCCTCACTTAGCTTGTCCTAGCCGTGGCCCCTCCTTGCATTTGTCACAATCTCTTCCTCCTAAATAAACCAAAACAGCTAGCCTTAGAACATTAATATAGACGTTGGCAAGTGATTTGCAATAAAGAAGAAGGTTGTTTTGTTTTGTTTATTATTACTATTTTTTTTGTGATCAATTGTGTCCCTTAATTAGAGATACTAAAAGTTGGTAAACACCAAACTTATCTCTTATTGAGGGGATGGCTTAGCAATGCAAACCATTCTTCACAATTGACGTATTTTATATTTCAAAAAAAAAATAATAATGCATGATCCCTTTCTGTATGGTTTTGATTCCATGAATAGGAGATGCTCTGCTGAACAGTGTTATGCAGACACCAAACTTAGTGTTTGGTCATATGCTTCATCAAAATGATTTTTCATATGTTCTAAGAATAGCCCCCTTTCTTTTGAAAAGCAAATATTGGGTGCGCCTTAAGGAACACCAAACTTAGAAGTCTGACTTATGCTCTAAAACAATGTATGCATTTATCAAATATGAAAGTTCAAAATCATACTCAGGAAGTCATAGCTTATTGGATAAAAGAAAAGACAAAAATCTTAAATCATGGTTTGCCTCCCATGAAGCGCTCTTTTATTGTCACTAGCTTGACATTGAACCCCCTTTAAGGTGGTTGATGCTAGTGATGTCTCAACTTGTCCCCTCTCACTGTAAGCTTTCTCTGTGTGCCTTGATGCTCAATTTCAATGTGCTCAAGAGAGAGTACTTGGTTGACAGTGTAATGATCTTCTGTTCCCAACTGTTGATACACTAGTTGCACCTTGTCATTTGGAAAATCCCTCAGTTGGGATTTTCTTATTCTTCCACCCTTTGTAAGCCTTCTTCTTGTTCTTCATCTTTTTCTTTCTTGTTGATCTTTCTCCCTTGGCAGTGACTTGGGTTGTGATACCTCCCTTTTTGTTTATTATCTCTACTTCTTTTTGAATTCCTTCTCCTTCTTGCACCTGCTCATTTTTCTGTTCTACTGTGTTGTTGGTTGCTTGCCCTGGAAGAAAGTTACTACTTGTCTTGCTTGTTTCTTCTTTACTTTGTGATTCTGGAAATACTTTCAGGGTGATACTTTCTTCATGCATCCTGAGGGTTAGATCTCCCTGCTCTATATCTACAATGGCTCTAGCAGTGGCAAAAAATGGTCGACCAAGTATTATGGAGTCATTCTCATTCTCTGCTGCATCTAGGATCACAAAGTCTGCTGGAAAGATGAACTTGTCAACCTTAACTAAAAGGTTTTTAATCAACCCTTTAGGATATACTACTGATTGGTCTACCAATTCCAAGGACATCTATATTGGTTTCACCTCTCCTATGCCAAGCTTTTTCACTAAAGAAGATGGAATTAGATTTATACTTGCTCCTAAGTCACACATCCCCTTGTTGATGAATAGACTTCCAATAGTGCAAGGTAGGAAGAAACCTCCAGGATATTCAAGCTTGGGAGGAAGTCCTTTTCTGATTAGTGCAATGCATTCTTCACTGAGCATTACAGTCTCCTTCTCATTCCAACTCCTTTTCTTATTGATGAGCTCCTTTAAGAACTTGGCATACAGAGGCATTTGCTCCAACGCCTCAGCCAAAGGTATGTTGATTTCCAGCTTCTTGAAAGTCTCTAGGAATTTAGAAAAGTGTTGGTCCTTAGTCTCTTTGTGGAATCTTTGGGGATAAGGTAGTGGAGGTGTCAAGCTTTTCTCTACTTGATGTTGTCTTGGATTTGGTTCTTCCATGATCTGCTTTCCCTTCTTCAGATTTTGTGGTCTATTTTCTTTTTCTTGAGGTTGAGTCTGAGGGTGATTGCTTGCTGTTGCATCTTCATCATTGGCTGCCTCTTTTTCGACTTGTTTCTTGTCACTTTCCTTGGGCTTCTTGGTGGCTTCTTCATCTTTTGGCAGGATTTTTCCACTCCTCAACTATATTGCCTTGCACTCCTCTTTTGGATTAGGAATGGTGTCACTTGGTAGTGAGCTTGATGGTTTTTCAACAGAAATCTGCTTGGAGATTTGCCCAATCTGCCTTTCTAGGCTCTTCATGGAAGCTTCTTGGTCCTTTGTTGTCAATTCTTGGTTCTTCATCATCTTCTCCATGAGCATCTCTAGATTAGTGATCCTTTGAGAGTCTTGTGAGATTAGTTGGTTTTGGGGTGTTGATGGATAATGATAGGTGTTTTGGTTAGTTGGGTGGTTACTGGGTGGATAATGGTTAGAGTTGGGATAAGTGTTTTGTGGTTTTCTGTATGTGTTTTGGTTAGTGTTTGGCTGGTTATTGTGGTTTGTGTTTTTCCAATTGTTTTGAGTTGAGTTCCTTTGCCATGGCTGCTGAGCTTGATTGTGGTTGTCTCCCCATCTGAGGTTGGGATGGTTTTTCCAAGAGGGATTGTAAGTATCACCATAGACTTCATTTGTTCCAGGATTTTGGTTGTGCATGTATTGGACTTGCTCTTTCTATTGCTCCTCTTGAATTTCTTCATTTTGCCCCCAAGTAGTTGATGGTTGGCTTGTGGCACTCACTGATGCAACTTGCAGGCCATCAATTTCTGAGCTAGGATTGAATCCACTCCTTCCAACTCCATTACTCCTCTCCTTTGTGATGGTTGGCGTTGCCTTTGGTGAGCAAAGAAATATTGGTTGTTAGCCACCATATCAATGAGATTTTGAGCTTCCTCTGTAGTTTTCATGAGTTGTAATGAGCCTCCAGCTGAGTGATCAAGTGCTTCTTGAGCCTTCAGAGTAAGTCCCTCATAGAAGTTCTGCAGCTTGTCCCACTCAGTGAACATCTCTGGTGGACATTACCTCAGTAGTGCCTTATATCTTTCCCATGCTTTATATAAATTTTCAGCCTCCATTTGAGTGAATGTCTGCACCTCAGTTTTTAATTTTATGATCCTTTGAGGGGGATAAAATTTGGCAAGAAACTTGCTCACCAAATCATCCCAAGTGTTGATGCTCTCTTTTGGAAATGTTTCTAACCATTGAGTGGCTTTGTTCCTGAGAAAGAATGAAAAGAGCAGTAACTTGTAGCTGTCAGGAGGCACACCATTGGTTTTGACAGTGTCACAAATCCTTAGGAAAGTGGATAGATGTTGGTTCGGGTCCTCCAATGGTCCTCTTCCAAAAGAGCAGTTGTTTTGGACTAAAGTGATGAGTTGTGGCTTTAGTTCAAAGTTGTTTGCATT
>NC_029775.3:56329704-56404581 GCF_000817695.3 Arachis duranensis | reverse complement strand
TACTCTTCTTTGTTGTGGGTTATTGTTGGCTCTTCCTTCTGGTTGATTGGGATTTGATGGATCTCCTTCCATCTCTTGGAATTACTCCTCAGATTCTTCCTTTCCAATAACGTTCTTCCCTCTTTCAGCTCTTCTTATTCTTCGAAGAGTTCTTTGGTCAATTTCAGAGAGGATAGGGGAAGATCTTCCTGTACCTGACATACAAACACACAACAATATACACACAGATCCAAAAAAACCAGTGAAACTTCAATCTATCGCTAGAATGAAATTTTAGTTAGTTTAAGCAAAAATTCAAACAGTTAGTGTGTTAGTAAAACTTAAAGAAACAGAAAAGAAAAAGTGCTTAATCTAGACCTCCACTTCACTTAATCATTGTCAATCTATTTCAATCCCCGGCAACGGCGCCAAAAACTTGATGTGTGGAAAACGATCCAACACAAAACTCACCAGCAAGTATACCGGGTCGCATCAAGTAATAAAACTCACGGGAGTGAGGTCGATCCCACAGGGATTGAAGGATTGAGCAATTTTAGTTTAGTGGTTGATTTAGTCAAGCGAATCAACTAGTGGTTGAGTGGTTTATCATTAACAGAAACTAAATTGCTTGGAATGTAACGGGAGAGGGGAGAATTGCAGTAAATTAAAGAGCAGGAAAGTAAAAGATGTTGAATCTTAAAGAACAAGAAATTAAATGACTGAAACTTAAAGTGCAAGAAATGTAAATTCCAGTAACTTAAAGTGCAAGAAATATAAATTGCTTGAATGAAAAAGGGATTTGAGGATTGGGAATTCAGAATTCAAACGAGGAAAATTAAATTGCAACAATTAACTAGACAAGAGATGAATTGAAATAGACTATATCTCAAACAGAAATGGAAATTTAATTGCAGCAGGGATTCACAGAAGAACCCAAAAGGAAAATGGGATCTCAGGGCTCCAGAGACTAGACAGCAGAGTCTAAATCTCAATTGCCTTCCCAGATCCAAGTTCACAAAGCAATTAACAAGAAAGTAAAGAAGAAGCAGTAAAGGAAATGAAATTGAACTAAATTATGCAGAAGAGAAATTAAAGAGATCTTGAATGGAGATTGAGACAGAATTTCCTCAATTCTTCACACCCAAGACTCAAACAAGAAAAGTAAAAATGCTCAAGCAAGAACGAGGAAGAAGAGAGATCAATTCTCCTCCCCAATTCTCTGAAATCTCAGTTCCTAGCTCTCAGTGAAGTCTCAGAATTCAAAACTCAAAAGAAGGTTCAAAAGTTTCAAAGTAAAGTAAAAGTTCAAAGCTCAAAAGAAAGGTCCTAATTACATCAAACTATCTCCTATTTATACACTTTCTATTCTTGGATCTTGGGATTTGGATGGGCTTTTGATTTGGTGAAGAAATGAATTAAATTGGATTTTTGATTTAATTTTTAGCCCATGAAAAATTGCTTCCAGGAGGCTGCCCTGCCCTTGTGGAGGGCAGGGCAGAAAATGGTGCTTGCGGCCCTTGGTGCGTGTTGGTTGGTGCGTGTGGTGCTGCAGGATGCTGCCCTGCCCTTGTGGAGGGCAGGGCAGAGTTTTTTGGTGCGCCAGATTTTGCTGCCCGTGCGTGCTGCTGCTGCCGAGACCCCCTTGGTGCGCCAGATTCTGCCCATGCGTGCGTGCTGGCTGTGCACCACAAAATGCTGCCCTGCCCTTGCGGAGGGCAGGGCAATGTTTCCAAAAGTGAAGCTCCGCGTTTGAAACTCGGTGGATGCACACACTACTTCTTTTCCTTGGTTTTCTTGGCACTAAAGTAAGGCCTAGTTTCTTGCTTCCTCATGGTGCCGAGTTCAATCCTTGTGGCAAGCATTGGTAAGCTTTTTCTTTGAATTATTCTTAATTGGAGCCTGATATTGCTCTTGAGGAGGGCAGGGTAGAATTTTTGTTCCCTTTGGTCCTTGGCATCAAATTGTGCTCTGCCCTTGTTGTGGGCAGGGCAGTGTTGCTTCTCAGAGCTTGTTTCATTATGTTGCCCTCCTGGAGGGCAGTGTGCCCTTGTGGAGGGCAATGTTTGCTTCCTCCCTTCCATGCGCCACACTCTTTTCTCCTTGGGCCACGCTTTCTTAAGCCACGTTTTTCCTTTTTTTCTTTCTTTCTTCACCTATAAGAAACCAAAACAACCACTCAAAGTATCTCTAAATTCACAAGGTTTATAATTCATTAAAAATCAATTAATTCTTGCTCAAACCTCATGATTTAGCATCAATTTAATGGTAGTTGTTTGATTCAAAGAAGTTATGCATTTTCATTCCAAATCACTTACTTGAGATGCAAGAAAGTGCATAAAGACTAATAAAACAAGTGAAATTAGCTTGAAAAATGGGTATATGATGACTTGTCATCACCAAGTACATATGACTTTGCCTTCAAGCATTTTAATTCTTTTGAATTGCATGATTTGGCCACCATGTGATTTGAATCCTATTCTTTAATAAGGCAATTTCTTGTTGGATGTTGAGCATTTATCTTCATGCATTGTGTTTCGTGATCATATGCATCCATATATTTTTGGCTTGAAAGCTTTCATGCTTCTTTATTGCTTGTTTGGTTGTTTTAACCTACAAGTTTAAAGCACCTCAAGCACACTAGAATGAGTGGAGTGCATAATTCTTTTGTGTAATTGTGACACCGCTTTTCATGTTAGTATATGTTCTAGACTGCATGCATCTTAGATCACACACACTTAATTCTGTCACACTAACTCACTCACTTCGTTCTAGTGGTTCTTACCTCATTCTAACAATGTATGCTTCCTTACTTTTGCATTTACTTCCCCTACCATCCTGTATTTTATTTTCAGGATGAATCACTATAAGCAAAAATGGAAGCGAGAGATAGAACACGCAGCAACCGGTGGACCTATCAGTTGAAGGTAGCAATTTGGAGAATCGCGATACCCCCTTGTTCATCTTAGAATGCACCGATGACGGTGCAAAATTTTAAGTGTGGGGAGGTCGTCCGACCAGTTGGCGGTTTTGGGTGACAAGTTCTAATTCCAACACTTTTGCATTTCATTTTTTATCTTTTAGGATTTTTAGTGTATTTTATTATTTTGCATATACATAACAAGCTCTTGGCAAGGTATGAGAACTAGAAATCCTACCTCATTATCATCATTAATTGTGATAAGAACTGTCTATTGCTCCCACTTAGTCAACCTCTAACTATGAAGGCAAGTCAAGTGGATAAATCAATTTGATTCCTCAAGTCCTAGTCAACTCCTAAGGAAAGACTAGCTTTAGTGGAATTCAAATCAATTAGCAACTTCTAATTATCAATCAACAAAAACATTAGATAACTCAAGAATCTCAAATTACTCAACCAAAGCCAAGAGGCAAAAAACCTAGCTCATAACTAAAAGAAGCATTTCAACAAACACATAGAAGGCAATAAAAGTAAACATCACAAATTGCAAGAATTAAAGAGGGATCTAACTATAAAGACAAGAAAGCAATAATGGAAGACCAAAGCAAACATGAAAAGACATGGAAATCACAAATTGCATTAAAAAGAAATTTAGATCTACAAGAGAATTCATAAACTACAACTAACAATACAAGAGAAGTAGAATGCTACAACTACAAGAGAGCAATTGAGGATGAAAAAAGAAAATTAAAGCAAGAGAGATGAAGTAGATCTAGATCTAAACCTAATCCTAATTCTAGAGAGAAGAAAGAGCTTCTCTCTCTAGAAACTAACTCTAACTACTTCTAAAACTACTTAGTGACTAATTGGTAAAAAGTGTGTTGATCCCCTTCTAATCCTTGGGTTTAATAGCTTCAGAAGTGAGTTGGATTTGGGCCTGGGAAGCCCAGAATTCGCCCCCAGCGGATTCACGTTAATGAGGTCACATGCGAACATCGACGCGTACGCGTGGGTCACGTGTACGCGTGGTGCACGAAATTGTGATCATCAACAATGGCTCTAATAACTTGGTAGCGCTTTCAAACGTGAATCACACTTAGTCACAACTCTGCACAACTAACCAGCAAGTGCACTGTGTCGTCCAAGTAATACCTTACGTGAGTAAGGGTCGATCCTACAGAGATTGTTGGTATGAAGCAAGCTATGGTCATCTTGTAAATCTCAGTCAGGCGGATGTTAAATGTTATGGAGTTTTCGAATAATAGATAAAGTAGAAAATAAAGATAGAAATACTTATGTAAATCATTAATGGGAATTTAAGATAAGCATATGAAGATGCTGTGCTCCTTTTGAATCTCTGTTTTCTTACTACCTTCATCCAATCCTTTTTACTCCTTTCCATGGCAAGTTGTATGTAGGGCATCACCATTGTCAATGGTTACATCCCATCCTCTCAGTGAAAAAGGTCCAAATGCTCTGTCACGGCACGACTAATCATCTGTCAGTTCTCGATCATGTTGGAATAGAATCCCTTGATTCTTTTGCGTTTGTCATCACGCCCAACAATCGTGAGTTTGAAGCTCGTCACAATCATTCAATCCTTGAATCCTTCTCGGAATACCACAGACAAGGTTTAGACTTTCTGGATTCTCATGAATGCCACCATCAATCTAGCTTATACCACGAAGATTCTGATTAAGGAATCCAAGAGATATGCGCCCGGTCTAAGGTAGAACGGAAGTGGTTGTCAGTCACGTGTTCATAGGTGAGAATGATGATGAGTGTCACGGATCATCACATTCATCATGGTGAAGTACAATGAATATCTTAGAATAGGAATAAACTGAATTGAATAGAAAATAGTAGTAATTGCATTAAAACTCGAGGTACAACAGAGCTCCACACCCTTAATCTATGGTGTGTAGAAACTCCACCGTTGAAAATACATAAGTGAAAGTGGTCCAAGCATGGCCGAATGGCCAGCCCCCATGAAGGTCTAAAATCGCATACACTGATTAAAGATCAATCAAAAGACGTTTAATACAATAGTAAAATGTCCTATTTATACTAGACTAGCTACTAGGGTTTACAGAAGTAAGTAATTGATGTAGAAATCCACTTCCGGGGCCCACTTGGTGTGTGCTTGGGCTGAGCTTGAGCTTTACACGTGCAGAGGCTTCTTTTGGAGTTGAACGCCAAGTTGTAACGTGTTTTTGGCATTCAACTCTGGTTCATGACATGTTTCTGGCGTTTGACTCCATAATGCAGCATGGAACTGGCGTTGAGAGCCAGATTACATCATCTAATCACGAATAAAGTATAGACTATTATATATTGCTTGAAAGCTCTGAATGTGTACTTTCCAACGACATTGAGAGCGTGCCATTTTGAGTTATGTAGTTCCAGAAAATCCATTTTGAGTGCAGTGTGGTCAGAATCCAACAGCTTCAGCAGTCCTTTGTTAGCCTTTTATCAGAGTTTTGCTCAGGTCCCTCAATTTCAGCCAGAAATTACCTGAAATCACAGAAAAACATACAAACTCATAGTAAAGTCTAGAAATGTGAATTTACCATAAAAACTAATGAAAACATCCCTAAAAGTAGCTAGATTATACTAAAAGCTACCTAAAAACAATGCCAAAAAGCGTATAAATTATCCGCTCATCAACGCGTCGCTTGGAAATTTTCCATCCACGCGTATGTGTCACCATGCGACTTCATATTCCATGCGTGTGCGTCTGCTGTGCTTGTGCGTCGATCTTAGCATCCCAAATCCTTGGTTTCCTATGATCTCTCCACTTGCATGCTTTTTCTCTTCATTCCTTTGATCCATTCCTAGCCCTTTTCAACCTGAATTCACTTAACAAACACATCAAGGCATCTAGTGGAATCAAAGGTGAATCAAAATTAATTAATTAAAGGCCTAAAAAGTATGTTTTCACACTTAAGCACAATTTAAGAGACAATCATTAAACCATGCTATTTCATTGGATAAATGAGGGTAAAGTAGATAAAAACCACCCAAATTAAGCACAAGATGTACCACAAAATAGTGGTGTATCAGTTCTCTGTTAAGGTGGCTGATGGTCATAGTGTTTCAGCTTGTCCCCTCTCACTGTGAGCCTTCTTCCCGTGTTTTGATGAATAATATCTATGTGCTCCAACGAGAGTATTCTACTGATAGTGTAATAATCATTAGACTGTGGAGGTGTCTCCAACTGTTGGTAGATCAGCTTCACTTTGTCTCCCTCTGAGAACCCTTCAGTTGGAATTGTCTTGTTTCTCCACCCTTTTGGACCCTTTTTCTTACTCTTCTTCCCTTTCTTTGATGACTCTTCTTTCCTGGCAGCAAGCTTTATGTCAGGGTCCTTCTTCTTAGTGATCAAACTTGTAACTTCTTTTTACAATCCTTCCTTAGCTTTCTTATCCTCATGATCCTTTTGTTTTTCTTCAATGTTTTTCTTCTGCACCAAGGGTGAGTGGATGAATGTTTTTCTTCGCATGATGCCAAGGCATTTTTAATTTGTTTTAGAGTAATTTCATACATTTCTTAGGCAATAAGTAAATATTTGGATGAGAAATTCATGCATGCCTTGATTCAATCAAACATTGTTAATTTTGTGCATTTTCATGAGATTTATGTAAAGATTTATTTGATGCTATGAATGATGCATTATCTTGTGATTAAGGCAATACTTTGATTCATTTTGTTTGGTTGATGATAGGTAAGAAGAAGCAAAGGAAGGGTAGAGAAGAAGAAGAGCAAGCAATGTTGGTGGCCATAGTTGGCTCACCAACGTTGATACAAACGTTGCTCCTGATAGCCTGACTGTGTCTTCTTCAAGCAAGAATAACTTGAGCTAAAAATCCCCAAATGAGGTGATTCTAAAAGTATTGGAAAGTAGGAATCTAGAGCTTTCCAAGAATATATGGCACTACATGGTGGACACTAAATTTGAGGGAGAAAACAGGCCCGAAAAGTGCAAAGATAAACATAGTATCAACCTGTAGTAAGGCCAGCTGACCTCTTCACGTTCCATGGAATATAACTCGAGCTGCAGAGCTCCAAATGATGCGCTTTTAATGGCTTTGGAAAGTCGACATTTAGGTTTTTCCAACAATATATAATAATATTGTGTGGATAATACGTTTGAGCTTCAAAATCTGGCATTTTTACCAATATTTGTGTAAACGTTGGTGTGCCAACGTTGCCTCCAATGTTGCACACCAACACCAACGACCCTGTCCTCTTCAAAGGAGCATAACTTGAGTTACAGATGTCCAAATAAAGTGATTCTAGTTGGGTTAGAAAGCTGACATTCAGAACTTTTTAACCATATATAATAGTCTATAGTGGACATGAAATTGGCAACGGTGATAAGAGGATAAAGTAACGTTCCAAGGCTTGATGTGCACCATTATGCAAAAAAAAAAGTACTGGTGCCAACGTTGGAGGGAACGTTAGCGCACCAAGGTTACCCCCAACGTTTTGCTTTCTAGAAATTGAAAAAAAAACTATCCACGCGTACACGTGCGTAACGCACACGTGTAGGCGTGCGTGACGCGCACGCGTAGGCATGCGTGACGCACACACATGGATAGGCCAACATTGGAGAAAACGTTGCCAAGCCAACGCTGAGGCCAACGTTCGCGATGATATTTCAAAAATTGGAGTTGGGAACTTTGCATCGACGCGTACACGTCAATGACGCATACGCGTGGACATACGTTTTCAGCCGAACCATGCGCACGCATAGGCAATGCAGACGCGTGAAGTGGCAAAACTCTACCATCCACGCGTACGCATGAACAGGCAAACGTTGGTGCCCCAACACTGAGTCGAACATTGCTTGAAACACCCAGAATCCATTTTCTTTAAAAGAATGTTTGACCCAACGTTTGCTTAAAAACGTTGACCCCAACGTTGATACCATAACTATGCAATTGAACGCCTCTCTCCTCTACATCACCGAGATCCACTTCAATCTGCTTCATCAAAATGCCAAGGCCCACATCCAAGTATTTAAATATCCAATTGAAGATATAAATAGTGGAGTTAGGAAAATATAAGAGAGCTCTCTGGAGGCCCTGAGGGGGGCTCCGGGAGTTCAGAACTCTGATTTTCATTTTCTCTGCATTTCCTTTTAGTTTTATGTACTTTCTTTTCTTTTTTTTTCTTTTTCTTTTTAGGGGGTTAGCGAGTTAGAAACCCAATTTAGGGAAACTCTCTGCACAATTCTCTTTTCTGAAATTTTAGTTTACTTCTGCAATGTACTTTTCTTTTTTACTTTCCATTTCCAGAGCTATAAATAACTAAACATCTTTCATTGGGTTAGGGAGCTCTGTTGTAATTCAATGGATCAATAATAGTTTTCATCTTCTTCTTTTCTCTTTTCTCTTGATTTTGTTAGAAAGCTTTTGATCTTAATTCAATTGGATAGTTGTCTTGACAGAGAAGCTATTCATAATTGGGTTTCCTCTGATCCTTGAGAAAGGGGTGAGGAAATCATGCTAGAAAGGCTTTTTCACATTGGATTAGGTTGGAATTTGGATGGATATTATGACATTTAATCCTACTAATACCTTGATCTATGAATCTGTGTGGTACAATCAGTTACCGAACGTCATCTTTTCCCATGAGCAATTAAATCAAGACATTGGGCAATTGTTCAAGCTTAGAGAGATTGGTGAGCCAAGACATTGTAATCCAATCACCTAAGATTGCCAAGCAAAGTCAATGAATGCATTGATTGAGGAAGAGATGAAAATGATTTGATTTGGAGAATTCAATATCTCCTAAAACCCAGTGAATCCACATTTCTGATCTTACCCATTCTCATTTACATTCTGCTGTTTATTTTGATGCTCAACAACCCCATTCCCTTTTAATTTCTTGCAATTTATGTTTCTGCATATTAATTTCCTTCAATTTCTCTTCTGTCATTTAAATTCTGTTGTTTACATTCAGTTATTTATATTTCTTGCACTTTATGTTTCCTGCCAATTTAAATACTGCAATCCTCAATTCAATTCTGATTTTGTTCAACTAGAACAATTCTCCAATTAACGTTAATCAACCAACCAATCCCTGTGGGAATTTGCTGAGAGACAAGTTTTCATGTATCAAGTTTATGGCACCATTGACGGGGATTGGTTTTGTATTAACAATGATTAAATTGGAGGATAACTAGATTGAACACTTTTATTTTGTTTTGTTGATTAGTTTGATTTTAGTTGTTTATTTTTGTTCTCTGCAATTTGAGTAGTTTTTCCTTCTTGATTTATCCACTAACTATTTGTGATATTGCCTCACTAAGAATCCCTCATTTATGACAATGGAGATTCTAATTTCTTTTGGTGATTATTGTTTTAGACAGAGCTTCTTGCAAGAAAGAATGGAGCATCCATCATATTTTGGTCAATCAAATTTCATGAGAAACTTTCCACCACCACAGAATGATTCATGTTATTATGCTCATGGTTGGTGGGAGTATCAAGAACATGAAATGGGGTACTTTTCAGAGCCACAAAATGGTCCATATTTTGATGAAATTGATCACTACTCAAGTTGTGGCTGGGAAGATCAAAATCAAAGAGATTTAACTCATTCATACCCCATTCATCAAGAGCCATCACCTCT
This sequence comes from Arachis duranensis, assembly GCF_000817695.3. Lineage (NCBI taxonomy): Eukaryota > Viridiplantae > Streptophyta > Magnoliopsida > Fabales > Fabaceae > Arachis > Arachis duranensis. The sequence goes on along the minus strand of NC_029775.3, from coordinate 56,395,046 downwards.
TAATTATCCAACCTCACCTCCTAGTTTTACATGTCCAAATTCTTCATCATTTGAGTATGCATCAGCACAAAATTCCTACGCAAATCCATACAATTCATTTCACTATTCACAAGATCCATTCCACTACACACAAAATTCTCTTCACAGTCCGTAAAATTCATTCCATTACCTACAAGAGTCATACTACTTTTAGAACACACAACCACAAAACAACCAATTCCATTCACAAGCCAACCCCAACCAATCATCACAACCTACACAACCTCCTATATATAGATTTGCGAGGATGGAACTCATCATTGACGAACTCAAAAAAGTAGAATAGAAGATAAACTTGCTAGGATAGAACTCCTCCTTGAAGAAATGACAAAAATAAATGAGGAGGAGAAAATATCAAAAATGGAGCATGAAGAAAAATTGAGACAGATAGCACAATCCTATTCTGAAGAACAATTCATTGAAGAACTTAAATTACAAAGAGAGACCACTTCACTCTCTCCAGAAACAGAGGAGTTCATTCAATGGTCAAGAACAAGGGAGGAATCAGAAGAACAAGAAAAAGAGGCACCCATACTAAGTGAGATTCCTATGAAGAATGAGGAGGTTGTGAGAGTATATAAGCCTAGGGCTCCATACCCACAGAGGCTACTAGAGGTGACAAAGAAACATGCAAACTCACTACCAAAAGACGCCAATGCAACATCATGTAGAAGAAGAAGAGGAAGTGAATCAAGTGTGTCCGCACTCAATTGAAACAGAGAGTTGCATAGAGGGTGGGTTCATTGAACCACCAATCCAAGAAGCTCTTGATGAAGAGGATGCTCCAACCATCCCTCAACATCCAAGTCTTGATATCCAAGAAGTGAAGGCAACCAACAAAAGCATCGAAAAGAGGATTGTGACTAAGTTACAATTGACCATATCAAGGAAGAAGAAAAGCTCAACCACAAGCAATCCAACCCCTGATCCAGCAAGCAAGTTCAATCAAGCAAATAACAAAAAAGAGCTTGCGTGGAAGAGGCACTCAAAACAAGGGACAGTAACTAGTCCCTTCTTCCACTTGAGGTCATCCCTCTTAACAAACTGGAAGAAGAGGAAGAAATTCATGAACAATATGTCAAGCTAATGACATTAAAAGAGCACTTGTTAGGAGGCAACCCAACCAGAGGTAGTTTTTCTTTTCCTAGTTATTTCAATAAAAAGAGTTATGTAGGTTTATCTGTATTGCAAGCAACTAAGTTTGGTGTTGCACACCAAAACAATTCAAGGGTGAATGTGTAATTCTAAGTTTGGTATTCCACCAAAGATTTCATTAAAAGCACATTTTAACCCTCAGTATTAATAGTCACTGATTCCAAACAATCAGGGAAACTACTTGCAACTGTTTGCTTTCTAGTTCATAGTTGTTTTATTAATAACAGCACATGAGGTCCTTTGCATGTATTCAATCTGCTGTATTAGACAAAGAACTAAGTTTGGTGTTCACACACCAACTTAATTTCAGAAAATCACAAGCATACATACATGCTAACTTTTTCTCAAGTGCTTGGGAACAAGCAACTTCCGATAACTTTGCAGAAATCCAATCAATCTCTTGGAAAACCTATGCACCATCATCCAAAGAGACAAAGAAGGATATAAAAGTTATGGATGATGATGACAAGGAAGAAAAAAGAAGACAACAAGAGGTTATGTTGTTACTTAACTATTTATGGTTCGTAGTGCTTTAATTGGAAGTCTAAATGTGCCCTGCTGAATTGTTTACCTGTGTTTACATTCTGTGTGCTTGCTTTCTGTGCTTGTCATTTAAGTATGCTAGTCTAAGTGCCTGCTTCATTTTCATCCTACTTAAATTATATGTTGCGTCCTCGAGCTTAATAAATGAAATTATGAGAAATTATTGTGAAAAACAAGAGTGAAATCCAATGTTGCAGAATTAAGTCCTAGTGTTGTGGTGGTATCTGCTAGCTAAGTTGATTATCAATAAGGTACAAGACTAAGATATCTCTTGAATTATGAGCTTGAAGTGCATTCTATGAGACTTAAATGAATTAAGAAGATCCTAAAAAGAAAAAAAGAGAATGAAAAAGAAAGAAAATAGCAAAAAAATAAAGCTAGGCATTAATAGTTTGAACCTTGAGGCATGTGTCTGTGGTGTTATTGTGCAAGGATCTGCTTGGATGAGTAAGTTCTTAGGAGTTCTTCATCACTTGATAACTTGGGTTAACAAACCCAGGATTATCAACTGAAAGTCCACTATCAAGAGCAAACTTGTCACAAAACATTTAGCAACCCAAAGAGGTGCTGAACACCAAGGTCTAAGGAATGAATAAAAACTATGTGCCTGTGGTGTGTATGTGCTGAGGAGAGACTTGGGTGATTAAGTCCTTAGGGTTGTTTCAACACCTAGCACCTTGAACTAACTGGTTCGGGAGTGTTGACTAAAAGAGGTGCTGAACACCAAGGTCTAAGGAATGAATAAAAACTATGTGCCTGTGGTGTGTATGTGCTGAGGAGAGACTTGGGTGATTAAGTCCTTAGGGTTGTTTCAACACCTAGCACCTTGAACTAACTGGTTCGGGAGTGTTGACTAAAAGCCTATCCAAAAAAGTTGTCTCATTATAGAACACTTAGCTACCGGAAGCAATAAGCTCTAAATAAGGAAAGAAAACAAAAATAGAGAAGTTAAAGATCAAGAATAAGAGTCTCATAGAAGGCAATAGAGTGAGAATTCAAGAGCATATGAGAGCCTAGAAACCAGCAAAAACATGAACCTAAATTGCCAAGCACGAAACTCCATGAACCAAGGATTTAAATTCTCTGAATAAGGACTTCTATCTCTTATATTTTCATGTTCTATCACTTGCTTGAGGACAAGCAAGATTTAAGTTTGGTCTTGTGATGCCAGGGCATCCTGGCTAGTTTCACAAGCCATTTTTAGTTTGTTTTAGAGTAGTTTCATGCATTTCTTAGGAAACAAGTAAATATTTGGATGAAAAATTCATGCTTGCCTTGATTCAATCAAACATTGTTAATTTTGTGCATTTTTATAAGATTTATGCAAAGAATTGTTTGATGCTATGAATGATGCATTATATTGTGATTAAGGAAATAAATTGATGCATTTTGTTTGGTTGATGATAGGTAAGAAGAAGCAAAGGAATGGAAGAGAAGAAGAAGAGCAAGCAACGTTGGTGGCCAAAGTTGGCTCACCAACGTTGATGCAAACGTTGCTCCAGACAGCCTGACTATGTCTTCTTCAAACAAGAATAACTTGAGCTACAAAACTCCAAATGAGATGATTCCAAAAGCATTCGAAAGTAAAAATATAAAGCTTTCCAAGAATATATGGCACTTCATGGAGGACACTAAATTTGAGGGAGAAAACTGGCCCCGAAAGTGCAAAGATGAACATAGTATCAACATGTAGTAAGGCTAGCTGACCTCTTCACGTTCCATGGAGTATAACTCGATCTAAAGAAATCCAAATGATGCGCTTCCAATGGCATTGGAAAGTAGACATTTAGGGATTTCCAAAAATATATAATAGTATGGGGTGGATAATACTTTTAAGCTTCAGAATCTGGCACTTTTACTAACGTTGGTGTGCCAACGTTGCCTCCAACGTTGCACACCAACGCCAGCGAACCTGTCCCCTTCAAAGGAGCATAACTTGAGTTATAGATGTCCAGTTGAGATGATTTTAGTTGGGTTAGAAAGTTGACATTCAGATCTTTCCAACCATATATAATAGTTCATAGTGGGCATGAAATTGGCAACGTTGACAAGAGGATAAAGTAACGTTGCAAGGCTTGATGTTTAACATTATTGTTCCGATGGTTACCTGAAACTGAAGGTTGATCTCGGATGAGATCTACTGTTGTGGCTGGAGTTGTCGTGTCCTACTTGTCGGACTTGGTGGCGCTGCTGATTCTTCGTCACCGGAGGGTGGTGATACCTGCAAGAGACTCCGATGCTTAAGTTAGCACGTGCATTAGGCATGATTTTGTGTAGAATCAGAGTATGAGTTATACCTGGGTGCTCCAGTGTATTTATAATAGTGTGGAATGACCTTTCTAGAGATAAGTTAGTTATCTTATCTTACCTCTTGAGTGAAGTCATCTTATCTCTCAGGGGAACCACCTTATCTTTCTAAGCTTTTGCTACCTTTAGATTGGGATGTGTTCCTTCGTTTGGGCCTGCTTTGGGCTCCCATGGTGATTTGGCCAAACTCTTTGAGAAGAGGTCGGTGGCAACCCAACCTGAAGAAGTTGGTCACTTGTGTCTTTGGTCAACCCGAGTCGCACAGGTCGACCCAGGGTATGAACAGTGCCCCTGCTCGAGCTCGATCTTACCCTTGAGGTCGTGTCTTTAGACTTCGACCCCTTTGAGGAAGTTGTGCTCGAGCATCTTGCCTTTATCTGATTTCTTGTAGAATTCCTATTAGGTTATCCTCTGCCTTAAAATGCGAAGCGTTTCTTTTTTCCTTTATTTGCAGCGCGCGTTTGTGTTTTCTTGGAAACATGCGAGGTTTTAAAGCCCATTAACTCCTCTTTGCCGTTTCTTTCTTTCCCTCTTTTGCATTTCATTTTGAATTTCAAAGCACCATCTTTCAGTTTCTTCTCTCCTTTCTCTTTGCTCTTTGCTTCGTTATCCACTGAGGTGCTTCCTTCATCTGTTTCTCATGCCCTAAAGCTTTCTGTCTTCTCTGCTCGAGAGTGTTTGTTGGTGCAGATTTCGATCGTTGCTCCTTCCTTCGTGCTTGTTTCCTCTTTCTTTACAGGTTGGTGTCTCTTCCATCATTTTTCATTTAGATGCTTGCCTTTATATTGCATGTCTACAAAATTTTGGTTTTCACTAAGTCTGTCCTGAAAAGCTTGATCCTTTTTGCCAAAGATTGCATCTTTTATTTTTTATTAATGCTGCGATTCTCCTTTACTGCTCCTGTTTGAGGAAGATGTGTATCTTCTGGTGATCTTGCCTTCCGTAGGGTTTTTAGCTCGTTGCTGTTCCTGTTTATGGTTGCATGACCTTATCTTTGTGTATATTTTTTGTTTTTGTTGGAATTGTTGGTATGAAATGGTTGTAGCTTTCTTGATGATTCTTTGCGTGATCTTTGATGATGATGGTTTTTGCTATTTGTATGAAAAAAAGTAAGATTTTATTCGAGAGATGTTCAGGCTGGTTTTAGGGCATAAATTGTCGATTTCTCTTTTCTGAATTTCTTGCCTTGTTCGTTGCCTCCAAAAGGGGTGCCCCTGGACTTTAGCATGAGTCCTGGGGTTTCCCTTTTGCTGATTTACTTTTTGTTGTCCGAGTTGTTACCTTATTTGCCGAGTTATTTGGTAGTAATCCATTTTCTCTTTTTCTTACTATAGGGATAGTTGGCCTTTGTCTTCCCAAAAAACATTGTTGAGATGTGTACTAGGATTCCTGACGGCATGTCTGACTGGCTGGACTCCATAGTTTTAATGTGTGTTACTGTGGCTGACCCCGAGTACTGTGTGAGACTTAGGAGGTTCCATAAGATTTGTAGTAATAGGGAAGAGGAGAAGAATTATGAGTTGGTGTCGCCTGACCCTGAGGAGAGGGTCAGTTTTCCTCCCTTGACTCAGGGGAAACGGCCCTTTTTCTATGCTTATGACTACATTTTTAGTCAGTTGAATATTACCATCCCTTTTATCGCTTTTGAGACCGACCTGCTGTGGTCTTGCAATGTAGCCCCTTCTCAGCTCCATCCGAACTCATGGGGTTCCATAAAAATCTTTCAACTTTTGTGTCAGGAATTAGGTGTCCGACCTACCCAAACTCTCTTTCTTTATCTTTTTGTGTTGACAAAACCTGGGGTAGCTAAAAAGAAAGCCTCTTGGATTTCTTTTTGAGCTTCCCAAGGGAAGAAAGTGTTTTCCATGTATGATGAGTCCTTTCGCGACTTCAAGAACTATTACTTCAAGGTCCAAGCTATTGAGGGAGCTTGTCCCTTCTTTTTAGATGAAAATGGCGAACCCTCCTTCTCTTTGTCGTGGCAAAAGGATCCAACAGTAACTAAGTACTCTTGGGAGAGCTTAAGAGAGTTAGAAAAAGCCTTTGTGGGTGTGTTAGAAGAGAACTGGGGGGAGCCTCCTCACCTGGATACAAAGAGGTCTATGGGAGATCCTTCCCTCCTCCGTGCTGAACTGGGTAGTGGCCGACTTCTTTTAAGCTTTTCTTTTCCTTGTTTGTTTGCCGATTTATCCCTCTCTCATTCGTAACTCCCTTTTGCTGGCTTCTTTTTCAGAAATGGTGAAGTCTTCGGACTCCATGAAGGTCTTCCATAATGCAAAGAAGGCGACAGCTGCAAAGAATCTGTCTGCAAAAACCTTTGGAGAAGGATCTTCCCAACTGCCTCTAAAGAAGCCGACCTCGGGTGCTTCTGGGCCGAGGAAGGTTATTCCAACTCCTCAAGTCCAGACGGTTCCTTCTGACCCAATTCAACTGACTTCCGGTGCTACCTCTTCTCCTACTACTGGTCCTCCTACAAAAAAGCAAAAAACTGTTGGTCCGTATGACTTAAATGCCCAGGATTTTGATGCCGTGGGGTTTGTTGATGAACAGATTGCTCCTTATGGCCAACATCCAATGGATGATGTGTCTATCCTTTGTCACTTGGATTTCATCACCAGCAATAGTTTTCGGATGGCCCATATGGGTGCGACCTTGTTCCGTACGGTCCAGGGCTCTCCGGTTCATGCGACTAAGACATTTACGGAGGATGCCAACTCTGAATTTAGTAGAATCAATGGTTTGAAGGATGAGCTTGACGCTATGGTGGCAAACTTGGAGCTAGATGTGGAAAGGGAGAAGTCCCGGGCTACTGCTGCTGAGGCTGTTGTGAACCTGGCTGAGGAAGTGGCAAAAAAGTATAAAGAGAGCTATACTCGCACTTATGGCGAGCTGTTGGAGGCCAGGGAGAGGATTCAGTCTACCCAGGCTGATTATACCGAGCTTCAGGGTCACCTGATGGACAGTGTGACTGATGCTTACGAGAACTTAAAGGCCCAGGTCCGGGTTCTTACCCCTGATCTCGACTTGACTCTCTTCAGTCAGGATAATGTAGTGGAGGACGACAAGATTGTGCTAGCCCCGGATGATGAAGATGAGGGTCTTCCTATCAGGCCACCAGCTAAAGCTTCCGCAGCCTCGACTTCTCCAACTCCTTCTACTGAGGTCAACCGTCTCGAGTCCGAGCTTGATGTGCAGATTCTAAACCGGCCGTATGGAACTGTTGATGCTGTCCCGATCTCGACCCTTCCTCCTCTTTTAGCTCGAGATGCTTCTATCGGGGAGGATTTGACTCTTTTATGACTTTTTGCGTTTATATTATAGTCCGGCTTGTGGACTTTTGAACTTTGGTTTTTGTAACTTTTCATGTGGTTGGCTCTTCTGACACTTTGTTGCTTTCATGTGACTTTATTTTGCAAAAACAAAATACTTTCAAACTCTAAGGCTACCTTTTAGGTGGCCTTTTGAGTCTTTAATGTTTTATTCTGATGGGTATGTTTCTCTGATATGTTGATCATACCTTTGCACCCTTTTGTGGGTTTTTATAGAGGGTTGGTTCTTTTCTGTCCGACCTCTTTGGATCATCTCTTGTTTTGTCTATTTTCTGTTTGGGCGAGGTGATCCTTGGGGCTAACTTGTCCGACAACTTTTTAGTGTTCTTATAGAAACTTTTTAGTTTGTTCGAACGATTTTGATAGCCTTGTCTTGGAATCGTGGCTTTTTGGGCAAAGTAGTGTCCCTTTTAGTGCACGCTTTTGAGCCTTAGGTTGTTTTTCAACCTTTTTGGCTTTTTCTTGTCTTGAGATCGTACTTCTTCCTTTTCTTGACGTTGACCCGTACGACATTGCTACTCGGGCTTTTTAGTCATATTCCAACAACCTTTTAGGTAGTGTTCCGATGAGGAACCTTTTCTTTATAGTTTGTTTGGATGACTTTCTAGCGCTATGTCGACTTGTGCCTTGCTTTTTAAGTAGTATCTTTTTCAAGACTTCGTACCTTTCAGCAAATCATTCCTGGCCTTTCTTTGGCCTTTGCGACATGTCTTTGTCCCTTTTTAGTGATCCTTTTATTGGTCTGACTTCTCTGTCGGGCCTTCTTAAGTTATTTTTAGTAATGCATTTTTAGTCAGACCTTGTTAGGTCACTTTTTATGGATTACTTTTTATAACTTCCAACATTAATCTTCTTCTATCGCTTTCACCTTGCCGACCTCTTTGTAATCGGGCGATGAATTTGATTTTCACCTTGTCGACCACTTTGTAATCGGACGATGAATTTGGTTTTCACTATGCCGACCTCTTTGTAATCAGGTGATGAGTTTGATTTTCACCTTGCCGACCACTTTGTAATCGAATGATGAATTTGGTTTTCACCTTGCCGACCTCTTTGGTAGGAAACTTTTTAGGGAATCTGAAAAACTTTATTCAAATCAAAAATAGGAATATAAACAGGAGTATATACATATGAGTGCTTACCCTTCTAAGTCGGGCAATTTTGTAGATCTTGGCCTAGCGCCTTATTAGAAATCCTTTTCAAGAAAAAGAGTGCACCTTGACCTAAGTTCTTTATTACTTTCTAACTATAGTACATTCTGAGGTTACATGCATGCCATGACCTTGGCAGCTTTTGCCCCTCGAGGTTGGACACCTTGTAGTAACCTTTTCCCAGTACTTCTACAACTCGGTAAGGTCCTTTCTAGTTAGCTACTAGCTTCCCTTCTCCTGATCGACCTGCTCCGATGTCATTTCAGATTAAGATGAGGTTGTTGGTGGCGAAACTTTGCTGGACTACCTTCTGATTATACCTTGAAGCCATTTGACACTTTAGTGCCTCCTCTCTAATTCGAGCTCTTTCTCAGACTTCTAGAAGTAGGTCAAGCTCTTCCCTTTGAATTTTGGAGATGGCCTCTTCATTGTAGAGGATCATCCTGGGGATCCTTCTTCTATCTCTCCCGGGATCATTGCCTCTATTCCGTAAGCAAGTCAAAAGGGTGATTTTTCTGTGGTGGAGTGTGGAGTTGTTCGATATGCCCATAGGACTTGTGGGAGCTCTTTAGCCCAAGCTCCCTTCGCGTCATGTAGTCTTCTCTTTAACCCAGCCAGTACAACTTTGTTGGCAGCTTCTGTCTGTCTGTTGGCCTGCGAGTGTTCTACAGATGTGAATTAGTGCTTTATTTTCAAGTCAGCTATCAAATTCCTAAAACCTATATCAGTGAACTGAGTGCTATTATCTGTGGTGATGGAGTAAGGAACCCCAAACTGTGTGATAAAGTTTCTATATAAAAATTTCCGACTTCTTTGGACGGTGGTAGTAGCTAGGGGCTCTGCCTCAATCCACTTTGTGAAATAGTCTACCCCTACAATGAGGAACTTGACTTGTCCCGACCCTTGGGGGATGGGTCCGAGGAGGTTGAGCCCCCACTTTGCGAATGGCCAGGGCGACGTTACACTGATGAGCTCTTCTAGTGGAGCGATGTGGAAGTTATCATGCTTCTGACAAGGTGGGCATGTCTTGACGAACTCTGTCACTTTTTTTTGTAAGGCTGGCCAGAAAAATCCAGCTTGAAGTACCTTTTTGGAGAGAGCTCGTGCCCTGAGATAGTTGCCACACATACCACTGTGTATTTTTTTTAGGACTTCCTTTTTGTTGGAGGTTGGAACACATTTTAGGAAGGGTGTTGAAATACCTCTCCTATATAGGATGTTGCCTACTATGGTGTAGTACTGTGCTTCTCGTACTAGCTTTTTTGGCTCCTTTTTATCTGCGAAAAGTGTCTCAGACTTGAGGTATTTGATTATGGGGGTCATCCATCCTTGATCCTGGCTCGATATGGTTAGGACCTTTTCTTCCTCCGAGATTGATGGATTTTACAATGCCTCTTGGATGAGGCTATTGCCCGACTTCCCACTGTGAGGTATAATATGATTGCTTCTCCTTCCCATGGTCAGGTAAGAATGGGTGGTTACCCCAATAATTTTTTGAAATCTTGGAAGGCTTGCTCGCACTCTATTGTCCATTCAAACCTCTTTCCATACTAAAAACCTAGATAGGACTGCCAGTCTTCCGTTGAGCTGTTGTACCTCTTTGACACAGCTCGAACTTTTCATGTCGAATATAGCCTGGCATTTATCCAGGTTCGCCTCGATTCCTCTTTGTGTGAGCATGAAGCCCAAGAATTTTCCAGCCTCTACCACGAAGGTGTACTTTGCAGGATTAGGTCGCATACCATGCTTTCTAATGGTGTTGAACACTTTGGTGGGTTGATGAGCGGATAATTTATACGCTTTTGGCATTGTTTTTAGTATGTTTTAGTTAGTTTTTATTATATTTTTATTAGTTTTTATTTAAAATTCACTTTTCTAGACTTTACTATGAGTTTGTGTGTTTTTCTATGATTTCAGATATTTTCTGGCTGAAATTGAGGGACCTGAGCAAAAATCTGATTCAGAGGCTGAAAAAGGACTGCAGATGCTGTTGGATTCTAAGCTCCCTGCACTCGAAGTGGATTTTCTGGAGCTACAGAAGCCCAATTGGCAAACTCTCAATTGCGTTGGAAAGTAGACGTCTTGGGCTTTCCAGCAATATATAATAGTCCATGCTTTGCCCGATATTTGATGGCCCAAACCGGCGTTCCAAATCAGATCAAGACTGCCTGGCGTTAAACGCCAGAACTGGCACAAAAGTGGGAGTTAAACGCCCAAACTGGCACAAAAGCTGGCGTTTAACTCCAAAAAAAGTCTCTACACATAGAAGCTTCAATGATCAGCCCAAGCACACACCAAGTGGGCCCGGAAGTGAATTATTACGTCATTTACTCATATTTGTAAACCCTAAGCTACTAGTTCTCTATAAATAGGACCTTTTGCTATTGTATTTTAATCTTTTGATCAATTTAGCTCTTAGGATCATCTTTTGATCATGTTTTTAAGATTGAACCCTCTTTGGGAGGCTGGTCATTCAGCCATGCCTAGACCTTGTGTATTTTCAACGGTGGAGTTTCTACACACCATAGATTAAGGTGTGGAGCTCTGCTGTACCTCGAGTATTAATGCAATTACTATTGTTCTTCTATTCAATTCGGCTTATTCTTGTTCTAAGATATCACTTGTTCCTCAACTTGATGAATGTGATGATCCGTGACACTCATCATCATTCTCACCTATGAACGTGTGCCTGACAACCACTTCCGTTCTACCTTAGACTGAGTGGATATCTCTTAGATTTCTTAATCAGAATCTTCGTGGTATAAGCTAGAATTGATGGCGGCATCCAACAGAATCCGGAAGGTCTAAACCTTGTCTGTGGTATTCTGAGTAGGATTCAAGGATTGAATGACTGTGACGAGCTTCAAACTCCTGAAGGCTGGGCGTTAGTGACAGATGCAAAAGAATCACTGGATTCTATTCCACCCTGATTGAGAACCGACAGATGATTAGCCGTGCTGTGACAGAGCACGTTGAACATTTTCACTCAGAGGAAGGGAGTGTACCTTTGACAACAGTGATGCCCAACATATAGCTTGCCATGGAAAGGAGTAAGAAGGATTGGATGAAGACAGTAGGAAAGCAGAGAGACGGAAGGGACAAAGCATCTCCATACACTTATCTGAAATTCTCACCAATGAATTACATAAGTACCTCTATCTTTATTTTATGCTTTATTCATAAATCATTCATAACCATTTGAATCTGCCTGACTGAGATTTACAAGATGACCATAGCTTGCTTCATACCAACAATCTCCATGGGATAGACCCTTACTCGCGTAAGGTTTATTACTTGGACGACCCAGTGCACTTGCTGGTTAGTTGTGCGAAGTTGTGATAAAGAGTTGAGATTGCAATTGAGCGTACCATGTTGATGGCACCATTGATGATCACAATTTCGTGCACCATGGGGTCAGACAACAATGATTCCTCACTTTGTGTTTTTACCAGCATGTCGTCTACGTAAACCTCCATGAGTTTCCCGAAATGGTCAACAAAGACTTTGTTTATCAGTCTTTTGTAGGTAGCTCCTGCATTCTTGAGTCCGAATGGCATAATTATATAGAAATAGTTTGCCTTTGGGGTTAGGAACGATATCTCCACTTGATCAAGTGGCTACATTGGGATTTGGTTGTATCCTGAATAGGCATCCATGAAGGAGAGGTACTTGTATCCAAAAGAGGCATCCACTAGAGTGTCTATATTCGGGAGCGGGTAGGGATCTTTTGGGCGGGCCTTATTGAGGTCGGTGTAGTCGCTACACATTTTCCACTTGCCATTTGACTTTTTCACCAAGACGACGTTGGCTAGACATAACGGGTATTTGACTTTCCTTATGAACCCTGCCTCCAGCAAGGCTTGTACTTGCTCTTGCACAGCTTGGGACCTTTCTGGACCAAGCTTCCTGTGTTTCTGTTGTACTAGCCGATATCCAGGATATACTACTCGTTTATGGCACATTAACTTGGGATTTATGTCGGGCATGTCTGCGGCCTTCCATGCAAAGGGATCAGCATTATCCTTTAGGAATTATATCAGTAGTTCTTTTAAGTCTCTCTTTAAAGTTGCCCCTATATTTGTTGTTTTATCCTAGGCATCCCTGATCTAGACTTCTTCGATCCCACCTTTGGGTTGTGAGAAGTTCTTCGCGAACTCGAACTCCCCCGAGTTCGATGGTGTTGATTTCCTCTCCTCTTGGATTGCCTTTAAGGTTTAGACTTTCGTTGTAATAGTGTCACGCGAGTTTTTGATATCCTTTTATCGTGGCAATCCCTTCTGGAGTTGGGAATTTCATGCATAGATGTAGAGTGGAGACTACTGTGGTGAGTTGGTTTAACGTTGTTCGTCCTATAAGGGCGTTATAAGCTGAGTTCACATCAACTACAATGTAGTCTATGCTTAGTGTCCTTGACCGGGTTCCATTTCTAAAAGTTGTATGCAATGAGATGTATCCTAGTGGTTGAATTGGGTGTCCCCTAGTCTGAACAAACTATTCGGATACGCTCTAAGCTCTTTTTCTTGCAGGCCGAGCTTGTCGAAGGTAGTTTTGAACAAGATATCTGCGGAGCTCCGTTGATCTACCAATGTTCGATGGAGATTAGCATTGGCGAGTATGATAGTAATGACCATGGGATCATCGTGGCCCGGGATGATGCCTGTTGCGTTTTCTTGGGTAAAGGTAATAGTGGGGAGGTTGAGCGACATGTCCCCTTCTCCGACATGATATACCTCTTTAAGGTGTCTTTTGCGGGATAATTTAAAAATCCCTCCTCCTGTGAATCCCCCATTTATCATATGAACATGTCTTTCAGGGGTGTGAGGTGGGCGTTCAGTTCGTCCGACCTCTTCATCCCTTCTTCTTTTTCTTGGCTCATCCGCTTTATTGGCTAAGTACCGATCTAGTCACCCTTCTCTTGCCAATTTCTCTATGACATTCTTTAGGTTGAAGCACTCATTGGTAGAGTGTCCGTAGATTCAGTGGTATTCGCAGTACTCTGTCCGATTTCCCCTCCTCTTTTGTGTTTAATTGGGCAAGGTGGGAGGATTTTCTCAGAGTTACATATCTCCCTATTTACATCCACAAGGGACACTCTTAGTGGAGTGTAGTTATGGTATTTTCTAGGTTTTTCAGTAGGCTGGTCTTCTTTTTTTCCAAACTCTTTAGCCTTGTCTCGAGGAGGATAAAAGAATCCAAATTTTAAATTTTCTTCTAGTCGAGAGTTACCCTCCATGTTAATATACTTTTCTGCTCGTTCTTGTACCTCGTTCAGGGATGTTGGGTGCTTTTTGGATATTGAGTGGCTAAAAGGCCCATTATAGCTGCTTCTGTTGGCAAACTCTATATGTCCAGACATGCCTTATTAAATCTTTCCATATAGTTGCGGAGGCTCTCCTGAGAATCTGGCTAGGAACTTTTTGGCGAGGTCATCGAAGCTTGCTATTGACCTTGGCGGCAAGCTATCGAACCACTTTATTGCCGTTTTGGTTAAGGTGGTCGAGAAAGCTTTGCAACGAATTGCATCTAAGGCATCCGTGAGATACATCCTACTTCTGAAATTGTTGCGATGATGGCTGGGAACCGATGTGCCGTTGTATGGGGTCATGTTAGGAGCTTTGAAGTCCTTTGGGACTTTAGCTTTCATGATCTCTTTGGTGAATGAGTCTTGATCTTTGTGGGAGATGTCTTCATGATTGGATCGGATAGTTTTGGTTTTAAGGTCAGCCTCGAGCTTTAGGAGCTTGTCCTCTAACTCTCGATGTCGTCTTGTTTCCCTCCGAAGTTCTCTCTCGGATTTGTGCTGGTGTTCGGCCTCTTGTTCGAGCTATTTGAGACCTTCCTGATGTTCTCGAGAGAATGCTTGTCTCCATTTTGTTGAAGTGTATCTTTCGGTGTGATGTCCACGTTCTTGTGCGGTGTCCTATTTTCCAAATTGGAGTTGTGATCGTTGTCAAGGTTGTCCGCCATGATGATGGAATGACTTTCAGGTTTCCCGGCAACGGCGCCAATGTTCCGAGGGTTACCTGAAACTGAAGGTTAATCTCGGATGAGATCTGCTGTTGTGGCTGGAGCTGTCGTGTCCGATGCGTCGGACTTGGCGGCGTTGTTGATTCTTCGTCACCGGAGGGTGGTAGTACTTGCAAGAGACTTTGATGCTTAAGTTAGCACGTGCTTTAGGCAGGATTTTGTGTAGAATCAGAGTATGAGTTATACTTAAGTGCTCTAGTGTATTTATAAAAGTGTGGAATTACCTTTCTAGAGATAAGTTAGTTATCTTATCTTATCCATTGAGTGAAGTCATCTTATCTCTCAGGGGAACCGCCTTATCTTTCTAAGCTTTTGCTGCCTTTAGATTGGGCTATGTTCCTTCGTTTGGGCCTGCTTTGGGCTCCCATGGTGATTTGGCCGAACTCTTCGAGAAGAGGTCGGTGATGACTCAACAGGAAGAGGTTGGTCACTTGTGTCTTTGGTCAGCCCGGGTTGCACAGCTCGACCCAGGGTATGAACAACTATGCAAAAAAAGAAAAGTTCTGGTGCCAACATTGGAGGGAACGTTGGTGCCCCAACGTTACCCCCAACGTTCTGCTTTCTGGAAATTGAAAAAAAAACTATCCACCCATACGCGTTCATGACGCGCACAGGTACGCCTGCGTGATGCGGAGGCGTACGCGTGCATGCCAATGTTGGAGGGAACGTTTCCAAGCCATCGCTGAGGCCAACGTTCACGATGAGCTTTCAAAAATTGGAGTTGGGAACCTTGCATCGATGCATAAGCGTCAATGACGTGTACGCGTGGACATACTTTTTCACCCCAACCATGCGCACACACAGGCAACGCAGACGCGTGAAGTGGAAAATTCTACCATCCACGCGTACGCGTGCGCCACGCGTACGTGTGAATAGGCGAACTTTGGTGCCCCAATGTTGAGTCGAACATTGCTTGAAACACCCAGAATCCATTTTCTTTAAAAGAACGTTTGACCCGGTTGACCCAAATGTTGATACCAGAACTATGCAATTGAGCACCTCTCTCCTCTACATCACCGAGATCCACTTCAATCTGCTTCAACAAAAGGTCAAGGCTAACATCCAAGTATTTGAAGATCCAATTGAAGATATAAATAGGGGAGTTAGGAAAATAGAAGAGAGCTCTTTGGAGGCTCTGAGGGGGGCTCTGGGATTTTAGAACTCTGATTTTTATTTTCTCTGCATTTCCTTTTAGTTTTATGTACTTTCTTTTCTTTTCTTTTCTTTTCTTTTCTTTTTCTTTTTAGGGGGTTAGCGAGTTAGAAACCTAATGGGTGGAAATTAGATTTCAACACAAACTCACCGGCAAGTGTACCAGATCGCATTAAGTAGTAATAACTCACAAGAGTGAGGTTGATCCCGTAGGGATTGATGGATCAAGCAACTTTAATGGTTGATTAGTCTAGTCAAGCTAATAGTAATGATTGAGAATTGAGCAACAGAATGTAAATGATAAGGAATTATAAAGTTCAGAAAGTAAATTGACTGAATCTTAAAGAGCAAGAGAGGTAAAGTGCAACAAATGTAAAGGGAATTGGGTGCAGGGAATTTAAAGAAAGCAAGAAAGCAAGCAATCGAAGGGATCTTGAGAACAAGTAACAGGAAATTTAAATTGTAGGAAAATTAAATTAAGCTGAATCATAAACAGAATTTTAAAGTTGTAGAAAAGTAAAATTACAGAGAAGAAACCTGTAGCAGAAAAGGAAATTGTAGCAGAGAAGTGTAAGCAATGAAAATTGTAACAGAATTCTAAATTGTAGATGATGCAAAAAATAAAAGTGTATCAAAGAGAGCTTTCTATTCTATCCTACTCCTATTGCTCTCTAGCAGAGCCAGCCTTCCTTTAGTGAAATGAAACTGATGCCTTTATATAGGCTTTTACCAAATTGAAATGAAAAACAAATTACAATTAAATGAAATTTCTATTCTAACTATCTCTTGTTCCTTTGAGTGATGATAATGGGCTTTGCTTGCTTTGGATTTGAAGAAGAGTGGATCCGGATGGCTTGGTTTAAGTGGCATGGGTCAGGGTACATCTGGTTGAATTTTGGTTGGAGGCATGCTCCAGTGGAGCGCTCCGTTCACAATTTGAGCGCTGCGCTTGCTAGCCTAGGTGTGCCAATTTTGGTGCGTTCAATTTCCGTGTCTAGCGCTCACTTATTGAGCGCTCAGTTCACTCATTGAGCGCTACTCCTTGTGTGTGGATAGCACAAGTCCCTTGCTCCCAAGCTTGGAAATCACGATAAAGTGAAAAGAGTGAACGTAGCATTCAAACTTTTGAACACTGGGTCTTGTGCCTTTGATGCGCGCTCTCTCTTCGAACCTTGGCCAGCGCATGTTTGGTGCCTTGGTGAGTGCTATTGAGGCCTTAAAGATGCCTATCACTTGTGCTTCAATTTTGTGCCAAATATAGATTGTTATATATCGTTGGAAAGCTCTAAATGTCAGCCTTCCAACACAACTCAAAGCGCATCAATTGGACATCTGTAGCTCATGTTATGCTCCTTTGAAGAAGGCATGGTCACGCTATTTTGGAGGCCGAAAACGTTCAATTAGTGAACGTGGCGTTCACTTAGTGAACACTGCATTGGAGGCCGAAGTTAACACCTGCTTTTGAGGCCCATCCTTGAGGTTCACCCCCATACTATTATATATCTTTGGAAAGCTCTGGATGTCTACTTTTCAATGAAATTGAGAGCGCATCATTCCAAGCTTTGTAGCTCATGTTATCCTCCTTGGAAGGTGAAGAGGTAAGCTGGCCTTGCTGCAGGTTGATACCATGTTCATCTATGCACATTCGGGGCAAGTTCTCTCCCTCAGATTTAGTGTTCACCATGCAGTGCCATATATTCTTGGAAAGCTCTAGTTGTCTACTTTCCAATGCCACTAAAATCATCTCATTTGGAGTTTTGTAGCTTAAGTTATTTATGTTGGAATGTGAAGAGGTCAGGGTTGCAAATCCTCTTTGCTAACTCAATAGCCTCTTTGAGTTTGTTTCCATCTCTTTTTCCACCATGGGAGTATGATTCTTCTTTTTATTGCTTCTTCTTCTATTATTTTCTACAAAGTTTATAAAATCAAAAGATCAAAGAAATATACCATTTAAGCACAAAAGCATTCAATATTTAAGCACTAATAATCAATATCTTGTATGAAAAAGCATAGAAAAACATGACATGATGACATGTCATCACAACACCAAACTTAAACCTTGCTTGTCCCCAAGCAAGAAAAGAATCATGCAATAGAGATTGACAATCCAAGGTAAGAAGAATAGCAACTCAATATTCATGGTTGGCTAGTCTTCTATGCATGCCACAATCACAAAAGAAATGTAAATGATTGATGCTTCTATCTAGCTTAATTTATGAAATCTTTTCCTTATATTTCTTCCTTGAAATAAGCTTTTGATTTTCTTATTAGCTTCTCCTTTTGGGTGCTTTGCCCCATGACTTGATAACAAAGCTACGACTCTAAATGCTTTGTTTTCAAGTATTACCACTTGATACATAAGCACCACAAGCATTTAATTAGAAGACTTCTTCAAGCTCATTTGTTTCTTTTCTTTACTCTCTACTTATTGATGCTTAGAGCCTTAAGCTCTGAGGGAGTGCATTTGCACCTGAGCCTAACCTTGACTCTTAAGTGTTTTGTTTTCAAGCATTTTGCTTGATACATAAACACCACAAGCACTTAATAATTGAATAGTCATTGGTACTCAGAGCCTTCAGCTTTCTCATTCTTTCCCTTTTGCTTTTCTTGCCTTAATTGCATTTGCTTCCTTCAAGGTTTTCATGATTTACAAAGATTTCACAAAATGTCCTAGATGAAAGCTTTAATTAAATAAAATCCAATGCAATTGAGCAACAATTAACCATACTAGCCTTTCAATACTTGTATGCACATGCTAAGTTCTTCTTTAATTCCTTGTTTGTTTATGATCATGATGCTTTATTGCTTTTGAATTCACAAAACTCAAGTTGGTAGTCATAATGTCACAGCAACATGTTGCAAATCAAAATTCAGGCTATGCTTATTCACACCACACATGAACACAGAGAAGATAAAGGCAATCATGTAATTTAAAGTGCTGGAAACAAATGAGAGGAAAAGGAACTTTACAACCTTGTAATTCATCTTCTCTACTGTCGTCATTTTTGTCTCATTCTTTCCCTTCCCCTACCAACTTCATAATGCTTGCTCATCCTCAAGCAACAATTAGAATAGTGGTGATGGGGCTAAGATGGATCATGAGTGTCTTACACATTAAAATGATAGTAGTACATGTGTTTTAAGCAAGCAAAATTCAAGATAACAATCAAGGCACATGAAACAGAGACATTGTAATTGCAAATATAAGAGGGTGTGCATGATACATTGCATAAAAATATAAGTGGCACACCAAACTTAATGTGACACTCTTACTTGGAATTCATGCAAGTATCCAGTGTGGATTGGAAACAAATTTTGTTGCATAGAACACCAAACTTAGAATGCAATTCTATGTCACTTTATTTGAATTAAAACTAAACAAAGGGAACTGTTATATGTTAAATACAATCACCAAGCAAAGAATCTGTCATGAATAAGAATTTCTTGGTGAGATATTTAACAAAAATAGTTAGGGAGCAAACTAACATAAAGCATACAAAAACAAAGAACTGACTAAAGTAAAGTGAACAAAATCAAACCAAAAGAAAGACAAAACTGCAGAGGCATTATGATTATGCAAACAAGTGGTGTTGCTGAATAAATTGCATAAAAAATAAGTGGCACACCAAACTTAGAATTTAATCATATGCCAATTTATTGAAATTTAAACAAAGCAAAGAAAGAAAATAAACCAAGCAGATAAATGAAATATTACCTAAGGTTGGGTTGCCTCCCAACAAGCGCTCTTTTAGTGTCATTAGCCTGACATGTTGTTATTCACTTTCTTCCTCTTCTTCTAGTTTGTTAAGAGGAATGACCTCAAGGGGAGAGATGAACCAGCTAATGTCCCCTTTCTTGGTCTCCTCTCAGCAAGCTTCTTTCTGTAAATGGCCTGGTTGAGCTTGCTTGCTGGATCAGGGGTAGGATTGGTGCTCTTGTTAGTTGCCTTCACTTCTTGGATATCAGTACTTGGTGGTTATGTGATGGTTGGAGCTTTATCTTAATTAAAAGCCTCTTGAATTGGTGGTTCCATGAGCCCTTCCTCTATGCACTACTCTGCTTCAATTGAGTGTGACTTTTCTTGAGTGTTTTCCTCACTTTCTTGCTCCTCCACTCCTTCCTTTGCACTCAACATTTGCCTTAATAGCTCTTTCATGGAAGGGGTTTGTTGTTCTTCCCAAGATTTCTTCATCTCCTCTTCATATCTTTCAATCACAGTTTTCAAGTGTTGAGAATCTTTGGTTCAGGAAAGTTTGTGAGGGTTGTGAGTTTTCATGTTCTCTTGTCATCTCAAGTGCAGTTTCAGGTCAAATACTTCCACCACCTCTTCCTTCTTCACTGAAAATTGACTTGACACAGAGGCCTCTTCTTCTTGCTCTTCCACTTCCTCCTTCACACTTAACATTTGGTTTACCAGCACTTCCATGTTTTTGAAGGAGTTCTCTTGGTCATTTCAGGATCTTTGTGCTTCCCTTTCATATCTTTCAAGCATGGTTTCAAGCCTTGAGAGGCTTTGGTTCATGGAAGTTTGTGTGGAGTGTGAGTTTTGGAAGAGATTTTGTGTCAAGGGATAGTTAAGTGATAAAGAATTTTCAGATGAAAAATTGGGAGGTGAAGTTTGACAGCTTTCCATGAATGAATTGAAGGTTTTCTCAAGTGATGATAGCTCTTGATAAGTGGAGTATGAATTGTCAAATGCTTTCTTATTTTGATTTTCCCAAGCACAACTTGAATCATTGTTGAATTCATCACAGTATGAATCATTTTGTTGCCTTGGGGGGATAATTTTCCATGTATGTATTGACAGCACAATCAAATGATGATGTTCCTTGATGAACGGAAGATGAAATATTGAAATTTCCTTCCCAGCCACAATTTATGTTAGTGTCATAGCAATATGAGTTACTTTGTGGCTCTGGGAAATGGTTCATTTCACTTGATTGTTCAAAATCTTGTTGATATGCCCAGCTACCATGAGGATAATGACATAAATCATTTGCAATTTCTTGATGATACTCCAAGCCACCATTAGAATAATGACTTGAATCATTTTGTGGTGGTGGGAAGTATCCCATATGATTCTCTTGCTCATCTTGTGGTTCTGAAGCATATCTCCATGGATTAGAGTGCTCAGGATCTGTAATTTCTTGGTGATATTCTCAGCCACCATTAGAGATTGGTGATGGTGGGTAATATCTCATGAAATTTGTTTGATTATAAGATGAGTTGAACTTCATTTGAATTTTGTAAAATACACCACCAAAGAAAATTGAAATTCATGTCACAGAGAAGAATTTCTTAGTGTGGCAATAATTCAAACACCTTGCTATCAGCTTAAATCAGAGAACAAAAACAAAGAAAATGCCTGATCTGGACTTCTCAACCACTTAATCATTGTCGATCTAAATTAATCTCCGGAAACGGTGCCAAAAACATGATGGGTGAAAATTAGACTTCAACATAAACTCACCGGCAAGTGTACTAGTTCGCATCAAGTAGTAATAAGTCACAAAAGTGAGGTTGATCCCATAGGGATTGATGGATCAAGCAACTTTAGTGGGTGATTAGTCTAGTCAAGCTAACAGTATTGAGTGAGAATTGAGCAACAAAATGTAAATGACAAGGAATTATAAAGTGCAGAAAGTAAATTGACTAAAACTTAAAGAGCAAGAAAGGTAGAGTGCAGCAAATGTAAAAGGAATCGGGTACAGAAAATTTAAAGAAAGTAAGAAAGCAAGCAATCGAAGAGATCTTGAGAACAAGTAACAGGAAATTTAAATTGCAGAAAAATTAAATCAAGCTGAATCATGAACAGAATTTTAAAGTTGCAGAAAAGTAAAATTGCAGAGAAGAAACTTGTAATAGAAAAGGAAATTGTAGTAGAGAAGTGTAAGCAATGGAAATTTCATAAAGCTGAATCGAATTCTGAAATATAGATGATAGAGAAATTAAAAGTGTATCAAAGAGAGCTTTCTATTCTATCCTACTCCTATTGCTCTCTAGCAGAGCTAGCCTTCCTTTAGTGAAATGAAACTGATGCCTTTATAAAGCTTTTACAAAATTGAAATGAAAAACAAATTACAATTAAATGAAATTCCTATTCTAACTATCTCTTGTGCCTTTGAGTGATGATAATGGGCTTTGCTTGCTTTGGATTTGAAGAAGAGTGGATCCGGATGGCTTGGTTTAAGTGGCATGGGTCAGGGTGCATTTGGTTGAATTTTGGTTGGAGGCATGCTCTAGTGGAGTGCTCCGTTCACAATTTGAGCGTTGCGCTTGCTAGCCTAGGCGTGCCAATTTTGGTGCATTCAATTTCCTTGCCTAGCGCTCACTTATTGAGTGCTCAGTTCACTCATTGAGCGCTACTCCTTGTGTGCGGACAGCATAAGTCCCATGCTCCAAAGCTTGGAAATCACGATAAAGTGAAAAGAGTGAATGCAGCATTCAAACTTTTGAACGTTGGGTCTTGTGCCTTTGTTGCACGCTCTCTCTTCAAACCTTGGCCATAAATTTGATACACGAAAACTTGTCTCTCAACAAATTTCCACCAGTAAGTGCACCGAATTATTGTCAAGTAAAACTCACTATAGAGTGAGGTCAATCCCCCAAGGATTGGTTGGTTGATCAACTTTAATTGGAGAATTGTTCTAGTTGAACGAAATCAGACTTGAATTGAGGATTGTGGAATTTAAATTTGCGAGAAACTGAAAGTGCAAAAAAATGTAAATAACTGAAAGTAAAAGGCAGAATTTAAATGGCAAAAAAGAAATTGCTGGTAATTAAAGTGCAAAAGCTTAAATTGCAAGAAATTAAAAGGGAATGGTGTTGTTGAGCATCAAAGTAAATTGTAGAATTAAAAGAATGGGTGAGATCAGAATTGGGAAAGCTCATTAAGGTCAGGAGATGTTATAATCCTCCGGATCAAGTTCATTTTTATCTCTTCCTCAATCAATGCATTCATTGATCTCCTTGGCAATCTTAACTGATTGGATCCCAATTCCTTTGCAATCCAATCTCTCTAAACTTGAACAATTGCCCAATTCCTTGATCTAATTGCTTATGAGAAGAGATGAAGCATGGTCACTGATTATACCACATGTATTTCTAAATCAAAGTATTGGTAGGATTAAATGTCACAATATGCATCCAAACCCCAATCCGGTCCAACATGAGAAAGCATTTCTAACATTATCTCATCATTCCTTTTCCAAGGTTCAGAGGAGATCGAATTATGGATAGCTTCTGTTCCAAGATAACCACCCAATTGGATTAAGATCGAAAGTTTTCTAGCAAAATCAAGAGAAAAGAAAGAAGAAGAAGAATGAAACTAGTTTTGATGCATTGAATTATAATAGAGCTCCCTAACCCAATGAAGTGGGTTTAGTTGTTCATATCTCTCTGAATAGAAATCAAAAATCGAAAGTGCATTGTAGTAAATTGAAATTATAGAGGAAATTCTGCAGAGTTACAATACTCAAAAAGTGTGTAAAAAGTCAAAAAGTCATTTCTAACTTTAACTCTCTACTATTTATACACTTTGTTCAATTGGTCTTCAAGTCTTGGATGTGGGCCTTGGTCTTTTGTTGAAGCAGGTTCAAGTGGCTCTCCGTGGTGTTGAGGATGGACGTTGCCTAATTAATATTTCTGCTTTGCAATGTGCCCAAAAATGAGTCCTGCTGGTAGTAACGTTTTCCTCAATGTTGGGGAACCAACGTTACATTCAACGCTGCTGACTTATGCGTACATGCGCTGCCTTGTATGTGCACACACCTTTAAGTTTTTCTACTTGTGCATACGCATACTAGGTCATGCGTACGCACACAGGCATTCTGGGTAGCTTGAATTTTGAAGAGCTATCAAAGGCGTTGGAGCAAATGTTGGACTGCAAACGTTTCTTGAAACGCTGTCACTTGTGCTTATCCACGCTGCCTTGTGTGTGCGCACACTATCCCTTTTCCTTCTTGTGCGTGTGCACACTATGCTGTGCGTACGCACACATAACAAACTTCCCAGCTCCATCTTTCGAGACTCTGTCGTGGACGTTTGACCCTGTGTTGGACTGGCAACATTACCTCCAACGTTGCTAATCGTGCGTGCGCGCACTGCCTTGTGCGTGTGCATACTCTGAATTTTTCTTCTTGTGCGTACGCACACTATGCTGTGCGTACGCACACAAGGTAATTTTCATAATTCCAGAATTGAGTCCCCTTGAAGACGTTGGAGGTAATGTTCGTGATCCAATGCTCCCTCCAACGTTGGCACCAGTAGTAGCAGAACATTGCAGCCTCTTCCCCCAACGTTTGAGGCAACGTTGGTGAGCTAACTTGGCCACCAACGTTGCTCCCTCTTTTTTCCTCCATGGCCATTTTTTCTTGCTTCTCTTCACCTATCATCAATCAACATATGCATCAAAGCTTTGCTAGATTTACCAGATTTTGCATCAATCTTATCACACAAGTAATCATAGCATAAATCTCATGAAAATGCCTAAAATTAATCATCTTTGAATGGATCAAGGTATGTATGAAACTCTCATCCTAATACTTGCTTATTGCTCAAGAAATTGCATAAAACCTAGTAAAACAAAGAAAAGGGCTAGTGAAACTAGCCTAAGATGCCTTGGCATCACAACACCAAACTTAAATCTTACTTGTCCCCAAGCAAGCAATAAAACAAGAGAAGAAATGAATGAAAACAGAAAGAGCATTTGTCCTTATTAGCAAGTAATGAAATTGGTTCATGGGGTTTCATGCAAAAAGTGATTGAAGCTCAACTTTTATTAGCTTCCAGGTTGACATGTCCCTTTAAGTATTGGCTAGAGCTGCTGTTGTAAACCTTGTTATTCATCATCCTTGGTGAATTTTGTTGCTTTATTTTCTTTTGCTTTAGAAACTTACTTCTCAATTGTAGCTTAGTTTCATGTGTTGTAGCAGCTTTTTAGCTTATTTTCAATCAACACATCTTCACCACAAACACTTGGCTCACAATTCTTCTTAAGACATTAGTGCCCAACACCTCTTTGGGTTACTAAATGCCTTGTAACTAGGCTACTCTTGATAATGGACTTTTGGTTGATAATCCAAGTGTTGAAGCACTCTATAGAACCTAATCATCCAAGCAGATCCTAGTACAAAGACACCACAGGCATATGTTTTAAGATCCAGGCTATTGGTGTCTAGCTTTGTTCTTTGTTCCTTTCATTTTTGTTGCCAAATCTTTGCTTTTCTTTCTTTCCTTTTTGTTTTCTTTCTTCCAAGGATGTTTATTCAGATTTCATATAGACAGCAGCCTAGTTCAACTAAAAAGAGACATCCTACCTTTCACTTTCATTAGTGAGCTAGCTACATAATCACACACACACCACCACTAATCCTTATTCTAATTCCTTCCAATTTTGAACTTTCACACTTCGTGTTTCAACATTTTCTTTTATTCAATTAAAAACATCCAGCAGACAAGACATTCATTTTAGGAAGATAAAGTTAAACCTGAAACTTAGACTAAAACACTTAATTGAAAATTAAGGACATTAAACAAACAAAATTCTACTGACTTAAAAGGAAACTGATAAGCTAATTATGAAAGCATGTTTTTTCTTATTGATGAACAAAAGGGAAACGCCACCTTTCACTTCTTTGGTTGCTTTCCCTTGCATGATTCCCCTTTTTTCTTCGGATCTTGCCTCCTTTTGCTTCTTCTTTCTTCTGTTTGTTTTTCAGCATCTTCTATCTGATCCCAGAGTCCAGCATCTTTCAACCTTTCCTCCAATCTATCCATATTTCTTTGGACTCTTGCTCTTTGTACGTCTCCTAATCCAGGGCATTGGGGAAATATTGTGATCTCTCGGTTTATCACTGGCATTCCACAACATATGTATTTTAGCTTTGCTTGAGTATTGATGAGCAGATAATTTATACGGTTTTGGCATTATTTTGAGGTAGTTTTTAGTGTGTTTTAGTTACTTTTTAGTATATTTTTATTAGTTTTTATGGAAAAATCACATTTTTGGACTTTTCTATGAGTTTGTGTGTTTTTCTATGATTTTAGGTATTTTCTGGCTGAAATTGAGGGACCTGAGCAAAAGTCTGATTCAGAGAATGGGAAAGGACTGCAGATGCTGTTGGATTCTGACCTCCCTGCACTCCAAGTATATTTTCTGGAGCTACAGAGACCCAATTGGCACGCTCTCAATTGAGTTGGAAAGTAGACATCTTGGGCTTTCCATAAATGTATAATAGTCCATACTTTGCCTGAGACTTGATGGCCCAAACCGGCGTCCAAACGCCCACCAGAGACCCTTTTTTGGCGTAAAATGTCAAAACTGGCACCAAAGCTGGAGTTAAACGCCCAAACTGGCACCCAAGCTGGCATCAAACTCCAATAATGGCCTATGCATGTGAAAGCTTCAAAGCTCAACCCAAGCACACACCAAGTGGGCCCCGGAAGTGGATTTCTACACTATCTACTGATTTTCTGTAAACCTAGTTTACTAGTTTAGTATAAATAGCACTTTTTACTATTGTATTAGGGTCTTCTTTGGAACCCTTAGGCTTTATGATCATCTTTGGGGAGGCTGGCCATTCGGCCATGCCTAGACCATTTTGTTCTTATGTATTTTCTACGGTGGAGTTTCTACACCTCAAAGATTAAGGTGAGGAGCTCTATTGTTCCTCATGAATTAATGCAAGTACTATTGTTTTTCCTTCAATTCACGCCTACTTCTTCTCCAGGATATACTCTTGTACTTAATTCAGTTAAGTCAGACCGAATGGGTGACCCATGACAATCACCCACTATCTTCAGTACTCGCTTAGCTAAGATCCGCGTGCCTGACAACCACAAAGCGGTCTACATGATGTTCAACGTAGTCATTAGACGCCAGCCAAAGTATACTCTCTTGGGTCTCTGATCCACGGATTCGCATCGTCTCTCCTGACAAAAGAGCATCTGACCCCGTGATTAGGATCTTCGTGGTATAGGCTAAAATCAATAGACAGCATTCATGAGATCCGAAAAGTCTAAACCTTGTCTGTGGTATTCCGAGTAGGATCTGGGAAGGGATGACTGTGAGGAGCTTCAAACTTGCGAATGTTGGGCGCAGTGACAGTGTGCAAAAGGATCAATGGATCTTATTCTGACACAAGTTAGAACCGACAGATGATTAGCCCTGCGGTAGCTGTGCCTCGTATTTTTCATCCGAGACGAGAAATCCAACAGTTGATTAGCCGTACAGAGACCGTAGCCAAACCATTTTCACTGAGAGGATCATACAGCTTGCGATGGAAGGGAGCATGCATGATTGGATGAAGACAATAGGAAAGCAGAGGTTCAGGAGCAACAAAACATCTCCAAACGCTTATCTGAAATTCCCACCAATGAATTACATAAGTATCTCTATTTTATTTTACATTTTATTTATCCTTTAATTATCAAACTCATAACCATTTGAATCTGCCTGACTGAGATTTATAAGATGACCATAGTTTGCTTCAAGCCGACAATCTCTATGGCTTCGACCCTTACTCGCGTAAGGTTTTATTACTTGGACGACCCAGTGCACTTGCTGGTTAGTTGTGCGGAGTTGTTAAAAGTGTGATCACAATTTCGTGCACCAAGTTTTTGGTGCCATTGCCGGGATTGTTCGAGTTTAGACAACTGACGGTTCGTCTTGTTGCTTAGATTGGGTAATTTTATTTTACATTTGAGCTTCTTATTTTTATTTTTATTTTCGAAAAATACACAAAAATTTAATAAAATCATAAAAACCAAAAATATTTTGTGTTTCTTGTTTGAGTCTAGTGTTAAATTTTAAGTCTGGTGTCAATTGCATCCTTTAATTTTTCTTATTTTTCGAAAACATATGCATTGTGTTCTTCATTGATCTTCAAGTTGTTCTTGATGATTTTCCTTGTTCTGATCTTTAAATTCTCCTGTTGTGCCTTTTCTTGTTTTTCTTATGCATTTTCAAATCCATAGTGTCTAAACATAAAAAATTTCTAAGTTTGGTGTCTTGCATATCTTTCTTTTCTTAAAAATTTTCAAAAATATGTTCTTGATGTTCATCATAATCTTCAAAGTGTTCTTGGTGTTCATCTTGACATTCAAAGTGTTGCATGCATTACTTGTTTTGATCTTAATTTTTCT
Source organism: Arachis duranensis (assembly GCF_000817695.3). Taxonomy (NCBI): domain Eukaryota; kingdom Viridiplantae; phylum Streptophyta; class Magnoliopsida; order Fabales; family Fabaceae; genus Arachis; species Arachis duranensis. Next base: position 56,367,199 of record NC_029775.3, on the reverse strand, counting down.
GTTTTGTGTCATTTTGTTGTTTTTTTCTCTGCTCATAAAAAAATAAAAAAATATCTCTTTCAAGTAAATAATACAGAGAAATGAAGATTCAGAACATACAGCAGAGGAATCACAGAGAAAAAGTTAGGCATCTAGAAAAATGCCCAGTAAGGAAGGAATTCTAGCGTTAAACGCCAGCCAGGGTATTTGACTCGGTGTTAAACGCCCAAAGAGGTAGAATTTTGGGTGTTAAACGCTAGCATCCTGGGCGTTTAATGCCAGGATGACACAGGGAAGGTAATTTCATTTCCAATTCAATTTTTTTTTTCAAATTTTCATGTTTTAATTCATGCTTTTAAAATCTTATCTTTCTCCTATAATGCTTTTGAAAATTTTAAAATTATTTTTTCAAAAAAAATCTTTTTCTTAAATTTAAAAAAAAAATCCTTACTAACAATTAATGTTTTCATTAAAAAATTTCAAGTTTGTTAAGAAAGGTTCAATCTTTGAATTCTAGAATCATATCTTTTAGTTTCTTGTTTGTCAAGTCATCAATTTTAAAAATCAAATCTTTTTAATTCCCTTTTTAATTTTCTTTTCAATCATATCTTTCTCAATCAGATCTTTTTCAATCATCTCTTTTTTTTAAAAAATTTTAATTTCAATTTATTTCTTTTAAATTTTTGAAAACTCTTTCTCTCTCATCTCTTTCTATTTATTTTATTTAATTGCTAACATTCCTTCTCCACTCATCTAAAAAAAATTTTTGAACTCACCTCCTCTCTATTCTCATTCTTCTACTCCTTTTTCTCTGACGCATCAAGGAGTCTCTATACTGTGACATAGAGGATTCCACTACTCCCTTTTATTCTCTTCTTTTTCATATGAGCAGAAATAGGGATAAAAATATTCTTGTTGAAGCTGATCCTGAACCTGAAAGGACTCTGAAGAAGAAGCTAAGAGAAGCTAAAGCACAACACTCTGGAGAGGACCTTATAGAGAATTTCGAAAAAGAAGCAAACATGGCAGCCGAACCCAACAACAATGCTAGAGATGCAAGGAAGATGCTTGGTGACTATACTTCACCAACTTCCAACTTCTATGGAAGAAACATCTCAATTCATGCCATTGGAGCAAACAACTTTGAGCTTAAGCCTAAATTAGTTTCTCTAATGCAGCAGAATTGCAAGTTTCATGGACTTCCATCGGAAGATCCTCATCAGTTCTTAGCTGAATTCTTGCAAATCTGTGATACTATTAAGACCAATGGGGTTGATCCCGAGGTCTACAGATTATACTTTTCCCCTTTGCTGTAAGAGACAGAGCTAGGATATTTTTAGACTCACAACCTAGAGAAAGCTTGAACTCTTAGGACAAGTTGGTCAATGCTTTCTTGACAAAATTCTTTCCACCTCAAAAGATGAGTGATAAACCACTATTTCATGGTTTATCTTGTGCTCAATTGAGTGGTTTTTATCAATTCTTTACCCACTTATTCATACTAATTGCATGTTTTACATTTTCCTTCCTAATTTTGTGCTATGATTAAAAATATGTTTCTTTGGTCTTAATTTTGCTATGTTTAATCCTCTCTTATTACCATTTGAGGCCTTGTTATGTGTGTTAAGTGATTTCAGAGATTATAGGGTAGGAATGGCTTAGAGGAGAGAAAGGAAGCACGCAAAAGTGGAAGGATGAGGAATGAGAAAGATGCCATAGCTGCCTTAATATTGGTCAACTAGAAGAATGAGGAACAGTGATGAAGATTGGCTAGTGTAGTGCAATTTAGAATGAAAAGGTGGCTTGAGAATGAGTGAGGTTACGAACTCAAATGTGACAAGAATGGTTTGAGGCACAAGAGAACAAAGTTATAAAATTGAGCCTTAAGGAACACAAGACTGAGCTTATGAGTGCAAGAGGGTGAAGGCTTGAACTATGAGGCACGGTCCAAGTGAGGCTATATATAGCAAACATTGATGAAGATTGGGTGGTCAGGATACTTTTTGGAAGTGTGAGAATGAATGGTGTGCATGTAAAGTTGAGTGAGGACAAATATTGCTTCTTCATTGGACATGTAGGGTCGGTTCTCTAGGTGATTCTCCCAACAATGTGCAGATTTGTCTTTCCAAGGAGCAACTTCCCAAACAATGTGACCCACTTTTTGTCTTCATGCTAGCCCTACCATTCATTGCCCTGTCCCTTTCATCAAGTTGTTCCTCTGCATGCCTATCCATCATAACAAAGCAAAAGAATGAATCCGAACAGGTAGCGGCAAACACATGACAAGCAATGATTAAATTTAAAACTAAAAATTTGACTAGTATTCCTCATGAGTGTTCAATCAATCGTGACTCCTTTTGTGCATTTATATAGCCTTGGTGGACACCAAACTTAGTGTTTGGCAATGTGGCTCAAAGGATTATTTCCACCAAGTAATGTCATTGAGATCTTAACAACATTCTTGTCACCTTTGATTAAATCATCATGAAAAAACTTTATTTTTTTATCTTTAAACATGAACTAAAAAAATGTAAAACATGGTTACACTTTCATGAAATTCAAGACTTAAAATAAATTTGACTCCCATCACTTGTGTTCTTAGCATATATAGAACACCAAACTTAATGTTTGGTTATATACTCCAAGAAAGCACTTAGGTATATATCAAGATGGCTATATGATCATTACTTTTGACAAACATTTTAGTGTGCCTGTAGGCACACCAAACTTAGAGATGGATCATATGCTTCACGATATCATGGGTAAATATCAAATTTGTCTATGGGAGCTTGAAATCATGTTAGGACACCATTGATTATTCACATTAAAGAATTAAAAGCAAGAGAACTAAATCATGGGCTGCCTCCCATTGAGCACTTCTTTAGCGTCATTAGCTTCACGATTGGTCTCTGTCAGGGTGGATTGTAGTGCCTCAGGTCCTCTCCTCTCACAGTGAAACTATCTCTACTTGATTCCTTGATGATTTCTATATGCTCCAAGGAGAGGATCTTTCTGATTGTTTACACTGGAGGTAACTGAGATGGAATAGCAGGGAGATGAGGTGGAAGCAGTGGAAAATGGATTAATATCACCTTGTCCCCTGTGGAGAAGTCCTCTGTGGGAACCATTTTATTTTTCCACCTCCTTGGAATCTTCTTCTCCATTCTTTTCTCTCCTTCAAGTAATGCTTCAGCTAAACTTGGGTCAGGAGGGTCCTTTTTTCTTGTCTCGAGTGAGGATTGTGACTCTAACTCCTCCTTAGTTTCCTCAGTTTGTAACATCATCTTTACTACTTTCATCTCTTTCAGGCATGACTTCAAATTCTCTGGGGTTGATTCATTCGGTGCTTCTTTCAAATTTGCATCACCAAATTCAACCTTCATGTAGTCCTTCTCTTGATCTAGATCATGTGTTGGTTTGAAGACATGGAAGGTAAATTGCTCATCATGTATTCTCAATATCAACTCGCCTTGCTCCACCTCTATAAGTGCTCTGGCAGTGGTTAGGAATGGTCTCCCTAAAATGATTGGATGAAGGTAGCCTTCTTCCCTTTCAAGAATAACAAAATCTGCAGGTAGAAAGTACTTCCCAACCTTCACCAGTATATTTTCAACCACTCCTAGTGCTCGTTTCTCGGTGACGAGCGGATTTCCTATCGGTAAAGAAATTCACAAATATAATCGCGTTGTAAGTATAGTTTCTAAACCAACAAAGAATCCTTTCGTGCAAAAGTTTTGGTTGTCACAAGTAACAAACCCAGTAAAATTTATAAACCAAAGTATTCAAACCTCGGGTCATCTTCTCAAGGAATTGCAGGGAGGTGTGTTTTATTATTGGTTATGGAAAACAATATTTTTGGGTTTTTGAAATGTTCAAACAAGAGAAATAAATTGCAGGAATTAATAAATCAATAGCTAAGAAAACTCTTGGCAAGGTATGAAAATTAGAAGTCCTATCCTAGTTATCCTTATCAATTGTGATGAGAATTGCTTGTTGCTCCCACTTAGTCAACCTCTAACTATGAAGGTAAGTCAAGTGAATAAATCAATATGAATCCTCAAGTCCTAGTCAATTCCCAAAGAAAGACTCGAGTTAGTGGAATTCAAGTCAACTAGCAACTTCTAATTATCAATCAACAAAAGAGTTTAATAACTCAAGAGTCTCTAATTACTCAACCAAAGCCAAGAATATAGAAAGCTAAATAAAAATCATAAATATGAAATACCTCAAATTGTATTAATAAAAGAAATCAACTCTAACATGGAAAAGTTCATAAAGTAAATTGGGAAAACAAATAAAGGGAACATTGAACCTGGTATGAAGAAACATCCTAATGACTAAAAGAAATCCTAATCCTAAAACCTAAGAGAGAGGAGAGAGCCTCTCTCTCTAGAAACTACATCTAATCCTAAAATTGTGAATATGAAAGTTGTGTCTGTCTGTATGAATTCTTCTCCCTTGAATGGATGCATTCCCCCACTTTATAGCCTCTAATATGTGTTTTTTGGGATTGGATCTGGACCAAAAAGGGTCCCGAAATTGCTGGGGGCGACTTCTGCAATTTTCTGCACGTGGGGTCCGTCACGCGTTCGCGTGGGTCATGCATCCGCGTCATCTGGAATTTTTCTCTTCCATGCGTCTGCTCAGTCACGCGTCCACGTAAGTTGTGTTTCGCGCTAGTCACGCGTCCGCGTCGTTCATGCGTTCGCGTCGATGCCATTTTGTGCAAGGCACACTGACGCGTCGTCCATGCGTTCGCATCACTGCCAATTCTTTAAAAACTCCATTTTATGCGTTCCTTCCATTTATGCATGTTTCCTTTCTGTCCTCTAAGCCATTCCTGCCTTATAAAGCCTGAAAATACTCAACACACAGATCACGGCATCGAATGGTAATAAAGGATAATTAAATTTAACATTTTTAAGGCGTAGGAAACATATTTTCACATATATCATAAAATAAGGAAGGAATTGTAAAACCATGCAATTCATATGAATAAGTGGGTGAAGAATTAATAAAAACTACTCAATTGAGCACAAAATAAACCATGAAATAATGGTTTATCAACCTCCCCACACTTAAACATTAGCATGTCCTTATGCTAATCTCAAGAGAAACTATAAGAGTTAAGATGAATGGTAGGATGTATGAAATGTAAACTATTTATATGAATGAAACTACATGCAAAAATGTTTCTACCCACTTGGTTAAAAGCAAACAAGTTCTCCAAGACAAATACAAACCAAATTTCACTAATTCAAATTGTACAATAAAAATCAAGTAAACTTGTAAGAAGATAGCACATGAAAGCAGAGAACATAGAATCAAGCATTGAACCCTCACCGGTAGTGTATATCACTCTAATCTCTTAGGTGTCTAGTGTTAATCACTCTACTCTTCTCTAATCATGCTTTCCAAACTTTGTTCTTCATCTAACCAAACAACAAATATTTAGTATACCAATGCAAACATCATAGGTCTTTTCAGGGTTGTAATGGGGCTGAGGTAAAAGGTAAGGATACATATATGGCCAAGTGAGCTATAATATGAATCTTTGACTAACCTAAGCTCTTACCTAACACACACACATACTCTATGTAATTCTAAAAATCACACCAAGCTACCCATAATTCCCACTTTTGTATCACATACTCATGTACCAAATTTTTTATATTTCTTTATTTTTATCACATGTGCATTGATCTTTTTATTAAAGCTTAACATTGGGGTAATTTTGTCCCCTTGTTTATTTACTTATTTATTGAATATTTTTGGAATTTTTTTATTTTATAGAAAAATAAACATAACTTATCAATGCACATGGATTTTCCATTATTTAATTATTTTGGTTTTTCATGAGTAGGTTCCCAAATTCCCAATATTCAAATAAATTAGAAACATGATACATTCCCTTATTAACCGATGTTCCCATAATTTTACCATACTTAATTAATACACAATCTCTATCTTAAGCTAACCAAAGATTCTATTTGGGATAATTAATTTATTTTTCTGCTTAAGGCTAGTGATGTGGTAAAATATAGAACAAATGGGATTTAAAAGGCTCAAAGTGGCTGACAAGGGTGACTTAAAAGGGTAGGCTTATTTGGGATAAGTGAGCAAAAACAAGTAATGGCCTCAATCATATGCAAGCATGTAAATATACTAAACATTGGACATATAGAACGGAACAAAGTATAGATTACAATCATAGAGAAGAAAACACACAAGAATAAAAATTTATGGTTAAATAATGTAACCATGTAAATAAGTTCAAAATCTCACAGGTTGTGTGTTCTTTGGCTCAAAAACCATGTTCCAAATACAACTTCAAACAAATTTAACACATAAAAAATTTTAATTTTTAATTTAAATTAGTGAAATAATTTTAATTTTTTTAATTTAAATTAGTGAAAATTTTCAAAAATAGGGTCCTAGAAAGAACTTAAAATAAGACATTGGTGTTGAGGAGAGAATAACTAACCCATGGAGATTAGTATCGACCTCCCACACTTAAAGATTGCACCGTCTTCGGTGCATGCTGAGATGTGCAGGTGGACGGGCAGTTCCAACTGGTGCTTTTCTCCAGAGATTTTGTAGATGGACTTGTCTGTTGCCCCATATAGAAGTTTCTCCCTTTTTCCTTCATCGGTGGCCAGCCTGAAAGAAGAGAAAAAAGAAGAACAGGAATCCAAATATAATGATAGAAAACAAATAAAATTATGAGTGGGTAATGCCAAATAATAAGGGTCTCAAGTACATGGTAGCTACAACACGCAATTGAGAGAACAATAGAAGCACATGGCATACCAGTGGTGCAAAATTTGCAACAATGAGGAAGAGATAATGGGTAATGAAAAACAATATAAATTTATGTCAATGCAAAAGGAGTATAAGTATCATAAAAGATTAGCATTGACTTAAATATTATTATCCAACAGTTTAAAACAAGTCACTAAGCACCAAAATAATACCAGAAAAGATACAACAGTTGAATAAGAACATTTAATGCCAACGGTAAAATAATAAATTTAGAAAAGAAAATAAAAATATGCACAAAATTAAAATGCAATGAATGAAAGTATGCAAATAAATTAAGTAAAATAGAATGAAAATGAAGAAGGATGAGAAGTGAAAGAAAGCAAGATAAAGTAAGTAAGAAAGGAGGAAGGAAAAATTAGGATTGGAGAAGAAAATATAAGATTTTTTTTTTGCGCTGATCTGGATAAGATGTGCGGCGCAAGCGACGCGGACGTGTGGAGCACGTGATCGCGTGGTGGGTGATAAGTTCAGGTGACGTGGACGCGTGGGTCATGCGATCGCCTGGTGTGTGATAATTATCAGGTGACGCGGACGCGTGGGTCACGCGCACATGTGACCTGATTTGTGCTATTGGCGCGAGTGCAGTCGTGCGTTCGTGCAACTCTCTGTTTTAAACTTTTATTGCCAAATTTTTGGGTGACGCGTTCACGTGGGTGATGCGATCGCGTGAATGGCCATATTTGCAAACGACACGGATGCGTGGGGCACGCGTTCTCGTGATAGGGCTTGTGTTTCCAACACCATTCCAGCCCTACTCCACCATAACTCTCTGCCATACACCCATTTACGTCGATTTTTCAGGGGCACACGATCACGTGGGTGACGCGCATGCGTGGGAGGCTATTTTTCAAAATGATGCAAACTCGTCAGCAACGCGTTCGCGTGGGCATGGTTGTGCCTAAGGCACGCCTCTAGCCATGGTCTCGCGTGACTCTCTGTTTCTTTTCTTCCTTGTTTCTAATGCACTAATGACGCAGACACGTCAGCGATGCTTACGCATCGCGTACATTTTTTTTTCAATTATGCAGTATGCAAATGCAAATGCAGGCTATTGCAGATGACTATGCATAAATTATGAATGAACATGAATGAAAATAAAATAAAATAAAGCTAAGAACAAAAAGGAAAGAATATACCATGGTGGGTTGTCTCCCACCTAACACTTTTAGTTAAAGTCCTTATGTTGGACATTTGGTAAGTCCCTTGTTATGGTGTCTTGTTCTTGAACTCATCCAGGAATTTTCACCAATGTTTGTACTTCAAGTAACCTCCGAGGTCCCAGATTAGGCACATAACGCCTTCAAGCAAGTGGAAGCAAGTGACAAGGCCCCAAGAGTGTTGATTGCCAGAATGAATTCTGGGGTCCCAGACCTTACTTTTGCACCGGTCTTCTTGTTGATCATCATGATCCCATCCGGGTGGCAAGCAATCTGAATTCTCACTAAAGCATCCAAACAGCTTCCTAGATCCATACAATTTAGTATTCTTCCAACCATGATAATTCAGCTGTAAGCTCCCCGCCACAATGAACCTAGGACTGTGTTTCCAATTACTAACCATCTCCCTCTTACTCTTAAAGCCACAAAGAGCTTTAAGTTGACCATCTGTCTCAAGTAGCCCATATTCAAGTTGGAAAGTAAAAGTTGAGGATAAGAATTTTACCCACTTAAAGGTTGTATTGGATGGTAATGGCTTTGGGGGAGAGGTCTCCAACAACTTTGGCAAGGTGATTTCCAGCTCCATTCCCTTGGGCTCTTCTTTGACCAATTCCACCTCTTTGCAAGCTTCTTCAATATCAACCTCTTCCTCTTCGTAGCTTTCTTCCAATTCGATCTCTTCTTCATTGTTCACCAAGGGCATGGGAGGTTGTGCTTCTTCTTCTTTAATCTCCATGTCAAGTCCAGTGGGAGAGGATTCAAATGTAGATAAAAATTAATCAATGATTGAATCCATCTCTTGATCATCCCCTTCAAAGTCTTCAACCATGATATGTCTTGGAGGTTGTACACCCTCCTCAACATCAAATTTAAACTCCTTAGAAGGGGGCTCAATGACTGGGCTTTCCCATGGACATTCCGCATCTCCTAAGTCTTCGACCACTTTTTCCTCTTCAACGATTACAGCTTCTTCTGATTGTTCCAATACAAAGTCATGCTGCTCATTGTCCACTAGAGTTTCTAGCTTATCCTTCATGCTGCGTTCTTCATTAGATTGCCCACATGAAGCCATGGGAGTTCCTTGAGTATCCAAACATCGGGAAGGTAATCGATTGATCGCTTGATCTAGCTGGCAAAGGGTTGCATGAAGTTTTTCCACTATTTCCTTGAGACGCTCCCTTGATTCTTGGGTTGATGGATATAGACATCGTGTATATTGAGGTGGTAGTTCTAAGTATGGCTCATAAGGTGGTTGGTATGGTGGATATGGGTCAGGGTCATATGGAGGTGAATGGTAGTAGGGGGCTTGTGAGTATGGTGGTCCAAATGTATGTTGGGGAGGCGGTTCATAAGCATATGGTGGGGCTTGTTAGTAACTGCAAGGGGGTCCACCATATTCATCATCTTGGTATGCTCCCTGGAATGGCTCTTGACTATAGTAATTTGGTGAAGGTTGGTTGTTACGAAAGGGTCCACCATAACTACTGTCTTGGCATACATTGTAGGATGGTCTTTGTCTGTGGTACTGTGGAAGGTGTTGTTGCCGACAGTGTTGATCAGATCCTCATGGCTCCTTCCATCTCTGATTGTTTTGACCTTGATGCATGTTCCTGTTATAATTTCCATTCCTTGCAACATCATTGGAACCAAACTCAAGGCGATAGGGGTGAGAACTCATAGTAGCTAATAAAAATTAAAAACAAAAACAAATAAACAAGCAAAAGACAAAAAAATAAGATAAGAGAAAAGGTTTGGAAAAGATTTGATTTTAAGATTAGAAAAGATAAGATAAGTTAGGTAAGAGAAGATAAGTTTTTAAATTAAAAGGTTTTTAAATTTAAATTTTGAATTTTGGAATTTAAATATTGAAATTTGAAATTTTATTTTGAAATAAGATAAGATAAGATTTTGAAAAAGATATGATTTTTGAAAAAGATTTGAATTTTGAAATTTAAAATTAAGATAAGATAAGATAAAAATTATAAAATAAAAATCTGAATTTTTTTTAAATAAAAGAGAAAAGATATTTTTGAAATTAATGAGGAAAGAGAAAAATAATAAAATGACACCAAACTTAGAATTTTTAGATCAAAGCAAAGAAAACAAACAAGAAAAATATTTACAATAACCAATAATAAAGCACACGTTTGTAATTCCCCGGCAACAGCGCCATTTTGACGAGCGGATTTCCTATCGGTAAAGAAATTCACAAATATAATCGCGTTGTAAGTATAGTTTCTAAACCAACAAAGAATCCTTTCATGCAAAAGTTTTGGTTGTCACAAGTAACAAACCTAGTAAAATTTATAAACCGAAGTATTCAAACCTTGGGTCGTCTTCTCAAGGAATTGCAGGGAGGTGTGATTTATTATTGGTTATGGAAAATAATATTTTTGGGTTTTTGAAAGGTTTGAACAAGAGAAATAAATTGCAGGAATTAATAAATCAATAGTGAAGAAAACTCTTGGCAAGGCATGAAAATTAGAAGTCCTATCCTAGTTATCCTTATCAATTGTGATGAGAATTGCTCGTTGCTCCCACTTAGTCAACCTCTAACTATGAAGGTAAGTCAAGTGGATACATCAATATGAATCCTCAAGTCCTAGTCAATTCCCAAAGAAAGACTAGAGTTAGTGGAATTAAAGTCAATTAGCAACTTCCAATTATCAATCAACAAAAGAGTTTGATAACTCAAGAGTCTCTAATTACCCAACCAAAGCCAAGAATATAGAAAGCTAAATAAAAATCATAAATATGAAATACCTCAAATTGTATTAATAAAAGAAATCAAATCTAACATGGAAAAGTTCATAAAGTAAATTGGGAAAATAAATAAAGGGAACATTGAACCTGGTATGAAGAAACATCCTAATGACTAAAAGAAATCCTAATCCTAAAACCTAAGAGAGAGGAGAGAGCCTCTCTCTCTAGAAACTACATCTAATCCTAAAATTGTGAATATGAAAGTTGTGTCTATCTGTATGAATTCTTATCCCTTGAATGGATGCATTCCCCCACTTTATAGCCTCTAATATGTGTTTTCTGGGCTTGGATTTGGACCGAAAAGGGTCCAGAAATCGCTGGGGGCGAACTTCTGCAATTTTCTGCACGTGGGGTTTGTCACGCGTCCACGTCATTTGGAGTTTTTCTCTTCCACGCGTCCACATCAGTTACGCATCCGCGTAAGTTATGTTTCGCGCTAGTCACGCGTCCGCGTCGTTCACGCATTCGTGTCGATGCCATTTTGAGCAAGGCATGCGGTCGTGTCGTCCATACGTTCGTGGCGCTGCCAATTCTTCAAAAACTCCATTTTGTGAGTTCCTTCCATTTTTTCGTGTTTCCTTTCTGTCCTCTAAGCCATTCCTGCCCTATAAAGCCTGAAAATACTTAACACACAGATCACGGAATCGAATGGTAATAAAGGATAATTAAATTTAACTTTTTTAAGCCGTAGGAAACATATTTTCACAAATATTATAAAGTAAGTAAGGAATTGTAAAATCATGCAATTCATATGAATAAGTGGGTGAAGAATTGATAAAAACCACTCAATTGAGCACAAGATAAACCATGAAATAGTGGTTTATCACTGGGTCTTGTCAACCAACTAAAGGATCACATCTGTGGCTTTCAACTCATTAATTTTCAGCTTCTTCATGAGAGATAGAGGCATTATATGGATGCTTGCTCCCAGATCACAAAACCCTCTATCAATTATTTTCTCTCCTATTCCACAAGGGATGTGAAAACTCCCTGGATCCTTCTTCTTTGTAGGCAAGTCCTTCTGTATGATGGCACTACATTCCTTATTCATTACCACTGTTTGTCCTCCCTTCAGGGTACTCTTCTTAGTCAGCAGCTCCTTCATACATTTAATGTATGTGGGCTTCTATTGCAAGGTCTCAAGGAATGGTATGTTGACATGAAGAGACTTAAATACTCCTAGGAATCTAGTGTATGTTCTCCCTTTCTCACCTCCCTTGAGTCTTTGGGGGAATGGTGCTTGTGGCACATAAGGTTTAAGGACATCCTTCTCTTTTGATTCCTCCTTTTGTTCAAGGCTGGTCAATTATTCTGCCACTTCCATCTTCTTCTTTGGAACTTCTTGGGTATGCTCTGCTGGCCTGCTGATTTTTTCCTCCATATCCTGCTCACATGCAAGGGTTATTGCTTTGCATTCTTCCTATCTCACTTTTTTTGTTTCTCCTCTTGGATTCTTCTCAGTGTCACTTGGGAAGATGTCAGTGGACAATGGGAATTGTTGAGATAGATACCCTACTTGAGATTCAAGTTTCTTAATGGTTTCTCCTTGACTTTTCATACTAGTCCTCACTTCATCCTTGAATGTTCTGTTATCTTGGACCTCCTTGCAAATGCTTTCAAGCATGGCTTCAATCCTGGATAGCCTATCCTCAGATGGTGGGTTAGAAGTGGGATGTTGGAGCTGGTTATTTTGGGTTTAGTATTGTGGCTGGGAAGAATTTTTTGTGTGGTTTGATATGGTCTTTGGGTGGGGTGTTCGTAACTGGAGTTGTTGAACTGGTTAGAATTGTGGGGTCTATGATCTTGGCTCTGGTTTTGTTGGTTTTTCCACCCAAAATTTGGGTGGTTCTTCCAACTAGAATTGTATGTTTTGGAATATGGATCATAGGCTTGTCTTGAAGAATTTCCAATGTAATTGGCTTGTTCTAAGTCAATTTCTCCCTCTGTGTTCAACTCTGCTGGTGCTGATGGTTGAATGTGGATTGCTGCAACTTGGTTCTCTTGCATCTCCTTGGTGAGATCTGCTAATTGCTTGGCAATTATCTTGTTTTGAGCCAGAATTACATCCATGTGATTTAATTCCATCACCCTTCTATTGTTTCTTCTCTCAGAAGCATAGAAATATTCATTATTAGCCACTATTTCAATAACATCAATAGCCTCTTTAATAGTTTTCTTCTTGTTGAGAGAACCACCAGAAGAATGGTCTAGAGCCTTTCTTCTTGTCTGAATGTTTGAACCTCTGCTCTCAACTTATTGACTCTTTGTGGGGGATCGAACCTTGCCAAGAATTTATTCATTACATCTTCCCAAGTTGTCAAGCTCTCCTTTGGGAAGGATTCTAGCCACTTTGATGCTTTATCCCTTAGAGAAAAAGGGAACAAAAGTAACCTGTAGGCATCAGGATGAACACCATTTGACTTCACTTTATCATAGATTCTTAGGAATGTAGTGAAGTGTTGATTGGGGTCTTCCTAGGCACTTCCTCTGAAAGAACAATTGTTTTGAACCAGGGTGATGTGTTGTGGTTTTAATTTGAAATTGTTGGCCTGGATGTGCTGCTCCAACAACTCCCAGGGTTGGGATTAATGTAGGAGCCTAGCAATCTCCTCTCTTTTGGTGCATGATTACCAGCACCTTCTCCAGCACCTTCCTCCATAATAGCGTCTAGATCCTCTTCTAACTCTTCTTCTCCAACTACTCCCTTACCTCTTGCATCCCTCCTTAATCTAAGAAAGGTCCTTTCTGGTTCACTGTCAAAAGAGGTTGAAACCCCTCTGCTACCTATCATGCACTTGGCAGAACAATAGCAAATAGCAGTTGAAGAGTTCACAATTAATGGAAATTTTGATTAGAGCAATTAAACAAACAGCTAGTGGGTTAGCTTGCTGAAAAGTGAAGAAATAAAGAAAAATAGAGTAAACTGAAGACAAAAGTAAACAGTTGAAATTGAGACTTAATTAACAAAAGAAAAGAAAATTGCTCAATCTAGTTATCCTCCAATTTAGTAATTGTCAATATAAAACCAATCCCCCGCAACGGTGCCATAAACTTGATACACGAAATCTTGTCTCTCAACAAATTTCCACCGGTAAGTGCACCGGATTGTCGTCAAGCAAATCTCACTATAGAGTGAGGTCGAATCCCACAGGGATTGGTTGATTGATCAACTTTATTTGGAGAATTGTTCTAGTTGAACGAATTTAAATTGGCGGGAAACTTAAATTGCAAAAAAATGTAAATAACTGAAAGTAAATGGCAGAATTTAAATAGAAAAAAGGAAATTGCAGGTAATTAAAGTGTAGAAGCTTAAATTGCAAGAAATTAAAAGAGAATGGGGTTGTTGAGCATCAAAGTAAATTACAGAATTAAAAGAATGGGTGAGATCAGAATTGGGAAAGCTCATTGGGGTCAGGAGATGTTATAATCCTCCGGATCAAGTTCATATTCATCTCTTCCTCAATCAACGCATTCATTGATCTCCTTGGCAATCTTAAGTTATTGGATCCCAATTCCTTGGCAATCAAATCTCTCAAAACTTGAACAATTTCCCAATTCCTTGATCTAATTGCTCATGAGAAGAGATGAAATGTATTTTCAAATCAAAGTATTGGTAGGATTAAATGTCACAATATCCATCCAAACCCCAATCTGGTCCAACATGAGAAAGCATTTCTAGCATGATCTCCTCATTCCTTTTTTATGGTTCAAAGGAGATCCAATTATAGATAGCTTCTCTTCCAAGACAACTACCCAATTTGATTAAGATCAAAAGCTTTCAAGAAAAATCAAGAGAAAAGAAAGAAGAAGAAGAATCAAAACTAGTTTTGATCCATTGAATTATAACAGAGCTCCCTAACCCAATGAAGTGGGTATAGTTGTTCATAGCTCTATGAATGGAAATCGAAAATCGAAAGTGCATTGTGGTAAATTGAAATTACAAAGGAAATTTTGCAGAGTTACAATACTCAAAAAGTGTGTAAAAAGCCAAAAAGTCCTTTCTAACCTAAACTCTTTACTATTTATACACTTTCTTCAATTGGTCTTCAAGTCTTAGATGTGGGCCTTGGCCTTTTGTTGAAGCAAATTCAAGTGGCTCTCCATGGTGTTGAGGATGGACGTTGGCCAATTAACATTTCTGCTTTGCATTATGCACAAAAATGAGTGCTATTGGTAGTGACATTTTCCTCAACGTTGGGGAACCAACGTTACATTCAACGCTGCTGACTTGTGCGTATGCACGCTGCCTTGTGCGTGTGCACACCTTTAAGTTTTTCTACTTGTACGCACACATACTAGGTCGTGCGTACGCACACAAGGCATTCTGGGGAGCTTGAATTTTGAAGAGCTATCGAAGGCGTTGGACTAAATGTTGGTCTGCGAACGTTTCTTCAAACACTTCTCATGCGTGCGCACACTGTCCCTTTTTCTTCTTGTGCATGCACACACTATGCTGTGTGTACGCATACATAGTAGACTTCCCAGCTCCAACTTTTGAGACTCTATCGCGGACGTTTGACCCAGTGTTGGACTGGCAATGTTGCCTCCTACGTTGCTACTCGTGCGTGCGCACACTGCCTTGTGCCTGAACATACTCTGAATTTTTCTTCTTGTGCATACACACACTATGTTGTGCGTTCGCACACAATGTAATTTTTACAATTCCAGAATTGAGTATCGTTGAAGACGTTGGAGGTAACGTTGGTGATCCAACACTCCCTCCAATGTTGGCACCAGCAGTAGCAGAACATTGCAGCCTCTTCCTCCAACGTTTGAGGTAACATTGGTGAGCCAACCTGGCCACCAACGTTGCTCCCTCTTCTTTCTTCCATGGCCATTTTTCCTTGCTTCTCTTCACCTATCATCAATCAACATATGCATCAAAGCTTTACTAGATTCACAAGATTTTGCATCAATCTTGGCACACAAGAAATCATACCATAAATCTCATGAAATGCATAAAATTAATCATGTTTGAATGAATCAAGGTATGTATGAAACTCTCATCCTAATACTTGCTTATTGCTCAAGAAAGTGCATAAAACCTAATAAAAACAAAGAAAAAGGCTAGTGAAACTAGCCTAAGATGCCTTGGCATCACATTCTCTTGATGGCGCTAGCACACCTTGTGCTTGCACTCAACAATGGAAATTTCACTTTCTTTGCGTACGCACAAGCTTGTGCGCACACACACTTTCTAAAAATACTTCTGCGCATGCGCACGCACACCCCTGTGCATACGCACCTGACCCTGTCCATTTATAAAGCATTTGTTTTTAAGTCTTCCACTTTCCCAAAAAGCTTGCTGGTACACGAAATCGTGATACACAACTTCGTGCAGTTGACCAGCAAGTGCACTGGGTCGTCCAAGTAATACCTTACGTGAATAAGGGTCGATCCTACGAAGATTGTCGGCTTGAAGCAAGCTGTGGTCATCTTGTAAATCTCAGTCAGGCGGATTCAAATGGTTATGGAGTTTCGATAATTAAAAGATAAATAATCATAAAATAAAGATAGAGATACTTGTGTAATTCATTGGTGCGAATTTCAGATAAGCGTATGGAGATACGTTAATCCTTCTGAATCACTGCTTTCCTACTGCCTTCATTCAATCATTCATACTCCTTTCCATGGCAAGCTGTATGTTGGGGATCACTGTTGTCAATGGCTACCTCCCATCCTCTCATTGAAAATGGTCCTCTACAGTTTCTGTACGGCTAATCAACTGTCGGATTTCTCGTATCGGATGAAAAATACCAGGCATAGCTACCGCATGGCTAATCAGCTATCGGTTCTAGATCGTGTCAAAATAAGATCCAATGATCCTTTTGTGCACTATCACTGCACCCCACAGTCGCAAGTTTGAAGCTCGTCACAGTCATCCCTTTCCAGATCATACTCGAAATACCACAAACAGGGTTTAGACTTTTCGGATCTCAAGAATGCTGCCAATTATTTCTAGCCTATTCCACGAAGATTCTAACCTCTAATTCAGATGCTCTGTTGTCAGGAAAGATGATGTAGATCATTGAAGAGAGATCCCAGAGATATGCATTCAAGCTTGTTTTCATGTAGAACGGAAGTGTTTGTCAGGCACGCGTTCATAAGTGAGAATGATGATGAGTGTCACTTGATCATCACATTCATCATGTTCTTGTGTGCGAATGAATATCTTAGAATAAGAATAAGCTTGGATTGAATAGAAGAACAATAGTACTTTGCATTAATACTCGAGGAACAGCAGAGCTCCACACCTTAATCTATAAGGTGTAGAAACTCCACCGTTGAAAATACATAAGTGATGAAGGTCCAGGCATGGCCGAATGGCCATCCCCCAAAACGTGATCAAGAGATCAAAAGTGATCCTAAGGTAGTCTCAAAAATGATCTAAAGATATCAGTACAATAGTAAAAAAGTCCTATTTATACTAAACTAGTTACTAGGATTACAAAAATTAGTAAATCATGCAGAAATCCACTTCCGGGCCCACTTCGTGTGTGCTTGGGCTGAGCATTGAAGCTTTCATGTGTAGAGACTTTTCTTGGAGTTAAACGCCAGCTTTTATGCCAGTTTGGGCGTTTAACTCCAGATTTTATCCTATTTTTGGCGTTTAACGCCAGAATATGGCAGGAACTTGGCGTTTGAACGCCAATTTGCGTCATCAAAACTCAGGCAAAGTATTGACTATTAAATATTGATGGAAAGCTCCGGATGTCTACTTTCCAACGCAATTGAGAGCGCGCCAATTGGGCTTCTATAGCACCAGAAAATCCATTTCGAGTGCAAGGAGGTTAGAATCCAATAGCATGTGCAGTCCTTTTTCAGCCTCTGAATCAGATTTTTGCTCAGGTTCCTCAATTTCAGCCAGAAAATACTTGAAATCACAGAAAAACACACAAACTCATAGTAAAGTCCAGAAATGTGAATTTTGCTTAAAAACTAATAAAAATATACAAAAAACTACCTAAAAACAATGCCAAAAAGTGTATAAATTATCCACTCATCACAACACCAAACTTAAATTGTTGCTTGTCCCCAAGCAACTAAAAACAAAATAGAATAAAAAGAAGAGAATATACAATGAATCCCACAATATCAATGAAACTTAGTCCAATTAGATGAGTGGGGCCAGAGCTTTTTGCTTCTGAACAGTTTTGGCATCTCACTTTATCCTTTGAAATTCAGAATGATTGGCATCTATTGGAACTCAGAATTTTAGATAGTGTTATTGATTCTCCTAGTTTAGTATGTTTATTCTTGAACATAGCTACTTTATGAGTCTTGGCTGTGGCCCTAAGCACTTCGTTTTCCAGTATTACCACCAGATACATAAATGCACAGACACATAACTGGGTGAACCTTTCCAGATTGTGACTTAGCTTTACTAAAGTCCCCAGTTAGAGGTGTCCAGAGTTCTTAAGCACACTCTTTTTGCTTTGGATCATGACTTTAACCATTCAGTCTCAAGCTTTTCACTTGGACTTTCATGCCACAAGCACATTGTTAGGGACAGCTTGATTTAGCCGCTTAGGCCAGGATTTTATTCCTTTACGCCCTCCTATCCATTAATGCTCAAAGCCTTGGATCCTCTTTACCCTTGCCTTTTGGTTTAAAGGGCTATTGGATTTTTCTGCTTTCCTTTTCTTTTTCTTTCTTTTTCTTTTTCGCCATTTTTTATTTCGCAAGCTTTGTTATTTATTGCTTTTTCTTGCTTCAAGAATCAACTTCATGATTTTTCAGATTATCAATAAGATTTTTCTTTGTTCATCATTCTTTCAAGAGCCAACAATTTTAACATTCATAAACTTCACTATAAAAAATATGCACTGGTCAAGCATTCATTCAGAAAACAAAAAATATTGCCACCACATCAAAATAATTAAACTAATTTCAGGATAAAATTTAAAATCCAAGTACTTCTTGTCCTTTTGTAATTAGGCATATTTTTCAATTAAGATAGGTGAAGAATTCATGGAATTATTCATAGCTTTAAGGCATAGACACTAGACACTAATGATCATGTAATAAAGACACAAAATATAGTAAAACATAAAGTTCAAAGCCGAAAATAGAAAGACAAATAGACAAGGACCAATGGTGCTCTTGAGCACCTCTATGTCTCTTCCTTGCCTTTGTTGCTCCTCCCTCATGGCTCTTTGATCTTCTCTAATTTCATGGAGAATGATGGAGTGCTCTTGGTGCTCCACCCTTAGTTGCTCCCAATAGTTATGTAGAGGAAAGTGCATCCCTTGAGACATCTCAGAGATTTCATGAGGAATTTCCTCATGCTCTTGTTGAGGTCCATGAGTCGGCTCTCTTATTTGCTTCATCCTCTTTTTAGTGATGGGCTTGTCCTCTTCAATAAGAATGTCTTCCTCTATGACAATTCCAGCTAAATTGCATAGGTGACAGATGAGATGAGGGAAGGCTAACCTTGCCAAAGTGGAGGACTTGTCAGCCACCTTGTAATGTTCTAGAGGTATGATCTCATGAACTTCCACTTCCTCCCGAATCATGATACTATGGATCATGATGGCCTGATCCACAGTTACTTCGGATCGGTTACTAGTAGGAATGATAGAGCGTTGGATGAACTCCAACCATTCTCTAGCCATAGGCTTAAGGTCTAGTCTTCTCAATTGAACCGGCTTGCCTCTTGAGTCTCTTTTCCATTGAGCTCCTTCCACACATATGTCCATGAGGACTTGGTCCAGCCTTTGATCAAAGTTGACCTTTCTAGTGTAGGGGCATGCATTTTCTTGCATCATTGGCAAGTTGAACGGCAACCTTACATTTTCCAGAATGAAATCTAAGTATTTCCCCCAAACCATTGGAAGCCAATTCTTTGGATTCAGGTTCATACTTTAATTATGGTTCTTAGTGATCCATGCGTTTGCATAGAACTCTTGAACCATTAAGATTCTGACTTGTTAAATGGGGTTGGTGAGAATTTCCCAACCTCTTCTTCGAATCTCATGTCGGATCTCCGGATACCCATTCCTTTTGAGCATGAAAGGGACCTTAGAGATCACCTTCTTCTTGGCCACAACTTCATAGATGTGGTCTTGATAGACCATTGAGATGAATCTCTCCATCTTCCATGACTCAGAGGTGGAAGCTTTTGCCTTCTCTTTCTCTTTCTAGAGATTTTTCCGGCCTTGGGTGCTATAAATAGTTATGGAAAAACAAATTGCAATGCTTTTACCCCACCAAACTTAAAAGGTTTGCTCATCCTCGAGCAAAAGAAGAAAGAAAGAAGGGGAAGAAGAAGAAAATGGAGGAGATGGAGGGAGAGAATGAATTCAGCCAAGGGGGTATAAGGTGATTGTGATGTGTGAAAATGAAGGAGGGATGAGGGGTTTATATAGGTGTGGGGGGAGGGTTGGGTGCGTGTATTTTAGGTTGGGTTTGGGAGGGAAATAATTTTGAATTTTGGATGTAGGTGGGGTTTTTGGGGAAGAGATATGGAGGTGATTGTTGAGAGGTATTTGGGGTAGAGAGATGGAGGTGATTGGTGAAGGGTATTTGGGGAAGAGTGTTATGAAAAGGTGTGAGAGAGAGAATGAGTTGAGGTTGGTGGGGATCCTGTGGGGTCCACAGATCCTAAGGGGTCAAGGACTTCTCATCTCTGCTCCATTTAGGCGTGTAAAAATGCCCTTAGAGTGCAATTCTGGCGTTAAACGCCAGGTTGCTGCCTATTTCTGGCGTTTAATGCCGCTTCTCTTCCCTTTCTGGCGTTTACCGCCAGTTTGCTGCCCTGTTCTGGCGTTAAACGCCAGTCTGGTGCCCATTTCTGGCGTTAAACGCCCAGAATGATGCCAGACTGCGCGTTTAACACCCATCCTACTACCCTTACTAGCGTTTAAACGCCAGTAAGTTCTTCCTCCAGGGTGTGATATTTTTAATGCTATTTTTGAATTTGCTTTGATTATTGCAGTTGTTTTTGTGACTCCACATGATCATCAACATAAAGAAAATATAAAATAATAATGGAAAATGGAAATTTAACATAGATAAATAAAAATTGGGTTGCCTTCCAATAAGCTCTTCTTTAATGTCAATAGCTTGACAGTAGGCTCTCATGGAGCCTCACAGATAATCAGAGCATGGTTGTGGCCTCTCAACACCAGACTTAGAGTTTGGTTGTGGCCTCCCAACACCAAACTTAGAGTTTGAATGTGGGGGTTTTGTTTGACTCTGTACTGAGAGAAGCTTTTTATGCTTCTTCTCCATCTGTATAGAAGGAGAACCTTGAGTCTTGAATACAAGGTAGTCCTCATTTAATTGAAGGACTAACTTTCCTCTGTCAACATCAATCACAACTTTTGTTGTGGCTAGGAAAGGTCTGCCAAGGATAATGGATTTATCCTCATCCTTCCCAGTGTCTAGGATTATGAAATCAGCAGGGATGTAAAGGCCTTCAACCTTTACTAGCACGTCCTCTACTAGTCCATAAGCCTGTTTCATTGATTTGTCTACCATCTCTAGTGAGATTCTTGCAGCTTGTACCTAAAAGATTCCTAGTTTCTCCATTACAGAGAGTGGCATGAGTTTAATACCCGACCATAGGTCACACAGAGCCTTCTCAAAGGTCATGGTGCCTATGGTACAGGGTATTAAGAATTTACCAAGATCCTGTTTCTTTTGGGGTAAAGTTTACTGAATCCAGGTATTCAGTTCATTAATGAGCAATGGAGGTTCATCCTCCCAAGTCTCATTACCAAATATCTTGGCATTCAACTTCATGATTGCTCCTAAATACTGGGCAACTTACCCTTCAGCAATGTCTTCATCTTCTTCAGAAGATGAATAGTCATTAGAGCTCATGAATGGTAATAAGAAGTTCAATGGAATATCTATGGTCTCTGTATGAGCCTCAGATTCCTTTGGTTGCTCATTGGGGTACTCCTTAATGGCCAGTGGACGTTCCCTGAGGTCTTCCTTATTGGGAATCACTGCCTTTTCACTCTCTCCAGGTTCGGCCATGTTGGTCACAGTTATGGCCTTGCACTCTCTTTTGGGATTCTCTTCTGTATTGCTTGGGAGAGTGCTAGGAGGAGTTTCAGTAACCCTTTTACTCAGCTAACCCACATGTGCCTCCAAGTTTCTGATGGAGGACCTTATTTCATTCATGAAACTGAGAGTGGCCTTAGATAGATCAGAGACTATATTTGCTAAGCTAAATGGGTTCTGCTCAGAATTCTCTTTCTGTTGCTGAAAGGATGATGGAAAAGGCTTGCCATTGCTAAACCTGTTTCTTCTACAATTATTATTGTTAAAGCCTTGTTGAGGCTTTTGTTGATCCTTCCATGAGAAATTTGAATGATTTCTCCATGAGGGATTATAGGTGTTTTTATAGGCTTCACCCATGTAATTCACCTCTGCCATTGTAGGGTTCTCATGATCATAAGCTTCTTCTTCAGAAGATCTTCTTTAGTACTGTTGGATGCATTTTGTAATCCATTGAGACTCTGAGAAATTATATTAACTTGCTGAGTCAACATTTTGTTCTAAGCTAATATGGCATTCAGAGCATCAATTTTAAGAACTCCCTTCCTCTTAGGCGTCCCATTACTCACAGGATTTCTTTCAGAGGTGTACATGAATTGGTTATTTGCAACCATTTCAATGATGTCCTGAGCTTCTATAGGCATTTTCTTCAGGTGAATAGATCCACCTGCAGAATGGTCCAATGACATCTTAGACAATTTAGACAGACCATCATAGAATATATCCAGGATGGTCCATTCTGAGAGCATGTCAGAAGGACACTTTTTGGTCAGTTGCTTATATCTTTCCCAAGATTCATAGAGGGATTCACCTTCTTTCTACTAGAAAGTTTAAACATCCACTCTAAGCTTGCTCAGCTTTTGAGGAGGAAAGAATTTGGCTAAGAAAGTCGTGACCAGCTTATCCCAAAAGTTTAGGCAATCTCTAGATTGAGAGTCCAACCATATTCTACCTCTGTCTCTTACAGCAAAAGGGAAAAGCATAAGCTTATAGACCTCGAGATCAATTCCATTGGTCTTAACAATATCACGGATCTGCAAGAATTTATTTAAGAATTGAAAAGGATCTTCTGGTGGAAGTCTATAAAACTTGCAATTCTGTTGCATCAGAGAAACTAATTGAGGCTTAATCTCAAAATTGTTTGCTCCAATGGCAAGGATTGAGATGTTTCTTCCATGGAACTTGGAAGTTGGTGTAGTAAAATCACCAAGCACTTTTCTTGCATTGTTATTGTTGTTAGGTTCAGCCATTAATTCTTTTTCGAGATTCTCTGTAAGGTTTTCTCTGGACTGTTGTGCTTTAGCTTCTCTTAGCTTCTTCTTCAGAGTCCTTTCAAGTTCAGGGTTAGCTTCAACAAGAATGTTCTTGTCCTTGCTCCTGCTCATATAAAAAAGAAGAGAACAAAAAAGAAGAGGAATCCTCTATGTCACAGTATAGAGATTCCTTAAGGTGTCAGAGGAAAATAAGAATAGAAGGGTGAGGTAGATAGAGGCGAATTTGAACATATAAGGAATGAGAGAGTCCGAATTGCTAGTAGAGGAGGAGTGTTAGTGATTAAATAGAAAGAGATGAGAGAGAGGTAATTTTCAAAAATTAAATCAAACTTTAAAAAAATTAGTTAATTAAAAAGAATTTTGAAAAATGGTTAATGGTTTTCGAAAATCAAAAGTGAGAAAGTGGTTAGGTGGTTTTGAAAAATATAAGAAATAGTAAGTTTTGAAAAGATAAGAAGTTAGAAAAAGATTTTGAAATTAAAATTTGAAAAAGATATGATTGAAAAGATATGATTGAAGAAAATTTGTTTTTTTAAAAAGATATGATTGAAAAGATATGGTTGAAAAATATTTGATTTTTTTTAATTGATGACTTAACTAACAAGAAATTAAAAGATATGATTCTAAAATTCAAATATTGAACCTTTCTTAACAAGAAAGTAACAAACTTGAAATTTTTGAATCAAAACATTAATTGTTAGTATTAATTTCAAAAAATATGAGGTAAAAATAGGAAAAAGATTTTGAAAAGTTTTGACAAATATTTTTGAAAATTTTCGAAAAACAAAGGAAAAAAAATGAAAAACATTTGATTTTGAAAAAGATTTTGAAAAGATAAATTTTTGAGATTGAAATCTTGACTTGACTAACAAGAAACAACTTATTTTAAAAATTTTGACTAAGTCAACCCAAAGATTTCAAAATTTATGAGTGAAATAAGGAAAATATATTTTTCTATTTTTTTTAATTTAATAAGGAAAGAGAAAAACCACAAAATGACTCAACACATAAAAATTTTGGATTAAAACAAATGATGCATGAAAGAACACTATGAATGTCAAGATGAATACCAAAAACACTTTGAAGATCATGATGAACATCAAGAACTTATTTTTCAAAAATTTTCAAGAAAAGAAAAACATGCAATACACCAAACTTAGAGATTTTTCATGTTTAGACACTATGAATTAAAAAATGCATATGAAAAACAACAAAAGACACAAAACAAGAAAATATGAAGATCAAACAAGGAGACTCATTAAGAACAACTTGAAGATCATAAAGAATGCAATGCATGAATTTTCGAAAAAAAATTTAGAAAAATTAAAACAAACTAGCTCCTGAGATGATAAAAACATCATCTGAAACTCTAGAATTCATTCTTAAAAATTCTGAAGAACAAAATAAAAAAGAAAAATACCTAATCTAAGCAACAAGATGAACCATCAGTTGTCCAAACTCGAACAATCCCTGGCAACGGTGCCAAAAATGTGGTACACGAAATCGTGATACACAACTTCGTGCAGCTGACCAGCAAGTGCACTGGGTCGTCCAAGTAATACCTTACGTGAGTAAGGGTCGATCCCACGGAGATTTTCGGCTTGAAGCAAGCTATGGTCATCTTGTAAATCTCAGTCAGGCGGATTCAAATGGTTATGGAGTTTTGATAATTAAAAGATAAATAATCATAAAATAAAGATAGAGATACTTATGTAATTCATTGGTGGGAATTTCAGATAAGCGTATGGAGATGCATTATTCCTTTTGAATCTCTGCTTTCCTACTGCCTTCATTCAATCATTCATACTCCTTTCCATCGAAAGATGTATGTTGGGGATCACCGTTGTCAATGGCTACCTCCCATTCTCTCAGTGAAAATTGTCCTCTATGGTTTCTGTACGGCTATTCAACTGTCGAATTTCTCGTCTCGGATGAAAAATACCAAGCACAGCTACCGCATGGCTAATCAGCTGTCAGTTCTCGATCATGTCAGAATAAGATTCAATGATCCTTTTGTGCACCGTCACTGCGCCCCACAGTGACGAGTTTGAAGCTCGACACAGTCATCCCTTCCCAGATCCTACTCAGAATAGCACAGACAAGGTTTAGACTTTCCGGATCTCAGGAATGCTGCCAATTGTTTCTAGCGTATACCACGAAGATTCTAATCTCAGATTCAGATGTTCTGTTGTCAGGAGAGACGATGTGGATCGTTGAAAAGAGATCCAAGAGATATGCATTCAAGCTTGTTTTCATGTAGAACGGAAGTGTTTGTCAGGCACGCGTTCATAAGTGAGAATGATGATGAGTGTCACTTGATCATCACATTCATCATGTTGTTGTATGTGAATGAATATATTAGAATAAGAATAAGCTTGGATTGAATAGAAGAACAATAGTACTTTGCATTAATACTCGAGGAACAGCAGAGCTCCACACCTTAATCTATGAGGTGTAGAAACTCCACCGTTGAAAATACATAAGTGATGAAGGTCCAGGCATGGCTGAATGGCCAGCCCCCAAAACATGATCAAGTGATCAAAAGTGATCCTAAGGTAGTCTAAAAAATGATCTAAAGATATCAGTACAATAGTAAAAAAGTCCTATTTATACTAAACTAGTTACTTGGATTACAGAAATAAGTAAATGATGCAGAAATCCACTTCTGGGCCCACTTGATGTGTGCTTGGGCTGAGCATTGAAGCTTTCATGTGTAGAGACTTTTCTTGGAGTTAAACGCCAGCTTTTATGCTAGTTTGGGCGTTTAACTCCAGCTTTTATCATGTTTCTGGCGTTTAACGCCAGAATAGGGCAGGAAGTTGGCGTTTGGACGCCAGTTTGCACTGTCAAAACTCGGGCAAAGTATGGACTATTATATATTGATAGAAAGCTCACGATGTTTATGTTTAAGGCAATTGAGAGCGTGCCAATTGGCTTTTTGTAGCTCCAGAAAATCCATTTCGAGTGTAGGGAGGTCAGAATCCAACAGCATCTGCAGTCCTTTTTCAGCCTCTGAATTAGATTTTTGCTCAAGTACCTCAATTTCAGCCAGAAAATAACTGAAATCACAGAAAAACACACATACTCATAGTAAAGTCCAGAAATGTGAATTTTGCTTAAAAACTAATAAAAATATACTAAAAAGTAGCTAGATCCTACAAAAAACTACCTAAAAACAATGCCAAAAAGCGTATAAATTACCCGCTCATCACTTGCAACCTTCCAAAATGTTGTTTCATGCTTATAAACCCCCAATTTCATCCTTTAAATCTTAAATCAATATTCAATACTTAGTGAATGAGAGGAAGCTAGGGAAGAAGGTAACTTGTGGATGAAGAAAAGGGATGTTATGATGAATTATGATTAACGATGATGATATGAATTGTTGAGGAGGATGGTAGAGTGCTATGTGATGATGGTTTATGGATGATAATAAATTGTGATGTTAAGCCGGATGGCTGAGATAAATGTTAATGTATGACTATGATTAAATGCATATATGCTGAATTGTTGATTATTGTGATTATTGCACTCCACCTATCTGAGATACGAGTTTCGCTGGGTGAAAACAGTGGCTAGCCACCACGTGCTCCAGGTGGAGGCTCGATACTCTGCTGACCCTATGTCGTAAGTGTGGCCGGACACTGTGAAAGTTCTAGATGATTTTGCCCTCGTAAATATACACCAGGGAGGGTGTTGCATGTGAGATTATGATTTATATTGTGAATAACTCGAGTTAGGGATGCACGACAGAGGGACAGTCCAATGGTTATCTACCAAGACTTGTCAGGTTGGCTTCATAACTGACAGATGAGACTCACCAGCCACTAGGACAGGCATGCATCATATGCATTATATTTAATTTGTTTGGAATGTCTAATTGATTGCATCATCACTTGCTAATTGCCTAATTGTCTTATCTGCTTCATACATGTGCATTTCTTTGTTTGATATACTTGTGTTTGCATCTCAATTTCTGTTGGTGATTGGGAGGTTTCCAGGATTGGAAAAGGGGATATTTAGTTAGACTAAAGATCCTTAAGTTAGTCGCCTATTTTCATTCTCATGTTTTAGTTATATTTATCTACTTTGGTTATGAATTTGGAAGTTCTAGAATTGCCTTCGGCTTTCTCAGGACATTATATGGTTAGCTACCAGGACTTGTCAGGTTGGCTTCATAACCGACATATGAGACTCATCAGCCACTAGGACAGGCATGCATTATATGAATTATATTTGATTTCTTTGGAATGTCTAATTGATTGCATCATCACTTGCTAATTGCCTAATTGTCTTATCTACTTCCTACATGTGCATTTCTTTCTTTGATATACTTGTGTTTGCATCTCAATTACTGTTGGCAGTTGGGAGGTTTACAGGATTGGGAAAGGGGATATTTAGTTAGATTGAAGATGCTTAAGTTAGTCGCCTATTTTCATTCTCATGGTTTAGTTATATTTATATGCTTTGGTTATGAATTTAGAAGGTCTAGGATTGCCTTCGGCTTTTCCAGGACATTACATGTTAGATATTTGGGCACTGTTACCATGCTGAGAACTTCCAGTTCTCACCTATGCGGATTTTGTGGGTTTCAGATGCAGGACGTGAGGCTCCTCGCTGAGGCATGCTGAAGACTTCAATTCTGGCGATCTGTATTAACTCCTCTTAGAGGTTATTTTGGAGAAACAGATTTTGTATCTTGTGTTTTGGGCTTTATTTTGGGTAGTTCCCTTATATACATATATAAACTTATATGCTCGGACTAGTTACCCTCGCAAACCGAGTCTCGAGCCTCGATATCTATATCTTTGGCACTCTTTTGTATATCTTCTTACGTTAGCCTATTCGTTATATGTTTCGTCTTCACTATCGATCGAAGTGTTGCGCTTTTCGATTTTAACGGTTTTGATTTACCCCTTTCTTCAAAGGCTCCTCATTATAAACATTTTTCACATTACTATATTTACTAAATTTTATTTTTAGAGGTCATAATACCTCGTTACCTCTATTTTATGACTTAAGCATAAGATTATGTGTGGTAGGGTGCTACAAGATCCACGTGCTTTGAGGCCTTTAGGGCGTTGAATGCTAGGTAGGGGGTCCTCTTTGGGTGTTTGGACGCTGGTCTCCTTTCCTTGGGCGCTGGACACTTGGAATGAGGCAGGAGGCTGGCATTGGATGCCAGTTTTGGGCCTTCTAATCTAAAGCATACTATGGACTATTAAACATTGCTGGAGGGCTCTAGAAGTCACCTTTCTATAGCCGTTAAGAACGCTCTATTTGGACTTCTGTAGCTCTAGAAAAGCTCTTCTAAATGCAAGGAGGTCAGATCCGAACAGCATCTGTAGTGTTTTCTCTGTCTCTGAATCAGACTTTTGCTCCAACTCGTCAATTTGAGCCAGAAATTACCTGATATTGCACAAAAACACAAAAACTCAGTAGTAGAATCCAAAATGTAAATTTAAGACTAAAACCTATAAAAACTTAATAAAACCTAAACAAAACATGCTAAAAACTATATGAAAATTATGCCAAAAAGCGTATAAACTATTCGTTCATCACAACACCAAACTTAAACTGTTGCTTGTCCCCAAAAAACTAAAAACACAGTAGGATAAAAAAGAAAAGTAAGATACAATAAATTTCAAAGTTCTAAATGAAGCTCAGTTTCAATTAGATGAGCGGGACTTAGTAGCTTTTTGCTTCTGAATAGTTTTGGCATCTCACTATTGTTGCCAAGGCATCTTAGGCTAGTTTCACTACCCTTTTTCTTTTGTTTGCATTAGTTTTCATGCCCTTTCTTAAGTTAAAGTAAGTATTTGGATAAGGATTTCATGCAAACTTGGTTATTTATGTGCTTTTCATAAGACTTTATATAGCTTTTGTTGATGATTTAATGATGCAAAGATCTTGTGAATTATAGCAAAATTTGATGCAAATGTTTGGTTGATGATAGGTGAAAAGGAGGCTAAGAAAGGGAAGGCAAAGAAGCAACAAGAAGGCCGTGGAAGGAAGCAAAGGGAAGCAACGTTGGAGCCAAAGTTGGTGTTTCAATGTTGCCTCAAAGTTATACTCAAGAGGTGCATAGTTGGAGCCAAAGTTGGAGCTCCAACTATGCCTTAAACGTTGGCCAAGAAAGGTATATAGTAGGAGTTGTAGTTGGACCTCCAACTACAACTCCAACTACTAAAGAAGGCAACGTTTGAGCTCCAAAGTTGGACCTCAAACTTCATCCCAAACGTTGCATGAAGAAGGCCATAGTTGGAGTTGTAGTTGGACCTCCAACTACAACTCCAACTACTCATCAAAAGAGGCCATAGTTGGAGTTATAGTTAGACCTCCAACTACAACTCCAATTACAACTTTGGTGTGCAACATTGGAGCCAAAGTTGGTGCTCCAACGTTGCTAGCAACGTTAAGGGTGAGAGGGTGCCAACGTTGGAGGCAACGTTGGCGGGTCCAACGTTACCTCTAACGTACGCGATAAAAATAATGTTTTGAGATTGGAAAATTGCGTATCGATGCGTACACGTGGGTCACGCGTACACGTGGATGAAGATTTTTGGGCATATGGCGCGAACGCGTGGGTCACGCGTACGCGTGGGTAGGCTAATGTTGGTGGTATAACGTTGGATCCAACGTTGAGTCTAATGTTGGGTTGAATTATTGGGCCAACGTTCCAACCCTGATTGGGCAAAGTTTGACCCAACGTTTGAGCTCAAATGTTGAGCTCCGACAAGGACTCCAACGCCAATCAAACTTCAATACAAAAAGCACCCATGCAGAGTATGAATGTTAACTCCCAAACTTCTCCTTCAAAGCCACTTCCAACTAGCTTCAACAAAGGCCAAAAGGGCCCATTCTAAGTACTTGAAGATTAAAGGAAGAAAGTTTATAAATAGATTAGAGTTTAAGTTAGAAAGGGGGGCCTTGACACATTGAGTACTGTAACTCTGCCCAAATTTACTTTCTCTTCATTTTTAATTTGGTTGCAATGTATTTTTCATTTTCACTTTCCATTTCCAGAGCTATGAACAACTAAACCCCTTTTATTGGGTTAGGGAGCTCTGTAGTAATTTGGTGGATCAATAGTAATTTTCATTCTTCTTCTTCTTTCTTTTCTCTTAATCTTACTAGAAGGCTTTCGGTCTTCATTCAAGCATTCAATTGTCTTAACAAAGAAATTGAATGTATCTGGTTTCTATGATTTTCTTGAGAAAGAAATCATAAAATCATGCTTCAAATGCTTTCTCACATTGGATTAGGTTGGGGATTGGATGGATATCGTGACATGTAATCCTACCAATACTTTGATCTATGGATATGTGTGGTATAATCAGTGACCATACTTCATCTCTTTTCATGAGTAATTAAGTCAAGACATTGGGCAATTGTTCAAGTTTAGATAGATTGGTGAGCCAAGATATTGGACTCTAATCACCTAAGGTTGCCAAGAAGATTAATGAATGCATTGATTGAGGAAGAGATGAAAATGAACTTGATCCAGAGAATGCAACATCTCCTAAGCCCAATGAACTCCCCATTTCTAATCTACCCATTCTCTTTATTTTCTACTGTTTATTTTCATGCTTAATCACCCCATTCCCATTTATTTTCCTGCAATTTAAGATTCTGCACTTTAATTTCTTGCTATTTACTTTCCGTCATTTACTATTCCATGCAATTTACTCCCCTCCCCCCCAATTTAATTTTCTACACTTCCAAATTCAAATCTTCTTAGTTCAACTAGAATAACCCTCCAATTAAAGTTGATCAACCAACCAATCCCTGTGGGATTTGACCTCACTCTACTGTGAATTTTTACTTGACGACAATCTGGTGCACTTGCCGGTAAAAATTTGTTGAGAAACAAGTTTTCGTGCATCAAGTTTATGGCGCCGTTGCTGGTGATTGGTTTTGTATTGATAATGACTAAATTGGAGGATAACTAGATTGAGCATTTTTTTTCTTTTATTTTGTTGTTTACTGTTATTTTCTTTACATTTTCAGTCAATTTCTATTGATCATTTACTTTCCATCTCAACTAACTCACTAATCCCACTAACTATTTGTTTAATTACTCCAACCAAAATTTTCATTAACTGTGAACTCTTCACTTGCTTTTTGCTGTTTGTTGTGTTGGTTGTATGACAGGTAGAAGAGGAGAGGAGCTTCAACGTCTTTCAACAGTGAACCGGAGAGGACCTTCCTTAGATTAAGGAGGGAAGTGATGAGCGGATAATTTATACGTTTTTTGGTATTGTTTTTAGGTAGTTTTTAGTAGGATCTAGCTACTTTTAGGGATGTTTTCATTAGATTTTATGTAAAATTCACATTTCTGGACTTTACTATGAGTTTGTGTGTTTTTCTGTGATTTGAGGTATTTTCTGGCTGAAATTGAGGGACTCAACAAAACCCTGATAAGAAGGCTGACAAAGGACTGCTGATGCTGTTGGATTCTGACCTCCCTGCACTCGAAATGAATTTTCTGGAGCTACAGAACTCCAAATGATGCGCTCTCAACGGTGTTGGAACGTAGACATCCAGAGCTTTCCAGCAATATATAATAGTTCATACTTTATTTGAGATCAGACAACGTAAACTGGCGCTTAATGCCAGTTCCATGCTGCATTCCGGAGTCAAACGCCAGAAACACGTCACAAACCAGAGTTGAACGCCAAAAACACGTTACAACTTGGCGTTGAATGCCAAAAACATGTTACAACTTGGCGTTCAACTCCAAAAGAAGCCTCTGCATGTGTAAAGCTCAAGCTCATCCCAGCACACACCAAGTGGGCCCCGAAATTGGATTTATGCACTAATTACTCACTTCTGTAAACCCTAGTAGCTAGTCTAGTATAAATAGGACATTTTACTATTGTATTAGACATCTTTGGATTATTTTTGGATTACCTTATGATCCTTTGATCACGTTTATGGGGGCTGGCCGTTCGGCCATGCCTGGACCATCACTTATGAATTTTCAATGGTGGAGTTTCTACACACCATAGATTAAGGGTGTGGAGCTCTGCTGTTCCTTGAGTTTCAATGCAATTACTACTATTTTCTATTCAATTTAGTTTATTCCTGTTCTAAGATACTACTCGTACTTCAACCTGATGGATGTGATGATCCATGACACTTATCATCATCCGTCCCTATGATCGTGTGCCTGACAACCACTTCTGTTCTACAAGCGAAAGCTAGAGTGTGTATCTCTTGGATTCCTGATGCACGACGCATGGTTGCCCTCGCTTGACAACCGAGCCTTCCATTCCGTGAGATCATAGTCTTCGTGGTATAAGCTAGAATTGATGGCGGCATTCAGGAGGATCCGGAAAGTCTAAACCTTGTCTGTGGTATTCCGAGTAGGATTCAGGGATTGAATGACTGTGACGAGCTTCAAACTCACAATTGTTGGGCGTGATGACAAACACAAAAGAATCAACGGATTCTATTCCGACATGATCGAGAACTGACAGATGATTAGCCGTGCTGTGACAGAGCTTTTGGACCTTTTTCACTGAGAAGATAGGATGTAGCCATTGACAACGGTGATGCCCTACATACAGCGTGCCATGGAAAGGAGTAAAAAAGATTGGATGAAGGCAGTAGGAAAGCAGAGATTCAAAAGGAGCACAACATCTTCATACGCCTATCTGAAATTCCCACTAATGATTTACATAAGTATTTCTATCTTTATTTTCTGTTTATTTATTATTATTATTCAAAAACTCCAAAACCAATTATTATCTGCCTAACTGAGATTTATAAGATGACCATAGCTTGCTTCATACCAACAATCTCCGTGGGATCGACCCTTACTCACGTAAGGTTTGTTACTTGGACGACTCAGTGCACTTGCTGGTTAGTTGTGCGAAGTTGTGAAGAAAGTGCCGAGTTAGTAGATGCGCATACCAAGTTGAGCGCCATTGTTAATGATCACAATTTTCTGCACCAAGTTTTTGGTGCCGTTGCCGGGGATTGTTCGAGTTTGGACAACTGACGGTTCATCTTGTTGCTCAAATTAGCTAATTTTCTTTTTGTTTTATTTTCGAAAAAAAAAATTTTCAAAAATCTTTCAAAAATTTATCACCTGTTGAAGAGAAGAACTTTTGCGTGGTCTAAGAATCTTTACAATTTGGTACTCGTTGCAAGTATAGCTCCTAAACCAACAGAAGTCCTTTCTTACAAACGTTTTGGTTGTCACAAGTAACAAACCCTTTTTAAAATTGATAACCGAGTATTCAAACCTCGGGTCGTCTTCTCAAGGAATTGCAGGAAGGTATGTTCTTATTATTGGTTATGGGTTTTGTAAATTGGGGTTTTGAAAGTGTGAAACAAGTAAATTAAATGACAAATAAAATAAATATTTAAGTATAAAATAAACTCTTGGCAAGATATGAAAATTTGGAAGTCCTATCCTAGTTACTCCTATGAGAATGGAAGTTAATCCTACTTAATTAACCTTTGCGTAAGCAAGGGAAAGTCAAGTGTACCAATTGGTTAGATTTCCCAAGTCCTAGCCAACTCCTAAGGAAAGACTAGAGGTAGTGGAATTCCAATTAATCAGCCGAAATAACAATCAATCCTAAATATTTGATAACTCAATAGCTTCCAGTTAATCAATTAAAGCCAATAATATAAAAAGCTAAATAAGAATCTTAGATCTTAAATACCTCAATTGTATTAATAAGAGAAAATCAATCTAAACATAAAGAATTCATAAGTCAATCTGGCAACATAAGTAATTAAATGAGAGCATTAAAGTATCTGAAAGTAAAAGAGAAATATAAAGTAAAAGAAATATTGAACCTGTGATGAAGAAGAAAAATTGGAAGTTGAAATAATAAAAAATCCTAATTTCTAAAAATCCTAATCCTAATCCTAAGAGAGAGGAGAAAACCTCTCTCACTAAAAACTACATCTAAAATTACAAATTATGAGCTGATGGTTATGAATGAATGGATTCCCTCACTTTATAGCCTCTAATCTGTGTTTTCTGGGCCGCAAACTGGGTCGAAAACAGCCCAGAAATCGCTGGAAAAGAAATCTGCCACGCTGATTTTCGTCACTGCGACGCGTCCGCGTGGAGCACGCGTTCGCGTCACCTATCTGTACGGCCACTATAGCAAATTATATATCAAATCGAAGCCCTAGATATTAGCTTTCCAACGCAAGTGGAACCGCATAATTTGGACCTCTGTAGCTTAAGTTATGATCGTTTTAGTGCAAGAGGGTCAGGTTGACAGCTTTGCAGTTCCTTCAACTTCTTCTATTCCTTCCACTTTTGCATGCTTCATTTCCATCCTCCAAGCCATTCCTGCCCTGTAATCTCTGAAAACACTTAACACACATATCAAGGCATCTAATGGTAATAAGAGAGGATTGAAGTTAGTAATTTAAAGGTCAAAGAAGCATGTTTTCAATCATAGCACAAAATCAGGAAGGAAAACGTAAAACATGCGAATAGTATGAATAAGTGGGTGAAGAGTTGATAAAAACCACTCAATTGAGCACAAGATAAACCATGAAATAGTGGTTTATCACCTGTTTTCGAAAATTTTCAGAGTTTTAAAAATGAATTCTAGAGTTTCATGTAACATGTTAAAGCCAGGCTGGCTGTAAAGCCATGTCTAATTCTTTTGGACTGAGGCTTCCAATCATCAGCATAGAGGCAAGTTAATTGAAATATCAGTTGTTGTATGTCTGATTTATATCCTAAAGCTGGCTGGCTATTAAGCCATGTCCAACCCCTGGATTGGAACTTTAGGCTAACATTGAAAGATTCTTGGAATTCTTCTTAAAAATTTTGAATTTCTTATTTTCTTTTTCCTATATGTTTTTCGAAAAATATAAAATAAAATCCAAAAAATTTCAATAAAATCATAAAAACCAAAAATATTTTGTTTTTCTTGTTTGAGTGTGTGTCATGTTTTAAGTTTGGTGTCAATTGCATATTCATCTTTTTCTTGCATCTTTCGAAAATTCATGCATGGTGTTCTTCATGATCTTCAAGTTGTTCTTGGTAAGTCTTCTTGTTTGATCTTGATGTTTTCTTGTCTTGTGTCTTTTATTGTTTTTCATGTGCATTTTTGCATTCATAGTGTCTAAGCATTAAAGATTTCTAAGTTTAGTGTCTTGCATGTTTTCTTTGCATCAAATTTTTTTTTTTTAAAAATATGTTCTTGATGTTCATCATGATCTTCAAAGTGTTCTTGGTGTTAATCTTGACATTCATAGTGTTCTTGCATGCATTAAGTGTTTTGATCCAAAATTTTCATGTTTTGGGTCGTATTTGTGTTTTTCTCTCTCCTCATTAAAAATTCAAAAATCAAAAAAATATCTTTTCTTTATTTTACTCCTAATTTTCGAAAATTTGAGTTGACTTAGTCAAAATTTTTTAAAACTTAGCTATTTCTTATAAGTCAAGTCAAATTTTCAATTTTAAAAATCTTATCTTTTCAAAACTTTTTCAAAAATCAAATCTTTTTCATTTTTTCTATTATTTTCAAAAATTAAAAAAAAAAGTGATTTTAAAACCTTTTTCTTATCTTTATCTCAAAATTGAAACCTTACTAACAATTAAATGTGATTAATTCAAAAATTTGAAGTTTGTTACTTTCTTGTTAAGAAAGGTTCAATCTTTAAATTCTAGAATCATATCTTTTAGTTTTTTGTTAGTCAAGCAATCAATTTTAATTTTAAAAATTAAATCTTTTCCAAAATATATTTCTCTTAAAAATCATATCTTTTTTATCATATCTTTTAAATCATATCTTTTTCAAAAATTTGATTTCAAAATATCTTATCTAACTTCTTATCTTTTTAAAACTAATTTTCAAAATCTTTCTCAACTAACTAATTGACTTTTTGTTTGTTTTAACTATATTTTATCTTTTTCAAAACCACTTAACTACTTTCCTCTCCCTAATTTTCGAAAATTACCTCCCTCTTTTTCAAAATTCTTTTAATTAACTAATTGTTTTAAATTTTAATTTTAATTTTAATTCTTCTTTTAATTTTTGAAAATCACTAACTCTTTCAAAATTTATTTTCGAAAACTTCTCTCTCTCATCTTATTCTATTTATTTCTTTATTTACTAACACTTTTCTTCATCTCAAGAATCTGAACATATCCTCACCCTTGTGTTTGGATTCTTCATTCTTCCTCACTCTTATTCCCTTTCTTCTTCTACTAACATAAAGAAATCTCTATACTGTGATATAGAGGATTCCTCTTCCTTTTCTGTTCTCTTATTTCTCATATGAGCAGGAACAAGGAAAAATGCATTCTTGTTGAAGCTGATCCGGAACCTGAAAGGACTCTGAAGAGGAAATTAAGAGAAGCTAAATTACAACAATCCAGAGACAACCTTGCTGAAATTTTCGAACAAGAAAAGGAGATGGCAGTCGAACCCAACAACAATAATGCAAGAAGGATGCTTGGTGATTATACTACACCTACTTCCAAGTTTGATGGAAGAAGCATCTCAATCCCTACCATTGGAGCAAACAATTTTGAGCTGAAACCTCAATTAGTTGCTCTAATGCAACAAAACTGCAAGTTTCATGGACTTCCATCAGAAGATCCCTATCAGTCTTTAACTGAGTTCTTGCAGATCTGTGAGACTGTTAAGACCAATGGAGTAGATCCTGAAGTCTATAGGCTCATGCTTTTCCCTTTTGCTGTAAGAGACAGAGCTAGAACATGGTTGGACTCACAACCTAAGGATAGCCTGGACTCCTGGGATAAGCTGGTCATGGCCTTCTTGGTTAAGTTCTTTCCTCCTCAAAAGCTGAGCAAGCTTAGAGTGGATGTTCAGACCTTCAAGCAAAAAGATGATGAATCCCTCTATGAAGCTTGGGAAAGATACAAGCAGATGAACAAAAAGTGTCCTTCTGACATGTTTTCAGAGTGGACCATGATAGATATATTCTATTATGGTCTGTTTGAGTTCTCTAAGATGTCACTGGACCATTCTGCATGTGGATCCATTCACCTAAAGAAAACGCCCACAAAAGCTCAAGAGCTTATTGAAATGGTTGTAAATAACCAATTCATGTACACTTCCAAGAGGAATTCTGGTGGACGAAATTGTGATCATCAATATTGGCTCTTTAGCATGTACACAAAAACTATTGTGGCTCTTGGTTAAATTCACAACTCCGTTCAACTAACCAGCAAGTGTACTGGGTCGTCCAAGTAATAAACCTTACGTGAGTAAGGGTCGATCCCACAGAGATTGTTGGTATGAAGCAAGCTATAATCACCTTGTAAATCTCAGTTAGGTAGATTAAAATAGTTTATGGGTTTAGAAAATAAAAATAAGAAAATAGAAATAATAAACGGATAGAAGACTTATGTAGATTCATTGGTGAGAATTTCAGATAAGCGAATGGAGATGCTGTATGGCTCAAGGACGCCTGCTCTCCTACTGCTTCTATTCAATCCTTCTTACTCCTTTCCATGGCAAGCTTTGTATAGGG
>NC_029775.3:56326601-56327587 GCF_000817695.3 Arachis duranensis | reverse complement strand
TTTTTACCCTTGCCTTTTGGTTTTAAGGGCTATTGGCTTTTTCTGCTTGCTTTTTCTTTTTCTTTCTATTTTTTTCGCAAGCTTTTCTTTTTTCTTTCTTTTTTTTTCCACTGCTTTTTCTTGCTTCAAGAATCAATTTCATGATTTTTCAGATCATCAATAACATTTCTCTTTGTTCATCATTCTTTCAAGAGCCAACAATTTTTAATACTCATAAACAACAAGATCAAAAATATGCACTGTTCACGCATTCATTCAGAAAACAAAAAGTATTGCCACCACATCAATATAATTAAATTAAATTCAAGGATAAATTTCGAATTAAAGCATATTTCATTTAAGAGAGGTGAAGGATTAATGGATTTTATTCATAGCTTTAAGACATGGTTACTACATACTAATGATCATGAAGTAGAGATAAAAAACATGGATAAACACAACATTAAAAACCGAAAAACAGAAAGAAATAAGAACAAGGAATGAATCCACCTTTAGTGGCGTCTTCTTCTTGAAGGACCAACAATGTCATTAAGCTCTTCTATGTCCCTTCCTTGCCTTTGTTGCTCCTCCCTCACATATGTCCATTAGGACTTGGTCCAACCTTTGGTTAAAGTTGACCCTTCTAGTGTAGGGGCGTCCATCTTCTTGCATCATGGGCAAGTGAAACGCCAACCTCACATTTTCCGGACTATAACTTATTCCCTGAGGTATCTCAGGGATCTCTTGATTTGCAGCCATATGTTCTACCACTGAGCTATGACGGCTTATATATATTTTTTTTTCATCTCCGAAGACTCAGAGGTGGAAGCTTTTGTCTTCCCTTTGAGGTTTCTCTGTCCTTAGGTGCCATTAATGGTAATGGAAAAGCAAAAAAAAGCTATGCTTTTACCACACCAAACTTAAAATATTGCTCGCCCTCGAGCAAGAAAGAAAAGAAGAGAAGAAGAAGAAGAAGAAGAGAATGGAGGTGAGTGAGGGGAGATGGA
>NC_029775.3:56324817-56325085 GCF_000817695.3 Arachis duranensis | reverse complement strand
TTTCATTCATGAAACTAAAAGTGGCCTTTGACAGATCAGAGACTATATTTGCTAAATTAGAAGTATTTTGTTCAGAGTTCTTTGTCTGTTTCTGAGAAGATGATGGATATGGCTTACTATTGTTCAGCCTATTGCGTCCACCATTGTTAAAGCCTTGTTGAGGCTTTTGTTGATCCTTCCAGGAGAAATTTGGATGATTTCTCCATGATGGGTTATAGGTGTTTCCATAAGGTTCACCCATGTAATTAACCTCTGCCATGGCAGGGTT
>NC_029775.3:56322170-56323217 GCF_000817695.3 Arachis duranensis | reverse complement strand
CAGAGGAAGAATAGTCTTCAGAGCTCATGAATGGCAGAAGGAGATTTAGTGGAATCTCTATGGTCTCTAGATGAGCCTCAGAGTCCTCTGGATCCTTAAT
Organism: Arachis duranensis; assembly: GCF_000817695.3. Classification (NCBI taxonomy): domain Eukaryota; kingdom Viridiplantae; phylum Streptophyta; class Magnoliopsida; order Fabales; family Fabaceae; genus Arachis; species Arachis duranensis. The sequence continues at coordinate 56,323,117 of NC_029775.3, read as the reverse complement.
AGGAAACTCCTTCTTGCTTGAAGGACGTCCGAGGGGGTCTTCCTCACTAGGATTTTCGTCCTCCTCCTCCCTTGTGCATTCGGCCAAATTGATCACATCAATGGCCTTGCACTCTCCTTTTGGATTCTCTTCTGTATTGCTTGAGAGAATACTGGGAGGAGTTTCAATGACTTTCTTACTCAGCTGGCCCACTTGTGCCTCCAAATTTCTAATGGAGGATCTTGTTTCATTCATGAAACTATGAGTGATCTTAGAGAGGCTCGAAACCAAAATAACTAAGTCAAAAAGACTCTGCTTAGAGGTTCCAATATTCCTTTGAGAAGATAGGAATTGTGGTCTGTTATTAAACCTATTCTGGTTCCTTTTACCTTGATTGTTATTGAAACCTTGCTGAAGTTTCTGTTGATCCTTCCATGAAAGGTTAGGATGGTTCCTCTATGAAGTGTTGTAGGTGTTTCCATAGTGTTCTCCCATGTAATTCACTTCCTCCATGGTGGTTTGATCAGGATAATAAGCTTCTTCTTCAAGTGAAGCTTCTTGTGTACTGCCAGCTGCAGTTTGCATTCTGGTTAGATACTAAGAGATCATGTTAACTTGCTGAGTGAAGATCTTATTCTTGGGCAATATAGCATTCAGAGTTTCAACTTCATGAACTTCTTTCTTTTAAGAGATTCAATGGCTTAGAGGATTTCTTTCAGAAGTTGTTCATACCCTGGGTCAAGCTGTCCGACCTGGGATGTTTGGCGACAAAGCGACCAACCTCTTCGGGTCAGACTATCCGACCTCTTCTCAAAGAGCTCGGCCAAATTGCCAGGAAAGCCCAGAAAAGGGCCCAAATAGAGGAACATGACCCAAATCCAAAGGCAGCCCAGGCCTATAGAGATAAGGGCGGTCCCTTGAAGATAAGTTGACCTCACCCAAAGATAAGATAAGATAAGATAAGATAA
>NC_029775.3:56297372-56319767 GCF_000817695.3 Arachis duranensis | reverse complement strand
GCACTCTGTCACAGTACGGCTAATCACTGGTTGGTTCCCGCTCCTACTGGAATAGAATCCCTTGATTCTTTTGCGTCTGTCACTAACGCCCAGCAGGTTGCAAGTTTGAAGCACGTCACAGTCATCCATTACCGGAATCCTACTCGGAATACCACAGACAAGGTTAGACTTTCTGGATTCCCAGGATCCTACTCAGAATACCACAGACAAGGTGAGACTTTCCGGATCGTCATAAATGCCACCATCTATCTAGCTTATACCACGAAGATTCTATTGGGGAATCTAAGAGATACGCATTCAAGCTCTGTTGCATGTAGAACGGAAGTGGTTGTCAATCACGCGCGTTCATAAGTGAGAATGATAATGAGGGTTACTTATCATCACATTCATCATGTTCTTGGGTGCGAATGAATATCCTATAAGAATAAAAGAGAATTGAATAAAAGAAGATAGAATTTCATTAATACTTGAGGTACAGCAGAGCTCCACACCCTTAATCTATGGTGTGCAGAAACTCCACCGTTGAAAATACATAAGCAAAGGGTTCAGGCATGGCCGAATGGCCAGCCCCCCTAAACGTGATCAATGATCTCCTAAGATGAAGAGTAAAACAAAACTGAGACCAAAGATGAAACGTGGTCAAAAAAAGACATCTAATACAATAGATAAATGTTCTATATATACTTAGACTAGCTCTTAGGGTTTACATGAGTAAGTAATTGATGCATAAATCCACTTCCGGGGCCCACTTGGTGTATGCTTGGGCTGAGCTTGATTAATCCACGAGCTGAGGCTTCTCTTGGAGTTGAACTCCGAGTTATGACGTGTTTTGGGCGTTCAACTCCGGATCATGACGTTTTTCTGGCGTTTAACTCCAGACAGCAGCGTGTACTTGGCGTTTAACGCCAAGTTACGTCGTCATTCTTCGAATAAAGTATGGACTATTATATATTGCTGGAAAGCCCTGGATGTCTACTTTCCAACTCCGTTGAGAGCGCGCCAATTGGAGTTCTGTAGCTCCAGAAAATTTATTTCGAGTGCAGGGAGGTCAGATTCCAACAGCATCAGCAGTCCTTTTGTCAGCCTTCTTCAGAGTTTTGCTCAAGTCCCTCAATTTCAGCCAGAATTTACCTGAAATCACAGAAAAACACACAAACTCATAGTAAAGTCCAGAAATGTGAATTTAACATAAAAACTAATGAAAACATCCCTAAAAGTAGCTTAAACTTACTAAAAACTATATAAAAACAATGCCAAAAAGCGTATAAATTATCCGCTCATCAAATTCCATGAATAATGGGACGCCTCAGAGGAAGGGAGTTCTTGAAATTGATGCTCTGAATGCCATATTGGCTCAGAACAAAATATTGACTCAGCAATTCAACATGATTTCTCAAAGTCTGAATGGATGGCAAAATGCATCCAACGGCACTAAAGAGGCATCTTCTGAAGAAGAAGCTTATGATCCTGAAAATCCTGCAATGGCAGAGGTAAATTACATGGGGGAAGCCTTTGGCAACACTTATAACCCCTCATGGAGAAATCATCCAAATTTCTCATGCAAGGATCAACAAAAGCCTCAACAAGGCTTTAATAATGGTGGAAGAAATAGGTTCAGCAATAGCAAACCTTTTCCATCATCTTCTCAGCAACAGATAGAGAATTCTGAGCAGAGCCTCTCTAGCTTAGAAAACATAGTCTTTGATTTGTCTAAGGCCACTTTAAGTTTCATGAGTGAAACAAGGTCCTCCATTAGAAGTTTGGAGGCACAAGTGGTCCAATTGAGTAAGAAAGTCACTGAAACTCCTCCTAGTACTCTCCCAAGCAATACTGAAGAGAATAAAAAAAGAGAGTGCAAGGCCATTGACATAATCAACATGGCCGAACCTAGAGAGGAAGGAGAGGACGTGAATTCCAATGAGGAAGACCTCATGGGACGTCTCTCAAGCAAGAAGGAGTTTCCTATTGAGGACCCAAGGGAATCTGACGCTCATATAAAGACCATAGAGATCCCATTAAATCTCCTTCTGCCATTCATAAGCTCTGAAGACTATTCTTCCTCTGAAGAGGATGAAGATGTAACTGGAGAGCAAGTTGCTCAATATCTAGGAGCCATCATGAAGCTGAATGCCGAACTATTTGGTAATGAAACTTGGGAAGGTGAACCTCCCTTGCTCATTAATGAACTAGGTACTTGGATTCAGCAAACTTTACCTCAAAAGGCCGAGTTATTTGGTAATGAGACTTGGGAAGGTGAACCTCCCTTGCTCATTAGTGAACTGGATACATGGGTTCAGCAAACTTTACCTCAAAAGAGACAAGATCCTGGCAAATCCTTAATACCCTATACTATAGGCACCATGACCTTTGAGAAGGCTCTGTGTGACCTAGGGTCAGGCATAAATCTTATGCCACTCTCTGTAATGGAGAAGTTGGGGATCATTGAGGTACAACCTGCCATATTCTCATTACAAATTGCAGATAAGTCAGTAAGACAAGCTTATGGATTAGTAGAGGACGTGCTAGTGAAGGCTGAAGGCCTTTACATCCCTGCTGATTTCATAATCTTAGACACTAAGAAGGAGGAGGATGAATGCATCATCCTTGGAAGACCTTTCCTAGCCACAACAAGAGCAGTGATAGATGTTAACAGAGGAGAATTAGTCCTTCAATTGATTGGGGACTACCTTATGTTTAAGACCCAAGGGTATTCTTCTGTATACATGGAGAGGAAGCATGAAAAGATTCTCTCAGTACAGAGTCAAACAAAGCCCCTACAATCAAACTCTAAGTTTGGTATTGGGAGTCTACAACATTGACCTGATCACTTATGAGGCTCCATGAGAGCCCACTGTCAAGCTAGTGACATTAAAGGAGCGCTTATTGGGAGGCAACCCAATTTTTAATTATCTAATTTTATTTTTATTGTTCTTTTATGTTTTATTAGGTTCATGATCATGTGGAGTCACAAAATAAATACTAAAATTAAAAACAGAATAAAAAATAGCAAAAGAAAAAGCACACCCTGGAGGAAGGGCTTACTGGCATTTAAACGCCAGTAGGGAGCATCTGGCTGGCGTTCAACGCTAGAACAGAGCATGGATCTGGCGTTGAATGCCAGAAACAAGCAGCATCCTACCGTTTAAACGCAAGGAATACACCTTGAGGAGAGCTGGCGCTGAACGCCAGAAACAAGCATGGAACTGGCATTCAACGCCAGAAACATGCTGCAGATGGGCGTTGAACGCCTAAAACAAGCACGAAATTGGTGTTCAACACCAGAAACAAGCATCACTCTGGCGTTTAAATGCCAGAATTTCATGCAAAGGCGTTTTTCACACCTCATTGGTGCAGGGATGTAAATCCTTGACACCTCAGGATCTGTGGACCCTACAGGATCATCTCAGGATCTGTGGACCCCACAGGATCCCCACCTACCTCAACTCACCCTCTCTCTCTTTTTCACACAACCCAATAAACACTCTTCCCCATCACCTCTTCACCACTCACATCCATCTGCTCTTCCCCAAAAATCCCACATACCTTCAAAATTCAAAATCTCTTTCCCACCCAAACCCACCATAAATAGCCGAACCTACTCCCTCTCCCTTCCCTATATAAACCCCTCTATCTTTCTTCTTTTTCACAAACCACAACCCTCTCTTCTTCACCTTAGCCGAAACCACACACTTTTCCCTTTCCTCCATATTTTCTTCTTTTTCTTCTTCTTCTTTCTTCTCTTGCTCAAGGGCGAGCAATATTCTAAGTTTGGTGTGGTAAAAGCATAGCTTTTGTTTTGTTTTTCCATAACCATTGATGGAACCTAAGGCCGGAGAAACCTCTAGAAAATGGAAAAGGAAGACAAAAGCTTCCACCTCCAAGTCTTGCGAGATGGAGAGATTCATCTCCAAAGCCCATCAAGACCACTTCTATGATGTTGTGGCCAAGAAGAAGGTGATCCCCGAGGTCCCTTTCAAACTCAAGAAAAATGAGTATCCGGAGATCCGACATGAGATCCAAAGAAGAGGTTGGGAAGTTCTGACCAACCCCATTCAACAAGTCAGAATCTTAATGGTTCAAGAGTTCTATGCCAATGCATGGATCCCTAGGAACCATGATCAAAGTATGAACCCGAACCCAAAGAATTATCTTACAATGGTTCGGGGGAAATACTTAGATTTTAGTCCGAAAAATGCGAGGTTGGCATTCAACTTGCCCATGATGCAAGGAGATGCACGCCCCTACATTAGAAGGGTCAACTTTGATCAAAGGTTGGTCCAAGTCGTTATGAACATATGTGTTGAAGGATCTCAATGGAAAAGAGACTCCAAAGGCAAGCCAGTTCAATTAAGAAGACTGAACCTTAAGCCTGTGGCTAGAGGATGGTTGGAATTCATACAACGCTCCATCATCCCCATTAGCAACCGATCCGAAGTTACTGTGGATCGGGCCATCATGATTCATAGCATCATGAATAGAGAGGAAGTAGAAGTTCATGAAGTCATCTCCCTTGAATTCTACAAAATAGCCAAAAAGTCCTCCACCATGGCAAGGCTAGCTTTTCCTCATCTTATTTGCCATCTATGTTACCAGCTGAAGTTATCATAGAAGGAGACATCCCCATTGAGGAGGATAAGCCCATCACTAAGAAAAGGATGGAGCAAACAAGAGAGCTCACTCATGGATCTCAAGAGACGCCTGAGGAAGCTCATCACCAAGAAATCTCGGAGATGCCTCAATGGATGCACTTTCCTCCCAACAACTATTGGGAACAACTCAACACTTCTCTAGAAGATTTGAGTTATAATATGGATCAATTAAGGGTGGAACATCAAGAGCACTCCATCATTCTCCATGAAATTAGAGAAGATCAAAGAGCACCGAGGGAGGAGCAACAAAGGCAAGGAAGAGACATAGAAGAGCTCAAGGACATCATTGGTTCTTCAAGAAGAAAGCGCCACCATCACTAAGGTGGACTCATTCCTTGTTCTTATTTCTCTGTTTTTTGGTTTTTATGCTATATGTTTGTTTATGTTTTGTGTCTCTACTTCATGATCATTAGTATGTAGTAACTATGTCTTAAGGCTATGAATAATTCCATGAATCCTTCACCTCTCTTAAATGAAAAATGTTTTAATACAAAAGAACAAGAAGTACATGAGTTTTGAATTTATAATTGAATTTAGTTTAATTATATTGATGTGGTGACAATACTTTTTGTTTTCTGAATGAATGCTTGAACAGTGCAAATTTTTTATCTTGTTATTTATGAATGTTAAAATTGTTGGCTCTTGTAAGAATGATGAACAAAGAGAAATGTTACAAATAATCTGAAAAATCATAAATTTGATTCTTAAAGCAAGAAAAAGCAGTGAAAAAGCAAAAGCTTGCGAAAAAAAATGGCAAAAAAAATTATAAAAAAAGAAAAAGAAATAGCAAGCAGAAAAAGCCAATAGCCCTTAAAATCAAAAGGCAAGGGTAAAAAGGATCCAAGGCTTTGAGCATCAATGGATAGTAGGGCCCAAGGAAATAAAATACAGGCCTAAGCGGCTAAATCAAGCTGTCCCTAACCATGTGCTTGTGGCATGCAGATCCAAGTGAAAAGCTTGAGACTGAGTGGTTAAAGTCATGATCCAAAGCAAAAAGAGTGTGCTTAAGAGCTCTGGACACCTCTAACTGGGAACTTTAGCAAAGCTGAGTGACAATCTGAAAAGGTTCACCCAGTCATGTGTCTGTGGCATTTATGTATCCGAAGGTAATACTGGAAAACAAAATGCTTAGGGCCTCGGCCAAGACTCATAAAAGTAGCTGTGTTCAAGAATCAACATACTTAACTAGGAGAATCAATGACACTATCTGAAATTCTAAGTTCCTATAGATGCCAATCATTCTAAACTTCAAAGGATAAAGTGAGATGCCAAAACTGTTCAGAAGCAAAAAGCTACAAGTCCCGCTCATCTAATTAGAACTAATATTCATTGATATTTTGGGATTTAAAGTATATTTTCTTCTTTTTATCCTAATTGATTTTCAGTTGCTTGGGGACAAGTAACAATTTAAGTTTGATGTTGTGATGAGCGGATAATTTATACTCTTTTTGGCATTGTTTTTAGGTAGTTTTTAGTAGGATCTAGATACTTTTAGGGATGTTTTTATTAGTTTTTATGCAAAATTCACATTTCTGGACTTTACTATGAGTTTGTGTGTTATTCTATGTTTTCAGGCATTTTCTGGCTGAAATTGAAGGACTTGAGCAAAAATCTGATTCAGGCTGAAAAAGGAATGCTGATGCTGTTGAACACCAAAAACACGTTACAACTTGGCGTTCAACTCCAAAAGAAGCCTCTGCACATGTAATGCTCAAGCTCAGCCCAAGCACACACCAAGTGGGCCCCGAAAGTGGATTTCTGCACCGATTACTCACTTCTGTAAACCCTAGTAGCTAGTATAGTATAAATAGGACATTTTACTATTGTATTAGACATCTTTGGATTATTTTTGGATTACCTTATGATCCTTTGATCACGTTTATGGGGGCTGGCCATTCGGCCATGCCTGGACCATCACTTATGTATTTTCAACGGTGGAGTTTCTACACACCATAGATTAAGGGTGTGGAGCTCTGTTGTACCTTGAGTTTTAATGCAATTACTACTATTTTCTATTCAATTCAGTTTATTCCTGTTCTAAGATACTACTCGTACTTCAACCTAATGGATGTGATGATCCGTGACACTCATCATCATTTGTCCCTATGAGCGCGTGCCTGACAACCACTTCCATTCTACAAGCGAAAGCTAGAGTGTGTATCTCTTGGATTCCTGATGCACGATGCATGGTTGCCCTCGCCTGACAACCGAGCCTTCCATTCCGTGAGATCATAGTCTTCGTGGTATAAGCTAGAATTGATGGCAGCATTCAGGAGGACCCGAAAAGTCTAAACCTTGTCTGTGGTATTCTGAGTAGGATTCAGGGATTGAATGACTGTGACGAGCTTCAAACTCGCGATTGTTGGGCATGATGACAAACGCAAAAGAATCAACGGATTCTATTCCAACATGATCGAGAACCGATAGATGATTAGCCGTGCCGTGACAGAGCATTTGGACCTTTTTCACTGAGAAGATGGGATGTAGCCATTGACAATGGTGATGCCCTACATACAGCTTGCCATGGAAAGGAATAAAAAGGATTGGATGAAGCCAGTAGGAAAACAGAGATTCAAAAGGAGCACATCATCTTCATACGCCTATCTGAAATTCCCACTAATGATTTACATAAGTATTTCTATCTTTATTTTCTGTTTATTTATTATTATTATTCGAAAACTCCATAACCAATTATTATCCGCCTAACTGAGATTTATAAAATAACCATAGCTTGCTTCATACCAACAATCTCCGTGGGATCGACCCTTACTCACGTAAGGTTTATTACTTGGACGACCCAGTGCACTTGCTGGTTAGTTGTGCGAAGTTGTGAAGAAAGTGCCGAGTTAGTAGATGCGTATAGCAAGTTGAGCGCCATTATTAGAGATCACAATTTCGTGCACCAGGAAGCAAGAGTCAAGGGAGTAGTTGGAGAGAAAGAGTTAGAAGAGAATCTAGACGTTGTTATGGAGGAAGATGTTCACAACCCTGCCGGAGAAGGTGTTGGCAATCATGTACCACAAGAGAGGAGAGTGCTTGGCTCCTACATTAATCCCAACCCTGGGAATTGTGAGAGAAGCATTCTTAAGCCAACCATCCATGCCAACAATTTCAAACTAAAGCCACAACTTATCACCCTGGTCCAAAACAATTGCTCTTTTTGAGGAAGTGCCCAAGAAGACCCCAACCAACATCTCACCACATTCCTAAGGATATGTGATACAGTGAAATCTAATGGTGTTCACCCTGATGCCTACAGATTGCTGTTGTTCCTATTCTCTCTCAGGGATAAGGCATCTAAATGGCTAGAATCATTCCCTAAGGAAAGGCTCACAACTTGGGAAGTTATGGTAAACAAATTTTTGGCAAGGTTCTACCCTCCATAAAGAGTCAATAGGCTGAGAGCAAAGGTTCAAACATTCAGGCAACAAGAAGGGGAAACAATTTATGAAGCATGGGAAAGGTATAAAGACTTGACCAGGAAGTGTCCCCCGGATAAGTTCAATGAGTAGGTGCAACTGCATATCTTCTATGAGGGGCTGTCATATGAGTCAAAAAAGGCTCTAGACCATTCTTCTGGAGGATCTCTCAACAAGAAAAAGATAGTTGAAGAAGCAATTTATGTCATTGAAACAATGGCTAATAATGAATATTTCTATGCATCTGAAAGAAGCAACAATAGAGGAGTCATGGAGCTGAACAACAAGGATGCAATTTTGGCTCAGAACAAGATGATTGCTAAGCAATTGGCTGACCTGACTAAAAAGATGGAGAACAATCAAGTTGTAGCAATCAACACCTTACCACCCGCCCAAGAAGAGCTTATTGCAGAGGAAGAAAGTGAATGGGAGCAGGCCAACTATATTGGAAATTCATCAAGACAGTCCCATGATCCATACTTAAAAACATACAATCCTGGTTGGAAGAACCACGCAAATTTTGGGTGAAAAAATCAACAAAACCATAGCCAAGACCATAAACCTGACAACCACAATCATTACAACAACCCACCATATCAACAACCCAATCAAAGACCTTACCAAACTTCACAAAATAATTATTCCCACCCTCCATATCAAGTCTAAAATAGTCACTCTCAACCCTCAAATCCTAACCCACCACCACCATTGGAAGATAGGCTATCCAAAATAGAGGCTATGCTTAGCGAACTTTGCAGAGATTCTAAAGACATGCTAGCTTTCAAGGAAGAAGTTAAATCCAATATGCAAAACCAGGATGCTGCCATCCAGAAACTGGAAACACGAATTGGATACTTATCCAATCAAGTCCCTGTCTACTATCCTTGCAATGCTACCAGGGTAACCCATAAAGAGGAATGCAAGGCCATAACACTCAAGAGTGGGAAGGAACTAAAGGAAGCCCCAAAGAAATAGAGGAGAAGAAGGCACAGGAAAGTCCAAACGATAAAAAAGAAGTACAAACACCTGCCCCTAAACCTCCTCAAGAATAAGAAATCCTGAGACCATATATGTGCCCAAAGCTCCTTACCCTCAAAGATTGAGGAGGACTGAACAGGACAACCATTTCTCCAAATTCTAGGAAGTCTTCAAGAAGCTACAAATCAATATTTCCTTTGCTAAAGCACTAGAGCAAATGCCCCTTTATGCCAAGTTTTTGAAGAAGTTAATGACCCACAAGAGAAGCTGGAGAAATGATGAAACTGTGGTGTTAAGTGAGGAATGTAGCGCCATCATCCAACACAAACTACCTCAAAAATTGAAGGACCCAGGGAGCTTCAAAATCCCTTGTATCATAGGAGAAATCACAGTGGAGAAGGCCTTATGTGATTTGGGAGCTAGCATAAATTTGACGTCCTTGGCAATGATGAAAAGAATGAAAATTGAGGAAGCCAAACCAACAAGAATGGCACTTCAATTAGCAGATCGATCATTCAAATTCCCTCATGGAATAGTAGAAGATTTGTTGGTTAAGGTAGGTGATTTCATCTTCCTAGCTAACTTTGTGGTGTTGGATACGAAGGAAGAAGCCAAAGCATCAATCATCTTGGGTAGGCCATTTCTAGCCACTGCTGGGCCATCATTGATGTCTAAAAAGGAAAACTGGTCCTTAGGTTACATAATGAGAAAATGGTTTTTAATATGTTTAAGGCTCTGAGCTACCCTCAGGAATCACTAAGAGAATGTATGAGGTTAGATGCAGTGGAGGTTTTGGTACAAGAAACTCTTAGTGAAGAAGAACTTGAGGAAGTGCCGGAAGAAGAATCTGTATCAATTAATGAAGCTACAACAATCCAGCCAATTGAAGAACTCACTCCAAGCACATCAGAGGAAAAAAAGGAAGGAACTGGAGCCTTAAAACTTGAACTAAAATCGCTACCTTCCACCCTCAAGTATGCATACTTGGGAAGTGACGAAAGCTACCCAGTAATCATCAACTCTGCTCTCAGTCAAGAACAAGAGGAGGAGTTAATCATGGTACTACAACAACATCAAAATGCCATTGGATGGACCCTTGCTGACTTGAAAGGGATAAGCCCTTCCATGTGTATGCATAAGATTCTGTTGGAAGAGGATGACAAGCCTTCCATTCAACCCCAAAGAAGGTTGAACCCAACCATGAAAGAAGTGGTGCAAAAGGAGGTCATGAAGCTATGGCAAGCAGGGGTTGATCTATCCAATCTCAAATAGCCCCTGGGTAAGCCCTGTCCAAGTAGTTCCTAAAAAGGGAGGAATCACTGTTGTACCAAATGAAAAGAACGAATTCATACCAACAAGAACAGTGACAGGATGGCACATGTGCATAAATTATAGAAAGCTTAATGAAGCCACAAGGAATGATCATTTCCCCTACCCTTCATGGATTAAATGTTGGAGAGACTTGGTGGACATGAATATTATCACTTCTTGGATGGATACTCAGGCTACAATCAAATTGTGGTGGACCCTAAAGATCAAGAGAATACTTCCTTTACTTGTCCTTATGGTGTTTTTGCATATAGGAGAATGCCCTTTGGATTGTGCAACGCACCTGCAACATTCGAAAGGTGCATGCTATCTATATTCTCTGACATGATTGAGAGGTTTATTGAAGTGTTTATGGATGACTTCTCTATATTTGGTGATTCATTTTCTAAATGCTTTCACAATCTTGCCTTGGTGCTAAGGATATGTCAAGAAACCAACCTAGTATTAAACTGGGAAAAGAGCCATTTCATGGTCACTGAAGGGGTGGTTCTTGGTCATAAAATCTCCAAAAAGGGCATTGAGGTGGACAGAGCCAAAGTGGAAGCAATTGAGAAATTACCTCCACCTTGCTATGTCAAAGAAATTAGAAGCTTCTTAGGGCATGTTGGGTTCTACAGAAGGTTTATCAGAGATTTCTCAAAAATTGCCAAACTATTGAGCAACCTACTTGTCTCTGATACACCCTTTGTATTTATTTAGAGATGCATGCTAGCCTTTGAAGATTTAAAAAGGAAACTTTCCTCAGCACCTATTATTGCCCCACCTGACTGGGATCTGCCTTTTGAATTGATGTGTGATGCATCAGATTTTGCTATTGGGGCAGTGCTAAGACAAAGGAAAGACAACCTAGTGCATGTCATATACTATGCCAGCAAGGTCCTTAATGATACTCAAAAGAATTACACCACCACTGAAAAGGCACTACAAAAAAAAAGGCCTATGGCCAAGGTAAAAAACCGTGATCATAGCTAGTAAAAAGGGTAACCATAGATCTATGGTCTCGGTTTTGGACCTATGGTCACAGTTTTTTACCGTGGCCTATTCTCTCATGGCCATAGGTCTATGGTCACAGTCTTTTGAGCTATGGTCACGGTTTTTATGGTCACAGTTTCAATTTTCAAAATCTGACACTTTAGGCCACATTTTGTTACCGTGACCATAGGTTAATCTATGTTCACGGTAAAAAACCGTGACCATAGCCTTATATGTGGTCACGATTTTCACCGTGGCCATAGCCTCTATGGTCACCCCTACTGAAAACCGTGACCACAGATAAGGCTATGGTCACGGTTTTCACCGTGGTCATAGCCTCTATGGTCACCCTTCCTTAAAACCGTGACCATAGTCCTATCTATGGTCACGGTTTTCACTGTGGCCAAAGACTCTATGGTCACTGATGATCAGATTTCTTGACAGTTTAGAATTTATCTAATGAAGTCTCGTTATGAAGTATAGTTTCCAAACCAATCAATAATCCTTTAATGCAAAAATTTTGGTTGTTACTAGCAACAAACCCTAAATGAATTTATAACCGGAGTATTTGGACTCCGGGTCGTCTCACGAAGAGTTGCAATAAACTGTATGATTATTGGCTATGAGGGTTATAGGGGGGTTTTGGTTGATTAGAGGAGCAATAAAATAAAAAGACAAGAAAAGTAAATTGAGCAAGTAATTAAAGAAAGCAAGTAATAAAGAGAGACATTCATGGCAATAGATTGAGATAATAGGCTTTCTATCCTAGTCATGCATGATTAATTCATCTTATTTAGTTAACTCCAACAATTAGGGAGAATGTCAAACAAGATTAACCAATCATGTCACAATAATAAACAAGAATTTATCTCATTACGTCAACTCCAACAAATAGGGAGAAAGTCTAACGAGACTAGCTAATCTCAATCCAAAAGTCCTAATCGACTTACTAATTAAACTAGCAAAAGATTAGCATCAATGGAAACAATCTTCCATAAGTCCTAATCAACTCGCTAATTAAATTAGCAAAAGATTAGCGTCAATAAAAGAACAACAAACATTAAATTGCATTAAAAGTAAATCAAATCCAACATGGGTTCATGAACATAAAAGAGAGCAAAAAGGGAAATTAATACTACAAATCATGAGAATGAAGGAGTAGAAGTAAGAAATCATAAAAGAAACAAGATAAAAACATGTAATTAAACCTAGATCTAAGATGGAAATTAACCTAACCTAATTCTATAGAGAAGATGGAGCTTCTCTCTCTAGAAACTAACCTACATGATGCTAAACCTACAATTAATTGCTTCCCCCTTGCTTGGACTTCAATTCTGCATGAAATACACTCAGAAACAATTTGGAATTGGGCCTGGGCTGCTCAGAAATCGCCCCCAGCATTTTGCCTTTAAGTGGGTCAAGTAAGAGTATTGGCGCGCGCGCGCCATGTGCGCGTGCGCGTCAATTGGCAAATCCTCATCCGCGCAGAAGCGGTATGTACGCGTGCGCGTCCTTGTGGAAAACCACTTTTGCGCATGTGCGCCTTGTACGCATGCGCGTCCATTGGTGCATTCCAAATCTTTGTTTCTTCATGCATTCTCCTTTTAGCATGCTTTTCTCTTCATTTCTTCCATCCAATACTTGCCTTATGGACCTGAAATTACTTAACAAACACATCAAGGCATCGAATGGAATTAAAATTACCGATTTAAGGCCTAAAAAGCATGTTTTTATATTCAAGCACAATTAAAAGGAGAATTACGAAACCATGCTATTTGATTGAATAAATGTGGGAAAAGGTGAATAAATCCCTCAAAATAAGCACAAAATAAACCACGAAATCGGGGTTTATCAAATCTCCCCACACTTAAAATAAGCATGTCCTCATGCTAAAATCAAGAAAGAAGCAAAGGGTATCACATTTATTCAATGCAAACTACTAACTAAATGCAATCTATCTACATGAATGCAATGGCTTAGTCAAATTAAATCAATCTTCCAGGAATACACATGCAAGCACAAGTGCTAAGGCAATAGCAATCAAAGCAAACCACAATTGAATTGAGTTATTGAAAGATTTAACAAACTTGCAAGAAAAGATGATCATGGGTGGAAACATGTAATTGAGCAATCAAACCCTCACCGGATGTGTATCCGCTCTAGTCACTCAAATGTATAGGGTTGGTTCACTCAATTCTCCCCTAATCATGCTTTCCAAGATTTTTTTTTCATCTAACAATCAACAATTACTTTATGCATGCATACAAATATCATGAGGACTTTCCCATAGGATGTAATGGGGCTAGGGTCAAGGTAGGGTGTATATGGTCAAGTGAGCTTGAAATTTGAATCTTTGATTAACTTAAACTTCCCACCTAACCTATGACAACCTATACAATTCTAAACAAACCTAACTACCCATTCTTCACTTTTTTACACACTCATGCATTCTCTTTTTGATCACCACCCATATGCATTGATTATTATTGAACTTCACTTTGGGGCATTTTGTCCCCTTTTTATTGCAATTTTTTTTATATATTTTCTTTTTCTTTTTGTTGTTTTTTTTTTTCATAAAGTATATATACAAGTACCAATGCATATGGTTTTACATTTGATTAATACATGAGTATGTACCCAATTCCCAAGATTTTTCAATAAAAAACATAAACACACTTTTATCTCTGCCCAATGTTCCCAACTCTCCCAAAATCAAATAATGAACACTCTCACTAGCCTAAGCTAATCAAAGATCCAAATTAAGGACATTTATTATTTTTCACTTAGGCTTGTAATGTGCTACAATTAAGAATAAGTAGGTTAAGCATAGGCTCAAAATTGGCTAACAATGGAAGAAAAAAGGTAGGCTATATGGGTAAATGAGTTATTTGAAACAATGGCCTCAATCATATAAATGCATGTATACACAAAGTAATGGACATAAAGAATCGAACAAATCAAAGATTACAATCATAGGAAGAGAATAATGCACACAAGAATGAAAATAAATGGTTATATGATGTAACCACACAATTAGGCTCAAATCTCACATGCTTGTGTTCTTAGCTCTCAACATGATCCACAAAGTATATACTTCAAGCAAGTTCTAAATTTTTTTTTTCAATTAATTGGGGTGCCCTATAGATAAAATCCTTGGAAAATATCATATTTTGACTAAGCTCAATATATACATATGCAAATTAAGAAAATGCAACTAAAAATCCTAAAATGAAATGCAAAAGTGTTGGGATTAGAAACTTGTTACCCAAAAGACACCGAGTAGTCAGACGACATCCCCACACTTAAAAGTTTGCACCGTCCTCGGTGCATCCAAAGATGAGCAAGGGGGTACGGCGACTCTCCTAGTTGCTACCTTCAGCTGGCAGGTCAACCGGTTGCTGCTTGTACTTCCTTCCGCTTCCATTTTTGCTTATGGTGCATCAATCATGAAAAACAAAATAAACACCATAAGATGAGAAAATACAAAAGCTAGGAAGCGTACATTGTTGGAATGAGGTAAGAACCACTAGAATGGAGTGAGTGAATTAGTATGACATTGATGAAAAATAGGTGTGTGGGTTCTAAAATTGCGCGCGGTTTGGAACACACACACACTAGTATATATAAAAAAATTATGTCACAATTACATAAAAGAAAACATGCACTTCACTCATTCTAGTGTGTTTGAGATACTTTAAAAGACTTGTAGGCTTAAAACAACCCAACAAGTAGTGAAGAAGCATAAAAGCATTCAAGCAAAAAAAATCAAGCAATTGTGAAATTGGATAATGAATGGACATTGATTGATGTATAAGTAAACTTGGTGAACAAAATGGTAATAAGAGCTCACACAACAATCAATGACATATATTGAAGTTGTTGCAACACCTAAGTGACATAGAGGTGGACACATGAGTGCTATGGGCCTTAGAGAAAAGAATATAGAAGTGAAAATCAATCACATAGCAAGCAAGGCCCATAAAGCTTGGAAAGCTCAAAAATATGTTACTAGGTAAGCTTTCGATCTAATTTTTCAACCGCACAATTTCAATGCATGAAATAGGTGATATGAGTACAGGTAAATCATAAACAAGTATCGCCTAAAAAAAATGCAATGATAATGTACAATTGCCTAACAATGGATGATGAATGCATGGTGGCCAGAACATGCAATTCAAGGAGTTAAGATGCATGAAGGCAATGTAACATGTACTTGGTATTCACAAATGTTAAACATGAAAATCCAAAACCAAGTAATAAATTGTAACCTCAACAAAGGAATCCAACAATGGCAATAACATAATGATGTTAAACTAACATCCTATCAGTAATAAGCAGCATTAAATAGTAAGCAAGATTAGTAATCCAACATTTATAATGGAAAACAAAAATTAAACTAACTAACTAACTAAAAGAAATGGTGTTACATGATGTTTGGTAGTGTTGGATGATGATTGGAGGGTGGAAAGAAAAGAAGGGAAGAGAGAAGAAGGAAAAAAATGGAAAGAGGAGAAAAAAAGAAGGTGGGTGAAACAGGGCAATCCACGCGTGCGCGTCATGTGCGCGTAAGCGTGGATGGATGAAATGGAAGCGGCGCATACACGTGCGGCATGCCTGTGCATCGGTGGTTTATTTCGAGAGTGGCGCGTCCGCGCAAGGTACGCGTGCGCGTGCCTTTGGGCACAAAGTTGGCACACTCCAGGCACAACTCTCGGGAAAATGTATGGAGGGTGAAAAAATTCAATCCACGCGTACACGTACATGGCACGTGCGCGTGGATGGTCGAAATTGCTTGGGCACGCGTACGCGTGGAGTGCGCATGCGCGTGGATGGTGCTCTGTTTTTCAAAAATTTTTCTATGTTTTTGCACCAATCCAAGCATTCCAAGCCTCCAAACAGCTACCAAAACATTATAAAACCTTATTTAACCTACTAGACTCCCAATTAAACTTCAACTAAGCAATTCAAAACAAAGAATCAAACCTATTTTACCAATATTTACAAAAGAAAAAAATGAAAAGAGTTTACCATGATGGGTTGTCTCCCACCTAGCACTTTTGTTTATTGTCCGTAAGTTGGACTTATAGGGAGCTCTTCATCAAGGTGGCTTGTGCTTGAATCCATCCTTGAACATCTACCAATGCTTGGACTTCCATTGTGCTTCATTATTCAAAGTTAATAACTCCAAGCTTTGATGGAGTTCTTCACAAACCAGAGGCTCCCAAAGTTGATCTTCCTTGTGTGATCCGGGATCCCATACTTTGTTTTCACACCCGTCTTTGAGTTGATCATGGTGATTTCCTCCGGGTAGCAAGAGAGATGAATTCTCATGGAAGCACCAAACTATCCTCCTAGACCCATCTACTTGAGCACTACACCAATCCATGCTCTTCAATTTTGAGCTTTCAACCATAATGAGCCTAGACTTACAACACCAACCACTAAACATCCTCCTCTTACGCTTAATTCCACAAAGCGCCCTAAGTTGGCCATCCGTTTCAAGAATACCGTATTCAAGTGAGATAATAAAGCTAGGAGTTAGAAGTTTTACCCACTCAAATGAAGGATTGGATGACAACCTAGGTGGAGGAGTTCCCAATGATCTTGACAAAGCACGCTCCACTCTCGTCCATCCTTTTCTAGAGGCTTCCACCACTTGGCAAGGTTATTCAAACTCTACCTCTTGCCAAGCTTCCTCAAGTTCAAGCTCTTCTTCACCAATGTCTTCTAGTTCCTCCCCATCACTCAAATCATAAATAGGAGGTTGAGTGAAATCTACCTCATCATTAATTCTAAGTATAGTGGGGAAGGGTTCTTCAAGCTCAAAAGGATCACATGTTGACTCGGAATCGTCATAAATAGGAGGACCTATTTCTTGGGACACTTCTTCCCATTCTTCAATCACATTGTGCCTTGGAGGTTGTGCACTCTCCTCCTCAACATCAACTTCAAACTCCATGGAAGAAGGCTCTTCACTTTGTGATTCCCCTATGTACTCAACATGTCCTAAGGTTCCAACCACTACTTCCTTTGGTTCAATAATCTCTACATTCTTCGCTTGTTGCACTTCTTGCTTTAACTCTTCTTCTCCACCTTGAAGCTTCAAGTCCATTCCCTCACTAAGCTCCTTGAGTGCTTCTCCATATTCAACAATGGGAGTGCCTTGATCGCATAGGCTTAGGCGGGATGAGACTATGTTGCTAACGGCTTCTACCATGATAGCCATCTTAGCTCTTAGCTCCGCAAACTTCTTTTCATCCTCCTTGTGTTGCCTTAGGATATGAGATTCAAGATCTCTCAATTCTAGCATAAAGGCTTCATCGGAGGGTTGTGGTGGAAGAGAGGGTTCATTGTTTGAGGAAAAGGAATTGTAGTTGGAAGGTGGTTCATGTTGGTGAAATTCTTGAGGTGGTGTGTGTGGACTTTGTGGTTCATGGGAGTATTGGTATTGGAAAGGTGGTGGTTCTAGATGTGGTTCATATGGTGGTTGGTATGGTGGGTATGGGTTAGGATCATATGGAGGTGAATGGTGGTATGAGGCATGTGAGTGTGGTGGAGGGCTATATTGAGGAGGGGGATCATGTGCATATGATGATTATGGTTGACAACCACAATGAGGGTCATCACATATATTAGATTGGTATGCATTAAGATTTGAATTGTACCCATAAGAGTCCGGAGGGGGTTGTTGCCAAGAAGGTTGTCCATAAGCTTGGGGCTCCTCCCACCTTTGATTTCCAAATCCTTGATGCACATCCTCATTGAAGCTTTCATTTCCTACAACATAGTTTGAACCACACTCAGAGCCAAAGTGAGAATTCATGATAGCAAGAGAAAAATGGAAATAAAATCAAATAAGAGATATAGAAAACCAAACCCTAAAAACTAGCAAGAGCTAACAAAAGCGAGCATATTCACACTATTCACATATATACAATAACCAATAACATAACACCATTGCAACTCCCCGGCAACGGCGCCATTTTGATGATCAAATTTCTTGACGGTTTAGAATTTATCTAATGAAGTCTCGTTATGAAGTATAGTTTCCAAACCAATCAATAATCCTTTCATGCAAAAATTTTGGTTGTCACTAGTAACAAACCCCAAATGAATTTATAACCGGAGTATTTGGACTCCGGGTCGTCTCATGAAGAGTTGCAATGAGATGTATGATTATTGGCTATGAGGGTTATAGGGGGGTTTTGGTTGATTAGAGGGGCAATAAAATAAAAAGACAAGAAAAGCAAAATTGAGCAAGTAATTAAAGAAAGCAAGTAATAAAGAGAGACATTCATGGCAATAGATTGAGATCATAGGCTTTCTATCCTAGTCATGCATGATTAATTCATCTTATTTAGTTAACTCCAACAATTAGGGAGAATGTTAAACAAGATTAACCAATCATGTCACAATAATAAACAAGAATTTATCTCATTACGTCAACTCCAACAAATAGGGAGAAAGTCTAACGAGACTAGCTAATCTCAATCCAAAAGTCTTAATCGACTTACTAATTAAACTAGCAAAAGATTAGCGTCAATGGAAACAATCTTCCATAAGTCCTAATCAACTCGCTAATTAAATTAGCAAAAGATTAGCATCAATGGAAACAATACTAGCTAACAACTCTAGATCACCAACATAAATTGGGTTTTCATGACTCAAGATTGCCCAATCACTCTTTTCAAGCCAAGAATGCTCAAAATCTACTCTAAGGTCCAACCAAGCATTTTGTCAAACACTTGGTGGGTACAAATGGAAAGCATGGTAAATGAGCAAGAATATAAAATCTACCAACTACCAATTGCAAGAAAAGTAAATCCACAATTCAAATCAACAATAAAAGAACAACAAACATTAAATTGCATCAAAAGTAAATCAAATCCAACATGGGTTCATGAACATAAACGAGAGCAAAAAGGGAAACTAATACCACAAATCATGAGAATGAAGGAGTAGAAGTAAGAAATCATAAAAGAAACAAGATAAAAACATGTAATTAAACCTAGATCTAAGATGGAAATTAACCTAACCTAATTCTAGAGAGAAGAGGAAGCTTCTCTCTTTAGAAACTAACCTACATGATGCTAAACCTACAATTAATTGCTTTCCCCTTGCTTGGACTTCAATTCTGCATGAAATACACTCAGAAACAAGTTGGAATTGGGCCTGGGCTGCTCAGAAATCGCCCCCAGCATTTTGCCTTTAAGTGGGTCAAGTAAGAGTATTGGCGCGCGCGCGCCATGTGCGCGTCGATTGGCAAATCCTCATCCGCGCGGAAGCGGTATGTATGCGTGCGCGTCCTTGTGGAAAACCACTTTTGCGCGTGTGCGCCTTGTACGCGTGCACGTCCATTGGTGCATTCCAAATCTTTGTTTCTTCATGCATTCTCCTTTTAGCATGCTTTTCTCTTCATTTCTTCCATCCAATACTTGCCTTATGGACCTGAAATTACTTAACAAACACATCAAGGCATCGAATGGAATTAAAATGAATTAAAATTACCAATTTAAGGCCTAAAAAGCATGTTTTTCCATTCAAGCACAATTAAAAGGAGAATTACGAAACCATGCTATTTCATTGAATAAATGTGGGAAAAGGTGAATAAATCCCTCAAAATAAGCACAAAATAAACCACGAAATCGGGGTTTATCAGTCACCCCATCTAAAATCGTGACCATAGCCCTATCTATGGTCACCCTGTGGAAAACCGTGACCATAGCCCTATCTATGGTCACGGTTTTCACCGTGGCCATAGACTCTATGATCACCCCACCTAAAATTGTGACCATAGTCCTATCTATGGTCACGGTTTTTGATGAGCGGATAATTTATACGCTTTTTGGCATTGTTTTTAGGTAGTTTTTAGTAAGTTCAAGCTACTTTTATGGATGTTTTCATTAGTTTTTATGTTAAATTCACATTTCTGGACTTTACTATGAGTTTGTGTGTTTTTCTGTGATTTCAGGTAATTTCTGGCTGAAATTGAGGGATTTGAGCAAAACTCTGAAAAAGGCTGACAAAAGGACTGCTGATGCTGTTGGAATCTGACCTCCCTGCACTCGAAAGAGATTTTCTGGAGCTACAGAACTCCAAATGGCGCGCTCTTAACGGCTTTGGAAAGTAGACATCCAGAGCTTTCCAGCAATATATAATAGTCCATACTTTATTCGGGAATTGACGACGTAACTTGGCGTTGAACGCCAAGTACATGCTGCTGTCTGGAGTTAAACGCCAGAAAAACGTCATGATCCGGAGTTGAACGCCCAAAACACGTTATAACTTGGAGTTTAACTCCAAGAAAAGCCTCAGCTCGTGGACAGATCAAGCTCAGCCCAAGCATACACCAAGTGGGCCCCGGAAGTGGATTTATGCATCAATTACTTACTCATGTAAACCCTAGTAGCTAGTCTAGTATATGTAGGACATTTAACTATTGTATTAGACATCTTTTGACAGTTTAATCTTTTGACTATTTGGTCTCTTGATCATGGAGAGGGCTGGCCATTCGGTCATGCCTGAACCTTTTACTTATGTATTTTCAACGGTGGAGTTTCTGCACACTATAGATTAAGGGTGTGGAGCTCCGCTGTACCTCAAGTTTCAATACAATTATTATTACTTTCTATTCAATTCTCTTATATCCTTATTCCAAGATATACGTTACACTTAACTTTGATGAATGTGATGATCTGTGACACTCATCATCATTCTCACCTATGAACGCGCATGACTGACAACCACTTTCGTTCTACTTTAGGCAGGGCGCATATCTCTTAGATTCCCCAACAGAATCTTCGTGGTATAAGCTAGATAGATGGCGACATTCATGAGGATCCGGAAAGTCTAAACCTTGTCTATGGTATTCTGAGTAGGATTCTGTGATTGAATGACTGTGACGAGCTTCAAACTCCTGAAGGCTGGGCATGATGACAAGCGCAAAAGAATCAAGGAATTCTATTCCAACCTGATTGAGAACCGACAGATGATTAGCCGTGCTGTGACAGAGCATAGGAACATTTTCACTGAGAGGATGGGATGTAGCCATTGACAATGGTGATGCCCTACATACAGCTTGCCATGGAAAGGAGTAAGAAGGATTGGATGAATGTAATAAGAAAGTAGAGATTCGAGAGGATCACAGCATCTTCACACACTTATCTGAAATTTCCACTATTGCTTTACATAAGTATTTCTATCCCTTTTTATTGTCTATTTATTATTAATTTTTGAACTCATCATAAACCAATTTAATCTGCCTAACTGAGATTTACAAGGTGACCATAGCTTGCTTCATACCAACAATCTCTGTGGGATCGACCCTTACTCACGTAAGGTATTACTTGGATGACCCAGTACACTTGCTGGTTAAGTTGACGGAGTTGTGGAAAGAAAAAGCTTCTCTAACAGTACCTGGAACTCTTGTATCACAATTTCGTCCACCAAGTTTTTGGCGCCGTTGCCGGGGATTGTTTGAGTATGGACAACTAACGGTTCATCTTGTTGCTCAGATTAGGTAATTTTCTTTTCAAAAACTTTTTCAAAATTTTTCTTTTTCGTTTTTCCAAAAATATTTTCGAAAATAAAATAATAAAAATCCAAAAAAAATTCATAAAATCATAAAAACCAAAAATATTTTGTGTTCTTGTTTGAGTCTTGAATCAAATTTTAAGTTTGATGTCAATTGCATGCTTTTAAAATTTTTTCTTGCATTTTTCGAAAATTCCATGCATTCATAGTGTTCTTCATGATCTTCAAGTTGTTCTTGACAAGTCTTCTTGTTTGATCTTGATGATTTCTTGTTTTGTGTGTTTCTTACAAGTCAAGTCAAAATTTCAATTTTAAAAATCTTATCTTTTCAAAATCTTTTTTTCAAAAATTATATCTTTTCATTTTTATTATTTTCGAAAAATTCCAAAAATCTTTTTCAAAATATTTTCAAAATATTTTTCTTATCTTTATATCTTATTAGCTAACAATTAATGTGATTGATTCAAAAATTTGAAGTTTGTTACTTTCTTGTTAAGAAAGGTTCAATCTTTAGT
>NC_029775.3:56295149-56297186 GCF_000817695.3 Arachis duranensis | reverse complement strand
TCTTATCTTCTTATCTTTTCAAATTTGATTTTAATATCTTTTTCAACTAACTCTTTGACTTTTTGTTTGTCTCTTATCTTTTTTGAAACCAACTAACTACTTTTCCCTCTCTAATTTTCGAAAATATCTCATCTCTTTTTCAAAAAAATTATTTTTGTTTTAAATTTTAATTTCAATTATGTCTTATATCTAATTTTCGAAAATTACTAACCCCTTTTTCAAAATTGTTTTCGAAATTCTCCCTCTCTTTTCCTATTCTATTTATTTATTTAATTACTAACGCTTCTCTTCACCTCTCTTCACCTAAATATCCGAACCCCCTCTTCTACTTTCTTTCCCCCTTTCTTCTTCTACTAACATAAAGGAATCTCTATACTGTGACATAGAGGATTCCTCTTCTTTTCTTGTTTTCTTCTCTTTCATATGAGCAGGAACAAGGATAAAGGCACTCTTGTTGAAATAGATTCAGAACCTGAAAGGACTCTGAAGAGAAAATTAAGAGAAGCTAAGTTACAACAATCTAAAGTTAACCTTTCAGAAATATTCGAACAAGAGAAGGAGATGACAGCCGAAAATAATAATAATGCAAGGAGAATGCTTGGTGACTTAACAAAGCCAACGTCCAATTTTGATGGAAGAAGCATCTCCATTCCTGCCATTGGAGCCAATAATTTTGAGCTGAAACCTCAGCTAGTTGCCTTAATGCAACAAAACTGCAAGTTTTATGGACTTCCATCTGAAGATCCTTACAAGTTTTTAACTGAGTTCTTGCAGATCTGTGAGACTGTAAAGACGAATGGAGTTGATCCTGAAGTCTACACACTCATGCTTTTCCCTTTTGCTGTAAGAGACAGAGCTAGAATATGGTTGGATTCATAACCCAAGGATAGCCTGGACTCCTGGGATAAGCTGGTCACTGCCTTCTTGGACAAATTTTTTCCTCCTCAAAAGCTGAGCAAGCTGAGAGTGGATGTTCAAACCTTCAAACAAAAAGATGGTGAATCCCTCTATAAGGCTTGGGAAAGATACAAGCAGCTGACCAAAAGATGTCCATCTGACATGTTTTCAGAATGGACCATATTAGATATATTCTATTATGGCCTGTCTAAATTTTCGAAAATGTCATTGGACCATTCTGCAGGTGGATCTATTCACCTAAAGAAAACGCCTGAAGAGGCTCAAGAACTCATTGACATGGTTGCAAACAACCAATTCATGTACACTTCTGAGAGGAATTCCGTGAATAATGGGATACCTCAGAAGAAAGGAATTCTTGAAATTGATGCTCTGAATGCCATATTGGCTCAGAACAAAGTGTTGACTCAACAGGTCAACATGATCTCTCAAAATCTGAATGGATGGCAACATGCATCCAACAGTACTAGAGAGGCAGCTTTTGAAGAAGCTTATGATCCTGAAAACCCTGCCATGGCAGAGGTTAATTACATGGGTGAACCTTATGGAAACACCTATAACTCATCATGGAGAAATCATCCAAATTTCTCATGGAAGGATCAACAAAAGCCTCAACAAGGCTTTAACAATGGTGGACGCACTAGGCTAAGCAATAGCAAGCCATATCCATCATCTTCTCGGCAACAGACAGGGAATTCTGAACAAAACACTTCTAATTTAGCCAATAGTCTCTGATCTGTCAAAGGCCACTTTCAGTTTCATGAATGAAACAAGATCCTCCATCAGAAATCTGGAGGCACAAGTGGGCCAGAAGAGTAAGAAAGTCATTGAAACTCCTCCCAGTATTCTCCCAAGCAATACAGAAGAGAATCCAAAAGGAGAGTGCAAGGCCATTGATGTGATCAATGTGGCCGAATGCACAAGGGAGGAGGAGGACGAAAATCCTAGTGAGGAAAACCTCTTGGGACGTCCTTCAAGCAAGAAGGAGTTTCCTATTAAGGATCCAAAGGAATCTGAGGCTCATACAGAGACCATAGAGATTCCATTAAATCTTCTTCTGCCATTCATGAGCTCTGAAGGATATTCATCCTCTGAAGAGGATGAAGATGTGACTGGAGAGCA
>NC_029775.3:56294546-56295099 GCF_000817695.3 Arachis duranensis | reverse complement strand
TGAATGCCAAGTTGTTTGGTAATGAGACTTGGGAAAGTGAACCTCCCTTGCTCATTAATGAACTAGATACCTGGATTCAGAAAACTTTCCCTCAAAAGAGACAAGATCCTGGCAAGTTCTTAATACCTTGTACCATAGGCACTATGACCTTTGAAAAGGCTTTATGTGATCTAGGGTCAGGGATAAATCTTATGCCACTCTCTGTAATAGAGAAGCTGGGGATCATTGAGGTACAACCTACCTTGTTCTCATTACAATTGGCAGACAAGTCATTGAGACAAGCTTATGGAATAGTGGAGGACGTGTTAGTAAAGGTTGAAGGCCTTTACATCCCTGCTGATTTCATAATCTTAGACACTAGGAAGGAAGAGGATGAATGCATCATCCTCGGAAGACCTTTCCTAGCCATAGCAGAAGCTGTGATAGATGTCAACAGAGGTGAATTAGTCCTTCAATTGAATGGGGACTACCTTGTGTTTAAGGCACAAGGCCATCCCTCTGTGACAAAAGAGAGTAAGCATGAAGAGCTTCTCTCAGTTCAGAGTCAAGAAGA
>NC_029775.3:56294354-56294469 GCF_000817695.3 Arachis duranensis | reverse complement strand
GCACAGGCTGGCGTTCAACGCCAGTAAGATGCATCTGGCCGGCGTTCAACGCCAGAACAGAGCATCATTCTGGCGCTGAACGCCAGGAATGTGCCTAGAGAAGAAAAGCTAGCGT
>NC_029775.3:56292791-56294167 GCF_000817695.3 Arachis duranensis | reverse complement strand
GGCATTTTACATGCCTATTTGGTGCAGGGATGGAATTCCTTGACACCTCAGGATCTGTGGACCCCACAGGATCCCCACCTACTATATTCCCACCTTACCTCCTAATCCTATTTTTGTGATTTGTATTCCCCATGTCACACTTCCCAACACTCTTCACCAATCACCTTAATTCCTCTTCCTAATCACCCCCTTCACCACTCACATCCATCCACTCTTCCCCATAAACCCCACCTACCTTCCAAAATTCAAAACCATTTTCCCACCCATTCCCACCCTAAATGGCCGAACAAATACTACCCCCTCTCCCTATATATACCCTTCCATTCTACTTCATTTTCACACAACACAACCCCTTCTTCTTCACCTAGGCCGAACCTACATCTCTTCCCCTCTACCATATTTTCTTCTACTTCTTCTTCTTTTTCTTCTCTTTTTTCTTCTATTGCTCAAGGACGAGCAATATTTTAAGTTTGGTGTGGTCAAAGCACAATCTTTTTTGTTTTCCATTACCATCAATGGCACCTAAGGCCGGACAATCCTCTAGAAAAGGAAAAGGGAAGACAAAAGCTTCCACCTCAGAGTCATGGGAGATGGAAAGATTCATCTTCAAGAGCCATCAAGACCACTTCTATGATGTTGTGGCAAAGAAGAAGGTGATCCCTGAGGTCCCTTTCAAGTTCAAGAAAAATGAGTATCCGGAGATCCGACATAAAATCCAAAGAAGAGGTTGGGAAGTCTTAACCAACCCCATGCAACAAGTCGGAATCTTAATGGTTCAAGAGTTCTATGCCAATGCATGGATCACTAGGAACCATGATCAAAGTATGAACCCGAATCCAAAGAATTATCTCACAATGGTTCGGGGGAAATACTTAGATTTTAGTCCGGAAAATGTGAGGTTGGCGTTTCACTTGCCCATGATGCAAGAAGATGAACGCCCCTACACTAGAAAGGTCAACTTTAATCAAAGGTTGGACCAAGTCCTAATGGACATATGTGTGGAAGGAGCTCAATGAAGAATAGATTCCAAAGGCAAGCCAGTTCAACTAAGAAGACTGGACCTCAAGCCTGTGGCTAGAGGATGGTTGGAGTTCATTCAACGCTACATCATTCCTACTAGCAATCGATCTAAAGTTACTGTGGATCGGGCCATCATGATTCATAGCATCATGATTGGAGAGGAAGTAGAAGTTCATGAGGTTATCTCCAATGAAATCTACAAAATAGCCGACAAGTCCTCCACCATGGCACGGCTAGCTTTTCCTCACCTTATTGGCCATCTATGTTACTCAGCTGGAGTTATCATAGAAGGAAACACCTCCATTGAAGAGGATAAGCCCATCACCAAGAAGAGGATGGAGCAAGCAAGAGAGACC
>NC_029775.3:56291988-56292614 GCF_000817695.3 Arachis duranensis | reverse complement strand
AGGGTGGAACATCATGAGCACTCCATCATTCTCCAAGAAATAAGAGAAGATCAAAGGGCAATGAGGGAGGAGCAACAAAGGTAAGGAAGGGACATAGAAGAGCTTAAGGACATTGTTGGTCCTTCAAGAAGAAGACGCCACTAAGGTGGATTCATTCCTTGTTCTTATTTCTTTCTATTTTTCGGTTTTTATGTTGTGTTTATCTATGTTTTGTGTCTCTACTTCATGATCATTAGTATGTAGTAACTATGTCTTAAAGCATGTTAAAACTGTTGGCTCTTGAAAGAATGATGAACAAAGAGAAATGTTATTGATGATCTGAAAAATCATGAAATTGATTCAATGATGAACAAAGAGAAATGTTATTGATGAACAAAGAGAAAAGTAAAAAGCTTGCGAAAAAAAAAGAAGAAAAAAATGGCGAAAAAAATAGAAAGAAAAAGAAAAAAGCAAGCAGAAAAAGCCAATAGCCCTTAAAACCAAAAGGCAAGGGTAAAAAGGATCCAAGGCTTTGAGCATCAATGGATAGTAGGGCCTAAGGAAATAAAATCCAGGCCTAAGCGGCTAAATCAAGCTGTCCCTAACCATGTGCTTGTGTCATGAAGGCCCAAGTGAAAAGCTTGAGA
>NC_029775.3:56288719-56291808 GCF_000817695.3 Arachis duranensis | reverse complement strand
AGTTCATAGAGAAGCCAATCATTCTAAACTTCAAAGGAAAAAGTGAGATGCCAAAACTGTTCAGAAGCAAAAAGCTACAAGACCCGCTCATCTAATTATAATTAATATTCATTGATATTTTGGAATTTATAGTATATTCTCTTCTTTTTATCCTAATTGATTTTCAGTTGCTTGGGGACAAGCAACAATTTAAGCTTGGTGTTGTGATGAGCGGATAATTTATACGCTTTTGGCATTGTTTTTAGGTAGTTTTTAGTAAGTTCAAGCTACTTTTACGGATGTTTTCATTAGTTTTTATGTTAAATTCACATTTCTGGACTTTACTATGAGTTTGTGTGTTTTTCTGTGATTTCAGGTAATTTCTGGCTGAAATTGAGGGATTTGAGCAAAACTCTGAAAAAGACTGACAAAAGGACTGCTGATGCTGTTGGAATCTGACCTCCCTGCACTCGAAATAGATTTTCTGGAGCTACAGAACTCCAAATGGCGTGCTCTCAACGGCGTTGGAAAGTAGACATTTAGAGCTTTCCAGCAATATATAATAGTTCATACTTTATTCGGGAATTGATGACGTAACGTGGCGTTGAACGCCAAGTACATGCTGCTGTCTGGAGTTAAACGCCAGAAAAACGTCATGATCTGGAGTTGAACGCCCAAAACACGTTATAACTTGGAGTTTAACTCCAAGAAAAGCCTCAGCTCGTGGACAGATCAAGCTCAGCCCAAGCAAACACCAAGTGGGCCCCGGAAGTGGATTTATGCATCAATTACTTACTCATGTAAACCCTAGTAGCTAGTCTAGTATATGTAGGACATTTAACTATTGTATTAGACATCTTTTGACAGTTTAATCTTTTGACTATTTGGTCTCTTGATCATGGAGAGGGCTGGCCATTCGGCCATGCCTGAACCTTTTACTTATGTATTTTCAACGGTGGAGTTTCTGCACACTATAGATTAAGGGTGTGGAGCTCTGCTGTACCTCAAGTTTCAATACAATTATTATTACTTTCTATTCAATTCTCTTCTATCCTTATTCCATGATATACATTACACTTAACTTTGATGAATGTGGTGATCCGTGACACTCATCATCATTCTCACCTATGAACACGCATGACTGACAACCACTTTCGTTCTACTTTAGGCAGGGCGCATATCTCTTAGATTCCCCAACCGAATCTTCGTGGTATAAGCTAGATAGATAGCGGCATTCATGAGGATCCAGAAAGTCTAAACCTTGTCTATGGTATTCCAAGTAGGATTCTGTGATTGAATGACTGTGACGAGCTTCAAACTCCTGAAGGCTGGGCGTGATGACAAGCGCAAAAGAATCAAGGGATTCTATTCCAACCTGATTGAGAACTGACAGATGATTAGCCGTGCTGTGACAAAGCATAGGAACGTTTTCACTGAGAGGATGGGATGTAGCTGATGACATGTCATCATATACCTATTTTCTATGCTTTTTCATACAAGAAATTGATGATTTGTGCTTAAATATTGAATGCTTTTGTACTTAAAGGATATATTTTCTTGATCTTTTAATTTTATAAATCTTGTAGGAAATAAGAAGAAAAAGAAGCAAAGAAGCACAAAAAAGGAGAAAAAAAGAGCTTTGGGACACATTTTGAAGTTGGAGCACACTTTGGAGCCTTAGACCACGCTTTTAAAAGCGTGGCCCATGACCAAATCAATGGTGAATAAGCAAACAGCACACACTGCCCTGCTCTTGCCAAGGGCAGGGCAGAATCGTGATGCAAAGTGAGGTTGGAAGCAAGAATTTCGCTAAGGTAAAATCTGGGCGCTCACAGCATGACCATGCCTCCTTCAAAGGGCTATAACTTGAGCTACAGACGTCCGATTGATGTGCTTCTAGTTGCGTTGGAAAGCTGACATTTAGAGCTTTCCAACGATATATAGCAATCCATATTTTGCGTAAAATTCAGGCAGGAAAGAAAGGCATCTTTAAGGTCTATGAGGAAGCAAGAAACTAGGCCTTACTTTGGTGCCAAGAAAACCAAGGAAAAGAAGTAGCGTGTGCATCCACCAAGTTTCGAACTTGGAACTTCACTTTTGGAAACACTGCCCTGCCCTCCACGAGGGCAGGGCAGCATTTTGTGGTGCACAGCCAGCGCACCATTCTGGCGCACCAAGGGAAGGCTCGGCAGCACCAGCAGCACGCACAGGCACCAAACTGGCGCACTAGAATTTTCTGCCCTGCCCTCCGAGAGGGCATGGCAGCATCCTGCAGCACCAACTCTCACCAACGAGCACGCAGCAAGGGCGCACGAACATTTTCTGCCCTGCCCTCCACAAGGGCAGGGCAGCCTCCTAGGAGCAACATGGGCCAAAATTCTTTCATATAAATTCAATTCCTCACCAAATTGAATCAAGGCCATCCAAGACCCATTCTCCCTCAAATCCAAAGCAAGCAAAAGCCCACTCAACATGACTCAAAGGCACACAGAGAAGCTAGATTAGGAATTTCATTTTTTGAATTTGTTTTTAATTTCAATTTCATTTTATTTTCATTTTTTATTTTGTAAAGCCTATATAAAGGCATCAATTAGAGCTCGGAGGAGGAGGCTAGCACACTAGGGAGTATTAGGATTTGAGAGCTTTCTCTCTTAGTTTTGATTGCTGTTTTGGAATTTTGGATTGGGAAGGAAGGAATTCTGTTTCATTTCTAATTTGAGATTCATCTTGTTCTCTTACTGCATAACTCAATTTTCATTTGCTGTTTTAAATCTTCTTCTTCTGCAATCTGTTCTTTTACCTTTCTGCAACTTCTCTCTTGTTGGATCAAGGAAGGACTTGAGATCTAGACTTGTTTTCTAGTCTCCTCCACTCCTGAGATCTTCAATCACTTTTAAATTGCTGCAAATTAAGCATTGCTTTTCTATTTTTATTCCTCAAGGCATTTTACTCTTTTGCTTAAGATCTACTGCAATTCAATTCATCTTTAGTTATTCTGTTTGTTGCAATTTACTTTCTCTTGTTTAATTTCTGAAATTCCAGCACCCACTCTCCTTTATATTTGATGCAATTTATATTTCTTATCATTTAAGATTCTTGCAATTTACATT
>NC_029775.3:56282168-56283326 GCF_000817695.3 Arachis duranensis | reverse complement strand
CAAGGTGTTTGAGTTATTGCCTCACTAAGAAATTCTTTCTCTGTGACATGAATTTCAAATTTCATTGATGTTTACAAAATACAAATGGAGTTCAACTCATCTTATGGTCAAACAAAATTTTATGGGATATCACCCACCATCACCGATCTCTAATGGTGTTTGGGAATATCACCAAGAAAATACAAATTCTAAGCACTCCAATCCACGGAGATTTGCTTCACAGACACAAGATGAGCAAGAGAACCATATGGGATATTTCCTTCCACCACAAAATAATGCAAGTCATGACTCTAATGGTGGCTGGGAAGGGAATTCTAATGCTCCATATGATATTCATCCAAAGATATCATCACTTGACCATGCTTCAACAGAAAGCCTCTTTCAAAACTCACCACCCACACAAACTTCCATGAACCAAAGCCTCTCAAAGCTTGAGACCATGTTTGAAAAAAATGAGAAGGAGGCACAGATATCATAGAACGAGCAAGAAAATTCATTCAAAAACATGGAAATAATGTTAGCTCAAGTGGTGAGTGCAACAAGGAA
Organism: Arachis duranensis; assembly: GCF_000817695.3. Taxonomy (NCBI): domain Eukaryota; kingdom Viridiplantae; phylum Streptophyta; class Magnoliopsida; order Fabales; family Fabaceae; genus Arachis; species Arachis duranensis. Next base: position 56,282,780 of record NC_029775.3, on the reverse strand, counting down.
AGAGGAAGGACATTGGTGTTGCCTTGCAACAAATTATTTTCAATCTTTTTGGATGATTGCATCAAATCAAAAATGAAAGTGACACACCAAGATTATAAGTTTGGTGTGCCACTTATTTTCTATGCAATTCATTCAAGCAACACCACTTGTCTGCATAACTATAATGTCTTTGCAGTGTTAATTTTTTTTTGTTTGATATTTTGTTATTCTGTTTACTTTAGTTAATTTTTTGTTTTTAATGCTTTTATTTTAGTTTGCTTATTTACTGCGTTTGTTAATACATTACCAAGAGAGCTTTATTCATGACAGATTATTGGCTTGGTGATTGTCTTTAACATACAACAGTTTCATTTAGTTTTGTTTTAAATAAAATTGACATATAATTGCATTCTAAGTTTGGTGTTGCTACGCAACAAAATTTGGTTCTAATTCTTACAAGATACTTGCATTAATTCCAAGTGAAAGTGTCACACTAAGTTTGGTGTGCCACTTATCTTTTATGCAATGTATTGTGCACACCTTCTTATCTATGCAATCAAAATGTCTCTGTTTCTTGTGCCTTGATTGTTATCTTTCATTTTGCTTGCTTAAAACACATGTGCTACTAACATT
>NC_029775.3:56279413-56280928 GCF_000817695.3 Arachis duranensis | reverse complement strand
TAGTTGCGTTGGAAAGCTGACATTCAGAGCTTTCCAACAATATATAGCAATCCATATTTGGCGTAAAATTGTGGCAGGAACAAAAGGCATCTTTAAGGGCCATGAGGAAGCAAGAAACTAGGCCTTACTTTGGTGCCAAGAAAACCAAGGAAAAGAAGTAGCGTGTGCATCCACCAAGTTTCGAACTTGGAACTTCACTTTTGGAAACACTGTCCTGCCCTCCACGAGGGCAGGGTAGCATTTTGTGGTGCACAGCCAGCGCACCATTCTGGCGCACCAAGGGAAGGCTCGGCAGCACCAGCAGCACGCACAGGCACCAAACTGGCGCACCAGAATTTTCTGCCCTGCACTCCGCGAGGGCAGGGCAGCATCCTGCAGCACCAACTCTCACCAACCAGCACGCACCAAGGGCGCACGAACATTTTCTGCCCTGCCCTCCACAAGGGCAGGGCAGCCTCCTGGGAGCAAATAATCATGGGCCAAAAATTCAATTTCATATAAATTCAATTCCTCACCAAATTGAATCAAGGCCATCCAAGACCCATTCTCCCTCAAATCCAAAGCAAGCAAAAGCCCACTCAACATGACTCAAAGGCACACAGAGAAGCTAGATTAGGAATTTCATTTTTTGAATTTGTTTTTAATTTCAATTTTATTTTATTTTTATTTTTTATTTTGTAAAGCCTGTATAAAGGCATCAATTAGAGCTCGGAGGAGGAGGCTAGCACACTAGGGAGTATTAGGATTTGAGAGCTTTCTCTCTTAGTTTTGATTACTGTTTTGGAATTTTGGATTGGGAAGGAAGGAATTCTGTTTCATTCCTGATTTGAGATTCATCTTGTTCTCTTACTGCATAACTCAATTTTCATTTGCTGTTTTAAATCTTCTTCTTCTGCAATCTGTTCTTTTAATTTTCTGCAACTTCTCTCTTGTTGGATCAAGGAAGGACTTGAGATCTAGACTTGTTTTCTAGTCTCTTCCACTCCTGAGATCTTCAACATCCTTTTAATTGCTGCAAATTAAGCATTGCTTTTCTATTTTTAAATTCTTCAAGGCATTTTACTCTTTTGCTTGTTTTTATTCTTCAAGGCATTTTACTCTTTTGCTTAAGATCTACTGCAATTCAATTCATCTTTAGTTATTCTGTTTGTTGCAATTTACTTTCTCTTGTTTAATTTATGAAATTCCAGCACCCACTCTCCTTTATATTTGATGCAATTTATATTTCTTGTCATTTAAGATTCTTGCAATTTACATTTCTTGCTCTTTAAGTTACTTGCCAATTTACATTCTGCAACTTTAAATTCATTGTCATTTACTTTCTGTTAGCTACAATTTCACACAATTCACTCAATGTTAGCTTGACTAAACTAATCACCCACTAAAATTGCTTGATCCATCAATCCCTGTGGGATCGACCTCACTCTTGTGAGTTATTACTACTTGATGCGACCCGGTATACTTGCCGGTTGGATTTGTGTGTTGGAAAATTCGTTTTCCGCAAAAACACCATCA
>NC_029775.3:56240070-56276501 GCF_000817695.3 Arachis duranensis | reverse complement strand
ACACTTTGGAGCCTTAGGCCACGCTTTTAAAAGCGTGGCCCATGACCAAATCAAAGGTGAATAAGCAAACAGCACACACTGCCCTGCTCTTGCCAAGGGCAGGGCAGAATCGTGATGCAAAGTGAGGTTGGAAGCAAGAATTTCGCTAAGGTAAAATCTGGGTGCTCACAGCATTACCATGCCTCCTTCAAAGGGCTATAACTTGAGCTACAGACGTCCGATTGATGTGCTTCTAGTTGCGTTGGAAAGCTGACATTCAGAGCTTTCCAACGATATATAGCAATTCATATTTTGCGTACAATTCAGGCAGGAACGAAAGGCATCTTTAAGGGCCATGAGGAAGCAAGAAACTAGGCCTTACTTTGGTGCCAAGAAAACCAAGGAAAAGAAGTAGCGTGTGCATCCACCAAGTTTCGAACTTGGAACTTCACTTTTGGAAACACTGTCCTGCCCTCCACGAGGGCAGGGCAGCATTTTGTGGTGCACAGCCAGCGCACCATTCTGGCGCACCAAGGGAAGGCTCGGCAGCACCAGCAGCACGCACAGGCACCAAACTGGCGCACCAGAATTTTCTGCCCTACCCTCCGCGAGGGCAGGGCAGCATCCTGCAGCACCAACTCTCACCAACCAGCACGCACCAAGGGCGTACGAACATTTTCTGCCCTGCCCTCCACAAGGGCAGGGCAGCCTCCTGGGAGCAAATAATCATGGGCCAAAAATTCAATTTCATATAAATTCAATTCCTCACCAAATTGAATCAAGGCCATCCAAGACCCGTTCTCCCTCAAATCCAAAGCAAGAAAAAGCCCACTCAACATGACTCAAAGGCACACAGAGAAGCTAGATTAGGAATTTCATTTTTTGAATTTGTTTTTAATTTCAATTTCATTTTATTTTCATTTTTTATTTTGTAAAGCCTATATAAAGGCATCAATTAGAGCTCGGAGGAGGAGGCTAGCACACTAGGGAGTATTAGGATTTGAGAGCTTTCTCTCTTAGTTTTGATTGCTGTTTTGGAATTTTGGATTGGGAAGGAAGGAATTCTGTTTCATTCCTGATTTGAGATTCATCTTGTTCTCTTACTGCATAACTCAATTTTCATTTGCTGTTTTAAATCTTCTTCTTCTGCAATCTATTCTTTTAATTTTCTGCAACTTCTCTCTTGTTGGATCAAGGAAGGACTTGAGATCTAGACTTGTTTTCTAGTCTCTTCCACTCCTGAGATCTTCAACATCCTTTTAATTGCTGCAAATTAAGCATTACTTTTCTGTTTTTAAATTCTTCAAGGCATTTTACTCTTTTGCTTAAGATCTACTGCAATTCAATTCATCTTTAGTTATTCTGTTTGTTGCAATTTACTTTCTCTTGTTTAATTTCTGAAATTCCAGCACCCACTCTCCTTTATATTTGATGCAATTTATATTTCTTGTCATTTAAGATTCTTGCAATTTACATTTCTTGCTATTTAAGTTACTTGCCAATTTACATTCTGCAACTTTAAATTCATTGTCATTTACTTTCTGTTAGCTACAATTTCACACAATTCACTCAATATTTGATTAGCTTGACTAAACTAATCACCCACTAAAGTTGCTTGATCCATCAATCCCTGTGGGATCGACCTCACTCTTGTGAGTTATTATTACTTGATGTGACCCGGTACACTTGCCGGTTGGATTTGTGTGTTGGAAAATTCGTTTTCCGCAAAAACACCATCAGTAGCCATTGACAACGGTGATGCCCTACATACAGCTTGCCATGGAAAGGAGTAAGAAGGATTGGATGAATGTAATAAGAAAGTAGAGATTCGAGAGGAGCACAGCATCTTCACACACTTATCTGAAATTCCCACTATTGCTTTACATAAGTATTTCTATCCCTTTTTATTTTCTTTTTATTATTAATTTTCGAACTCATCATAAACCAATTTAATCTGCCTAACTGAGATTTACAAGGTGACCATAGCTTGCTTCATACCAACAATCTCTGTGGGATCGACCCTTACTCACGTAAGGTATTACTTGGATGACCCAGTACACTTGCTGGTTAAGTTGAACGGAGTTGTGGAAAGAAAAAGCTTCTCTAACAGTACCTGAAACTCTTGTATCACAATTTCGTCCACCAGTTTTTCACCGTGGCCAAAGCCTCTATGGTCACCCCTCCTTAAAACCGTGACCATAGCCCTATCTATGGTCACGGTTTTTCACCGTGGCCATAGACTCTATGGTCACCCTCCTTAAAACCGTGACCATAGCCCTATCTATGGTCATGGTTTTTTAAAACAGTGACTTTAGCCTGTTGTTGTTTATAAGATTCAATTTTTTTAAATTATAATCACATATCTCAAAATGATAATAATAACAAAATAAATCTCAAAATAAGAAATTCAAGAAATCTAAATAATAAAAGTTTCATTATAAGATACATATGTTTAATTTTTAGTCTAAACAACACAAATCAAAATAGAGTTGAATTTTTCCAATTACATGTAATTCCTCAAAAAGTACATAACACATCAAAATATTACATTTACATAACTAAGGTGGTAAGACCCATCTCATGTGATATTTGTATGAAACATATTTTCTTCATCACATCATGTCTTCCTGCACGTAAAAGAAATAAACATGTTAGATATCTTGCAAAAATGCTTTTGATGATGCAATACATATGCAGCAAAAGAAGGGAAACATTCATCCACAGCAACAATCAAGAATTATTCACAACCATCATTCACTTCAAATAGCAGCTATTGCAAGAATGCAGCAGTAGTGATAGCTTAGACTTAGAAATTCATCAAAGTTATCACTACTACACAAATAATTCAGAATATGTTCATTCCAGCAGCAGCCAACACAAGAATAAGGCAGCAATAATACTATGCAGCAGCATCATATAAACCAATTTAGCACAAAAGTAAAACAATGAAACAGCAACATAAGATCAATAACAATTTAAACCTAATCAACAGCACCAAACAAACTAATTTAGCACAGGGCAGATCAATGAAGCAGCAGCAGGAAGCTAAATTAGAACATGGCAAGTCATTACGAGCACAGGAAAACCAATTTCAAATAGAATAAACATCAGAGTTCAAACCTAAATCCACTACAAAATCAATTGGCTACCTAACCACCTAATTCAACTAAGCTAACCTAATCAAACAGCAACCAAAAGCATACTATTAATTTAACTAGAAGTTTTGAATAGTACTTACTTCCATATCCTTTGATACATGGTTCGATCCAAGTGAAGGAGGAATGCTTCGCCGTGCATCATTTGGTGCACTACTCGCGTCAGGCGGAGATTGTTGGGCAGCTTCTATCATTACTTGCACTTGTTCTGCACTCATACCAGGATTGACTTGTTGCAACAACGTTTTAATCAAGTTTGTTAAACCATCCAACTTGGAAGTTAAGTTATTTTGATTTTTCTCCATATTTGAAACCATTTCATTATGTTGTTGCTGTATTTGTCGGATTTCCTTCTCCTTTTTAAGAGAGGATTTTGTGACTGATCGACCATAAAAACGAACTCTTCCATGTCTCTCCTTTCCGAAAATTGTTTGAACTGCTTCATCATCATTGTATCCTGTTTCTTTCAAATTTTGAAGATGTTCCTATTACACACAAATAGGATCAAATTAAATGCATGCACCCGACAGCTTTAGAATAAATAAAAATAGCCAACACATTTCTTGTTTTGTGTACTTTTCTAAGAGACCAGAAAACTAACAATTGTCTCTTGTGTTCCTGAATCAGTCTCTCATTTTTTGCTCGTACGAGTTACAACAAATATCTCAGATTGTGATGGATATTCATTGTCCTCCTTCTTTGCTCGCTACAAAGAAACCACCAACATGTGACTAAGCAAACACACATAACATGAAAGATAAAAAAAATACTTAAAATAAAAAGTTCAAAAAAATACCAATTCAGCGTGTACTAATTCAAAACTAACTGGACCTATTCGATGATTCCATTTTTGCTTGGATCTATTTTCACGATTTTTGTCAGAAATAACCTACATTTGTTGCAATATAAAATTAGATAAAGTTAGTTAAATACATGATACCATCATTAAAGCCAAGAGAGTTGTGAAAATCACTTACTTTGATGATATCAAGCCTCCAAAATTGAACTAATTTTCGAAAATGCAGTTCAGGTACAGTCATTGGACGATTTTTCATCATCTCTCTAAATGAGTTATACAATGTATAATGATATTTCTTTATGCGTTTCTAAAATTGCTTCCATGCCTCTCCAATGGTATCTATCACCCAAGGCTCAGCATCACTAGGAATGTTATATTTAGACTACAAATAAACAACGAATAATGTTATTTTACCATACATGCTAAGCCTATTTGTAAACAATTTAAAAAGGAGAATGATCGACTCACCTTTGCATAATCCAACATTGAAGTTTTAGTCTCAATGGACACAGCTTGCCAATTAGTATATAACAATGTGACCAAATTAGAGTTTCTTGCAAGTGTTCCCAAGAATCGACTAAACAATTGAACCTGTGTCTTTGTTGGGCCTATGGGTTTGCCATTGTACCATGTTAACTGTATTTGTGTCTCCAAAGCATGAATATGCTTGAGTTGGGTGGGACCATGAACTCTTTTCTTTTTGGTACCTATTTTCAATGTCGTTACTAGAAAATGTTAACAAGATTAATATTCTAATGAATAAAAGAGTAATCTATTAAATACAATAGTCAGGTTGGTGCATTTCACTATTTGCTATTGAAGAAAAGGATAAAGGCATTACCGAGTTGACTGTCACTACTATCACCAACAGTTGGATTGAGCTCATCATGATCATATTCATATTCTTCATCAGTTTCATCTAATGATATCCCATATTTTTCAAAAAATTCGTTTAAAGTCATAGCAGGGATAAGAGACTCAATCTTATATTCTTCTTCGTTGGCATCTTGTTCATTCGATTCCTTCATCGACATCTTATTGGTCGGCTTCTTGACTTTATCACCCTCCACCTTTGATTTCTTCATTGGCACCTTCTTCCTAGACGGCTTCTTCCCACCTTGATCCTCATGTTCAATGGCTTTCATCTTGATTTGATCCTCACCGTCTCCGATGTTTGTTATCTTCTTGGTTACCATTTTGCTTTGACCTTCATCGTCACCTCTTTTTAGCACCTTTTCCAGCATCTTGCCTTTTTTCCTTGTCTCATGTTTACTACTATTAGCCCCACATCCAGCTAAAACATGTTCCCTTTTTATTTGAAATTGTTTTAGCAAGGAATAAGCACTTGTGAATTAATTTTTTCCTGAATTTTTTACTGGACTCCTCATCTTCAATGGACTTCTTTGTGACTCTATTTGTGATAGGGTCTTTAATCTTTTTCTTTTGGAATTTCCTTCATTGTTCATCCTGTATAAAAAAAGTCAAATAAAGCATCAATACTAACATTGCCAAAATTAAAAGAAAGAAGAAACATTGTAACGCATTCGAAAATAAAGTAAACAAACATGGTAATGCATTAGAAAATAAACATGATAATGCACTAGAAAATAAGTTAAAAAATAAAGCATCACGGACAATTTGTGCACTACCTCAAATTCAGCATCACTGTCTAAATCATCACACACTATTTCTTTGTCTTTAGGTTTGATCTTGTTCGGTGTCACATCAACAATAGTATGTCGCATACCCTGTCTAACCAAGTCTACCTCACCAATATCACTTAAGGGTATCGGACTATTCCCTGATTCATGTGGCTCTCTTATGTTAGGGTCAAACTGTAATTGGACACCAATGTTAAACAAGTCTCTGAGAACCGTTTTCATCACATAATGCTTTTGAGGAATATATGAATCTTTCACATAAAAGCACTGGTGTGCTTGGATTGCCAACACAAATGGTTTGTCTTGGTAACATCTTTTGTTGAAATGAACGTATGTCAAACCATAATTATCTTCCTTAGCCATAAACCACTCATACTTAAATAACACAACTTTAAATTGGCTATAATAGTCTAACTCGATAATATCCATGATTCTATCATAATATCTTATATTGGCCTTGATTGGTTTTTTGTCCTTAACACTCGCAATGCTTGTAGTTTCAGCCACCACAGTGACACCACTATTTTGCGTTTTTCGCATCATTTCTCGCCGCTTAGTATGAAATCTGTACCCGTTGACAACATAAGCATAAAATGATTTTACAACTTTATTTGGACCCTTAGACAGCTGTCGTATCCAACCGGGAACATCATCCTTCATGGCACATCTCGTAAACCACTCGATAAAGTCTTCATTCTGATCTTTAATGATGTTCCACTTCCGCTTCCGCTTGTCTTGCTTTTGTTGCTCACAATGTTCTCTACAAGGAGTGTATATTATTATGTTATATTACCAAGATTAGTCTAAGGAATAGAACTAATGAGAAGTGCAAATTTACCTCATGTAAGGCTCCACGTTATCGCAATTATTCACTACATATGCATTAGCTTGAAGGAATGACTTTTCGTCCAAAATAATTAGTTGCCCTTTTTTTCCACCCAATGGACTTCCCTTGTTTGTGAACAAATTTGAATAAGGATCTTTGGTTGAAGTGCTTGCATCATTATTCCGAGATACTCTGTTGAATCTTGTTTTCACTCCCTCATGCAAATATCTTGAACAAAAAGTTAAACACTCTTCAGCCAAATAACCCTCCGCAATTGATCCTTCTGGATGACTTCTGTTACGTACATACCCTTTTAGTGTGCACATGTAGCTCTCAATTGGATACATCCATTGAAACTGGACGGGACCACCTAACCTTAGTTCATTAGCTAAATGAATAGGCAAATGAACCATTATATCAAAAAAGGTCGGCGAAAAAATCCTCTCTAACTGGCACAAAGTCTCTACAATCTCCGACTCCAAACCATTAATCTCTTCTAACGAGATTTCTTTTTGACATAGCCGATGAAAAAAGGAACACAGGCGCACTAGAGGAATAGCAACATGATCTGGAAGAATGCTCTTGATTGGTATCTGCAACAAGTAATGCAACATGAAGTGAGCATCACGAGTCTTGTAACCGTAAAGCTTTCTCTCTTCCTGTTGTACACAACGAGAAATGTTTGAAGCACTTCCATCAGGCAATTTTGTTTTCTTCAAAACACCACAAAAAATGGATCTCTCCCCTTTGGTCATGGAGAAGCATGCTCTAGCAAGTTTAGTTCTTTTGCCATCCTTAGTATTTATTGGGTGAAGATTCTTTCGAATGCCCATCTCCTTAAGATCATAACGAGCTTTTGCATGATCCTTTGTTTTTCCAGGGATATCCAATAAGGTACCAATTATACTGTCAATTATATTTTTTTTAATATGCATTACATCAAGGTTGTGCCTGATCATACAGTGCTGCCAACATGGTAACTCAAAAAAAAATTGATCTTTTTTTCCATTGGCCTTTACTTTTGCTTTGCGTCTTCCCAGAGGCATTATCTACTAACTTTAGCATATCTAGAACCTCTTCACCTGTTAACATTCATGGTGGACCCCTGAATTCTATTTTTCCATTAAAAGATCTCTTGTTAGACCTCCATGCATGATCAACTGGCAAAAATCTCCTATGGTCCATGTAAACTGTCTTTTGGCGATGTTTCAAGTAACAAAAAGAAGTATCATGGTTACAACAAGGGCAAGCTAACTTTCCTTTCGTACTCCAACTGGACAACATCGCATACGCTGTAAAATCATTGATTGTCCAAAGAAGTGCAGCATGCATTTGAAAAGTTTCATTCTTAAAAGAATCATATGTATTTATCCCTGACACCCATAGCTCCTTCAGCTCTTCGATCAATGGTTGCAAAAAAATATCAATATTATTTCCTGGTGAACAAGGTCCAGGTATGATTAAAGAGAGCATGCAATATTCTGACTTCATGGACATCCAAGGGGAAAAGTTGTACACCATTAAGACAACTGGCCATGTGCTTTGTGACACGTTCATAGTTTGAAAAGGATTAAAACCGTCACTTGCCAAACCAAGCCTCAAGTTGCGCAGTTCTTTTGAAAAGTTTGGATACCGACTGTCTAAGTTCTTCCATGCTTGGCCATCAGCAGAGTGCCTTATGCAACCGTCTTTCAAATGCTGCTCATCATGCCACCTCAACGCCTCTGCTGTGTTTGGGCACATAAAAATCTTTTTAAGCCTTGGTATTAAAGGAAAGTATCTTAAGGTTTTCGCAGCAACCTTATGAACTTTATTCGGAAGCGCAAAGTCCTCTTCATTGCCATCCATAGTAGGAGTCTGATTATATTGAGACTCTCCACAGATACGGCAAACTGAGTCATTTATGTACTCATTCCGGTACATCATGCAGTCATTAGGACATACATCAATCTTTTCATAGTCAAGACCCAACTCTTTAACCATATTCTTAGCTTTATTAAAAGAAGTGGGAATATTCAAATCAGGTATGGCTTCTATCAATAACTCCAAGAGGGAGGTAAAAGATGTGTTACTCCACCCATGTAGACACTTCAAGTGGTAAAGACGAATGATGAACGATAATCTCAAAAATCTAGTTGTACAATTCGGATATAATTCCAGACCTGCTTCGTCTACTAGCTTATAAAATCTCTTCGCATCTTCATTCAACCCATTGTTCCCCTCCTCAAGATTTTCCATATTTTTGAATGCGTCACGCAGCAACCCGTCCATATCATCAAGGCCGCCTCGATCATCCATGTCAGTATCTACTACTGTTGGGATTACTGATTCCCCATGATTTGTCCATCGTTTATAACCTTCGACAAACCCATAGCAAATAAGATGCTCATATACGGCGTCTCGTTCATGCCAATAAGTGTTTCCACACTTTGCACACGGACATTGAATTTCTTTTCCAACCGATTTTCCCTTTACGAAGGCAAACTCTAAAAAACTATTTACACCAACTATGTACTTGTTCTCAAATCTTGGTGAATCCATCCAATCTTTTGACAAAACATGATTAAACCTAATAATGCAAATATCTAAACTTACTAAACATGGTCTAATAGGTCAATTATAGTGACAATCTAGCTACCATATACACACTACCTAAATAACTAGAAGATCAAATTATAATATATATCAAGTATGATATAAACTTACTGCTTAGTTCCTTCATTTTGAGATGCCATTTGAAGTTGTTATACACTGGTGCCACAACAACTACTCAACTCTTTTTGTCTTTACCAGTCCAAAAACAATATCCTGTATATAAAACAAAACAAAAAAATTCAGGAGAAGATAAATCTATATGAAGAATTAAGTTATTAAACCTCCCTTCCCTGCCTCTAAATTTTATTTGAAAAAAGAAAAACTATATTTTTTAATTTTATTTTTTTCCGATTGGAAAGAACATGCTATGAACAGATCGCTGATCAGGTAATGAAAAGACAAAGCATGGAATACACACACAAACTACAAAAAATCAGTCCTCTAATGTATTTACCAAATAAGCAAATGGAAATGTAAATTTGCAAAGGGAAGTAATAATAAATAATTGAAGGAAGTACATCTCAATACATGCTCACACAGACCAAGCAAAATAAAACTGATATTAATTTATTGGTTGGATGAATTGGGTCAAAGCTCAAGAAACCGAGAATAAGCAAAGCAGGGCATAATTTAAATCCATTTATTTAAACCTAAAATATATACACAGGGAACACAAAGAATTCATGAAAAAATAACTACTCCTTAACTTATAGTTCCAAGCATCTTTCATTTAAGAAGGAATGGGAAAATAGCTACTTTAGTAGCTCAAGAACTATTTAATCGAAGTAGATTGCAGCAAAGTGACCATGAATGACAACTTTGATTTAATTGATACAAGCTAAACTACAAAATAAAAAGTCATACAACTGCATGCCTTGCCCACAAAATGAATGTAGCAAAAGATTTTCATCACTCAGTACAATTCTTAAAGTAAATTGCTCTATACTCATGCTTGTAAATCTTTCTTCCAGCTTCTAACTTAAAACCTAGATATCAAGAACATTTTAAAATGCCACATGGCCCACCTTCATGCTGCACTAGTCCCATTGATGTTTCTAGATTAGAGCTAAACCTGTGGGAAAGTTTACATCGTAATAGCATCAAGAAGTAGGCAGATAAACGTATTATAATTTAAAAGTACATGAAAGAAAGAATTCAAAACCCTTCTAGAAAATATTAAGACATGCATGGTATGATTTTTTTAGACAATTAAAAAAGTAATCTATTAATGAATTCTAAACCACGGTGAAATTACTTGCATTCATGTGGCGTTTCTCTATCTGCACATTGGTGGCATCTATGCAAAGATCCTATTGCAGTCATTAGTTCATATTCTTAAGTGAATTTAGTTGGAAAATCATGATGAGGCTATTTTAATTTATATAGTAATGAAGCTTCTCCTTTTTGTTTTTTCTTTTTTTCCCAATATGTTGTATTTGTATTTTATCTCACACGGAAAACACAAAAAAGGGTGTAAATAACAAGCCATATAAATGAATTCCCCTTCAATTTTCTTCATTGATATCTTAAATAACAGACTAGTTCCCTTACTTTTCTTCCATGAAAATTCACAAACATTTATAATTGACTACCCTATCTGCATTGTAATGTGTAAAATACTCTCTTTCTCTTTCTCTTAGTACAAAGAACCCTTTCTATCTTTTCAAAAGAACAAAAATGTACTACGTACAACTCTTTAGCTCTCTCTCTTTAAGAATACAAAACCAAAAAGGGTTGTGCAGTGATGAGAAACAAGTTAGAAAAAATAAAATAAAGATAAAAAAGAAGTGGCAGCACTTAATCCAAAAGGGAACCAAATCAAAATGTGAAGAATGAGAAGCCAGAATCTTAGTCAAATAAAGTAGTCATATATCAAAGGCAACAAAGCAAAACCTTTCCTTTAACACTAGCCAAGGCAAACAAACAAGAAAGCAAACAAGCAAACAAACACAATCTAACATATATCATATTTAAACACCCTTCCTTGTCAAAAATTCAAAAGGGAAGCAAAAACTGCATATGTTATGTTGTTTTCATATTAAGCACTAAGCAGTAACAGAGAGTAAAAAGAATAATAATCCATTTCATTATAATAATCCATTTCATAATAATAATAATAATAATAATAATAATAATAATAATAATAATAATAATAATAATAATAATAATAAAGTTATGAGTTTTTATTTTGATGTTTGCATATTTTTGTGCCCATTTCACAATAAAAACAAAGAGATATCCTAATGATATCTTCCACCGAGGGTATAGGAAACACACATAATTGCACCTAACACCAAACCATAGAAACCTGAGCTCCAAAAACCTTTCTTTTCTTTAATTTCATTGCTTTTTGCTGCTTCTTTCAGCTACCCTTTTTTCCATTATATATACCCATCAATCTCCAAAAACCTTTTAGATAGAAAGAGTTCAAACCTAAATTCACTACGAAATCAATTGACTACCTAACCACCTAATTCAACTAAGCTAACCTAATTAAACAGCAACCTAATCAACTAACACTAACATGGAGTTTAAACCAAATTTTGAGTTAACTAAAATTAAGTTTTTTGGTACAAGAACATTAGAAGGGGAAACAATTAAACAGAAAAAGCTGGAATCAAAGGAAAGAAGAATAATTAGAAGTTTGTGCTTTTAGAAACTCACAGCAATGCCTTTTAAATTGAACAACTTCTCTTTTTTGTTGAATTCTAGCATAAGCTCAGCAAGTTGAGGAACATAGTGGCCTGAAGATAAATTGCAAACATGTTTTAATATAAATATAATCAATTATGCAGGAACCAATTTACATAAAGAACAAATTGGTGGAAAATTTACCAGCATAGCTTTCTCCTACTATGAACAAACTTTTGTTTCAATAGTGTGGGAACTTTACAAACTAGTTTTGCAAGAATATTAAGTTATCCCTGGCTATAAAGTGAAAGAAAAAATCAGAAAACAAAGCAATCTTTAAAAGTGAAAATTCTCTGTAAATTTTGTAAAGTAACATTTGATACTATCTCAAGATGTAGGCATGGCATAACTGTAAAGTATAACAGAATATAATGCAATACACATTACAGGGAACTTTGAGCAAAAGGGACATGGCAGAGTTTTGTAAGAGGTAAAGATAACAAAAGTAAAAGGGAAGACAGTAAAAAAGAACATTAAGATGGGAAAGAAGTGAAAAGAAAGGGAAGTTAAGTTTTGTTTTTTGATTAACCTTAGCCGTTTATAGCATGTATATCCCTACTTACATATGCTAAGTATTGTATTTTAGGTTGAGTGTTACAGATAATCAGATTGAATCCAAAGAGAAGAAAAACAATATAATTTTACTTAAGAAGTTCTTGTAATATATTGCAAAATTAGAATAATGGAAACACTACTTCTTCTTTTTTTTTCTTTTAAATTATAAACTTACACTTCATTCCCTTTCAGATAAAAACCTATTTTATTTTGTCCAATCATTACTTAGAAGATACTTCAACCTAAAGTAGAAGATTGAATGTTACCCAGAGGATTTTGCTATGAATCATACTTGCTCTTGTGACAGGAAGCTCGCGGTGAAACTGAACGGGGCATAGCTCAATGGCGGACTCCACCCGTGGTAATGGCGGTAGTGGCTTCCCCTGGCAGCGAGCTCAGCTATTGACCCCTCTCTCTCTCATCTTCGTGCACTTTCTCTCTCTCTCTTCGAAGTTGGGGACAGACACGAGCTCGGTGAAGGTTGGGGGGCTGGAAAATGGTGAGAATAGGGTGGGGGGCTGTCACGAAGTGATGATAGGGTTTTTTTTCTAAGTTACTAATTAGGAGGGAATGGAGATTTTGTTGGGAGGGAGGGGAATTTTGGGATTTGGGGGTGGGAGGGCGAAAACGACGGCGTTTATAGAGGGAGCTTAAAAAAATAAAAAATAAATTTAAGAAAATCAACCATGACCATAGACCACCTTAGTCCACCCCTAATAACTGTGACCATAGAGGTCACCTCCAAAAATAGTGACCATAGAGGTCACCCTTTCGAAAAACCGTGACCATAGACCCTTTTTTGTCACTGTAAAAAACCGTGACCATAGACCCCTTTAGGTCACCATTTTTTGAAAAACCGTGACCATAGACCCTTTTTGGTCACCGTAAAAAACCATGGCCATAGACGCTTTTAGGACACCCCTAAAACCGTGACCATAGTCCCTTTTAGGCCACCCCCCAAAACCGTGACCATAGACCACTTTAGGTCCCCCCACAAAACCATGACCATAGGTACCCTATGGTCACCCTTTTTGTGAAAACCGTGACCACAGACCCCTTTTTGGTCACTGTAAAAAACCGTGACCATAGATCCCTTTAGGTCACCCCCCAAAACCGTGACCATAGACCCTTTTAGGCCACCCTTTTTTAGAAAACCGTGACCATAGGTATGGTCACCCTTTCTGTAAAAACCGTGACCATAGCTTTTTTTTTGGTCACGGTAAAAAACCGTGACCATAGAGGGTCTTTGGTCACGGTCTTTTACCGTGACCAAAAAAACCGTGGCCATAGACCCAAAATGTTGTAGTGGTAGGAATTGTAGGCAATAGTATTTGCATTTGATAAAATTAGGTCATACCTCATTGGCTCTAAAGTGATTGTTTTTACTGATCATACAGCACTTAAATACTTATTCGCAAAGCAAAAATCAATACCAAGAATGATAAGATGGATCTTGTTGTTACAGGAGTTCAATATTGAGATTAGAGATAAGAAAGGAGTAGAGAATAAGGTAGCAGATCATCTCTCAAGAATTTCTTGTGAAGAAGAAGGCACACAAAGCCCAAGTGTAAATGAGAGTTTTCCTGATGAACAACTAATGATGGTTCACAAGGCACTTTGGTTCGCAGATATTGCAAATTTTAAACCCACTAGGGAAGTGCCTCTGGACTTCAACAAACATCATAGGAAGAAGCTCATTAATGATGCTAGGTATTTCATCTGGGATGAACCATACCTTTTCAAGAAATGTGCAGATGGGATACTTAGAAGATGCATCTCAGAGGAAGAAGGACGGGAAGTCTTATGGAATTGCCATGGTTCTTGTTATAGAGGACATTTTGGAGGGGAAAGGATAGTAGCCAAAGTGTTGCAATGTGGTTTCTTGTATCCCACCATCTTCAAGGATGCAAAAGAGATAGTAAGGAGCTGTAATGAATGCCAAAGAGTTGGAAATCTACCCAAAAGAAATGAAATGCCATAACATTACATCATAGAACTTGAATTATTTGATGTATGGGGATTGATTTCATGGGACCATTACCAACCTCTTACTCAAATAAATATATCGTGGTGGCAGTAGACTACGTATCAAAATGGCTGGAAACAATTGCAACTCCAACAAATAATAATAAAGTGGTCATGAACTTCCTCAGAAAGAATGTCTTTAGCAGATTTGGAGTTTCCAGAGCACTTATTAGTGATGGAAGAAGTCATTTTTGCAATAGACCATCAGAGAATCTCCTCTTGAGATATGGAGTAAAGCATAAGGTGGCCACACCTTACCACCCCCAAACAAGTGGGCAAACAGAGATATCCAACCAGGGGCAAAAAAGAATTCTGGAAAAGACTATGGAAGCTTCAAGAAAAGACTGGTAAAAAAAGCTAGACGATTCTCTTTGGGCATATAGGACAACCTTCAAAACACCAATTGGGATGTCCCCATATCAATTGGTGTAGGGGAAGGCTTGTCATTTACCATTAGAGCTTGAGCACAAAGCTTTTTGGGCTCTCAAGTTACTAAATTTTGATCGTAATGCTGCTGGTGAAAGGAGGATCTTACAACTGCAAGAGTTGGACGAATTCAGATCCCAAGCATATGAAAATGCTAAAATTTACAAGGAAAGGGCAAAGAAGAAACATGATCTCAACGTGGCACTAAGAAGCTTTGAAGAAGGACAGAGAGTGCTCCTTTACAACTCTAGACTAAAGCTCATCCCTGGAAAGCTAAAGTCAAGGTGGTCAGGACCATTTCTTGTCACTAAGGTCTCACCTTACGGACATGTAGAAATCATGGATGAAATGTCACTAGAAACTTTCACTATAAATGCACAAAGGCTCAAACACTACCTGGGCAATATGGGGGAAAGCCTCAAGATGAAGTACAAGCTCAACTAATGGAGTAACCGTCAAGCTAGTGACGTTAAAAGAGCGCTTGCTGGGAGGCAACCCAACCAGAGGTAACTCTCTTTTCTTCTAAATTGTTTCAATAAAAGATTAAGGCAGATCTCTCTGTATTGTAGGGAGCTAAGTTTGGTGTTGCACACCAAAACACTTTAAAGGCAAATGTGTAATTCTAAGTTTGGTGTTCCACCAAAGATTTCATTAAGAAAACACTGCAACCCTCAGCACGACTAATCACTAGCTCCAAACAATCAAGAAGCTACCTTACAATTGTTGAATCTCTAGTCGTGATTGTTTCCTTTTATTCTTATAAAAAGCACTTGAAGCTCTACATGTATTCCAATTGCTGCATAGGGAAATAGACAAAGAACTAAGTTTGGTGTTCCCACACCAAAGTAGGTCCAAAAGATCACAAGCATAAATGCATGCTAACAGTTTTTCAAGTGCTTGGGAACAAGAAACTTCCATTAAACCTTGCAGGAATTCAATCAATATCTTGGAAGGACCATGCACCGTCATCCAAGGAAACAAAGAAGGATACAAAGACTGGAGGTGATAATGATAAGAAAGAAACAAGAAAAACTCCAAGAGATTGTAATGCTCCTTGATTGCTGATGGTTGAAATCT
The DNA here is from genome assembly GCF_000817695.3 of Arachis duranensis. Lineage (NCBI taxonomy): Eukaryota > Viridiplantae > Streptophyta > Magnoliopsida > Fabales > Fabaceae > Arachis > Arachis duranensis. The sequence goes on along the minus strand of NC_029775.3, from coordinate 56,260,712 downwards.
GCTCATTGAAGTTGCAATTGTACCCCTAGCTTTTAGTTGTTTTGAATTCTGTTGTGGCTATTTTCTTTAATTCCATCATAAATGTGCTAACCTAGGTGTGTGTTTCACTTTAATTATGCTTGAATGTATGACTTGTCTCCTTTTCAATTAAATAAAAGAAAATGTTTAGAACCAGGAAGAGTGATTGTCCAAGTTGGTAGGATATAGAACAAAGTAAATGGTGGTTAATGCTTGATTGTTTAGTGAGCTCAACTAATTAAAATAAAAGGGTAGAATGTCCTCTATAGTATGAACTTTGTGCTGTTTATGAACCCTTTGAAAAGAACAAACCTTGGAAGAAAGAAAGAACAATAAGGAAAACAAAAAGGTGATAAGGAGAGGCTTGAGTTAATAGGTCTGAGGGGTGCTTCATCATCCAACACCTTGAACCATCTAGGTCGGGAGTGTTGACTGAAATCTTAGTTAAAAAGTTGCCTTAACACAGAGCACTAAGCTATAAATAAAGAATAAGTTTCTAAGTGAAAAAGCAAACACCAAGGATCAATAAATAATAAGGGTCATAGTAGCAGCTTAGTTGGAACTTAGAAAGACATCTCATACCCTGAAACTAACAAAAGGTTGAGCTGGAAATGTATCTTGCATGAAATCCCATGAACCAAGTTTAATTACCTTCCAATAAAGACTTATATCCTTCTATGTTTTCATTCATTTCTCTCATGTTTTAGTGCTTGCTTGGGGACAAGCAAGATTTATGTTTGGTGTTGTGATGTCAAGGCATCTTAGGCTAGTTTCACTACCCTTTTTCTTTTTTTTCATTAGTTTTTATGCACTTTCTTGAGTTATAAGTAAGTATTTGGATAAGAATTTCATGCACACCTTGATTCATGCAAACTTGGTTATTTATGTGCTTTTCATAAGAGTTTATGTAGCTTTTGTTGATGATTTAATGATGCAAAGATCTTGTAAATTATATCAAACTTTGATGCAAATGTTTGGTTGATGATAGGTGAAAAGGAGGCTAATAAAGGGAAGGCAAAGAAGCAACAAGAAGGCCGTGGAAGGAAGCAAGGGGAAGCAACGTTGGAGCCAAAGTTGCTGCTCCAACGTTGCCTCAATGTTATACTCAACAAAGGCCAAAAAGGCCCAGTCCAAGTACTTGAAGATTGAAGGAAGAAAGTGTATAAGTAGATTAGAGTTTAAGTTAGAATGGGGGGGCTTGACACATTGAGTACTGTAACTCTACCTAAATTTACTTTCTCTTCATTTTTAGTTTGGTTGCAATGTACTTTTCGTTTTCACTTTCCATTCCCAGAGCTATGAACAACTAAACCCCTTTTCATTGGGTTAGAGAGCTCTGTAGTAATTTGATTGATCAATAGTAATTTTTATTCTTCTTCTTCTTTCTTTTCTCTTAATCTTACTAGAAAGCTTTCGGTCTTCATTCAAGCATTCAGTTGTCTTGACAAAGAAATTGAATGTATCTGGGTTCTAATATTTGCTTGAGTGAAATCATAAAATCATGCTTGAAATGCTTTTTCACATTAGATTAGGTTGGGGGTTGGATGGATACCGTGACAAGTAATCCTACCAATAGTTTGATCTTTGAATATGTGTGGTATAATCAGTGACCATACTTCATCTCTTCCCATGAGCAATTAAATCAAGACATTGGGCAATTGTTCAAACTTAGAGAGATTGGTGAGCCAAGACATTGGATTCCAATCACCTAAGATTGCCAAGAAGATTAATGAATGCATTGATTGAGGAAGAGATGAAAATAAACTTGATCTGGAGAATGCAACATCTCCTAAGCCCAATGAACTCCCCATTTCTGATCTACCCATTCTCTTTATTTTTTATTGTTTATTTTCATGCTTAATCACCCTATTCCAATTTATTTTCCTGCAATTTAAGATTCTGCACTTTAATTTCTTGCTATTTACTTTCCGTCATTTACAATTCCATGCAATTTACTCCTCCTGGTGAAAATTTGTTGAGAAACAAGTTTTCGTGCATCAACTATCCATTGAAACTCAGAAATGTTGATCTCTTTAGAAAATTAGAATCCAGATGATATTATTGACTCTCGTAGTTCAGTTCCTTTTTATTCTTGAACACAGCTTTTAGAGTCTTGGCTGTGACCCAAAGCACTTTGTTTTCCAGTATTACCACCAGATACATAAATGCCACAGACACTTTAACTGGCTGAACCCTTTTGGATTGTGATTCAGCTTTGCTAGAATCCCCAGATAAAGGTGTCCAGAGTTCTTAAGCACACTCTTTTTGCTTTGGATCACGACTTTAACCGCTCAGTCTCAAGCTTTTCACTTGACACCTTCACGCCACAAGCACATGGTTAGGGACAGCTTTGGTTGAGCCACTTAGGCCAAGATTTTATTCCTTTAGGCCCTCCTATCCATTGATACTCAAAGCCTTTAATCATTTTACCCTTGCTTTTTGGTTTAAAGGGTTATTAACTTTTTCAATCTGCCCTCCTTTTCCTGCATTTTTTTTGCAGTAATGGATTTTTCTCTTTTTATTTAATTTTTGGCCATTTTTCTTTTTTTCGCATGCATATATTATTTTTTTCTTTTTCAACATGCTTTTTCTTTTTCTTTTTGCTGCTTTTTCTTTCTTCAAGAACCAATTTTTGGATTTTTCTTATTACCAATAATACTTTTCCTTTTTCATCATTCTTTCAAGAGCCAACATTCTTATATTCCAACTTCAAATATGCACTATTTATTCATACATACAGAAAACTAAAGCAATGCCACCACATCAAATTGATTAAACTATTTTTATTATAAACTTGAAATTCATGCATCTTAATTTTCATTTTCAATAAATGATCCACCCAAAAACTATCTCTCAACAATTTTCTTGCCGGCAAGTGCACCAAATTATCGTCAAGTAAAAACACACAATAGAGTGAGGTTGAATCCCACAGAGATTGGTGGGTTGAGCAACTTTAATTGGAGAATTGTTTTAGTTGAGCAAAATCAGAAATTGAATTTGAGATTTGCAGAATGTAAATTTAGTGGGAAGCTTAAATTGAAAGAAATTAAATGTTCAGAAGATAAATTGCAAAAAATTAAATGACAGAAGCTTAAATTGCTAGAAATTAAATGGGAATGGGGATTAAGCATGAAATTAAAGAACAGAATATAAAGAGAATGGGTAGATCAGAGAATCGGGGGTTCATTGGGATCAGAAGATGTGTTAATTCTCCGGATCAAGTTCATTTTCATCTCTTCTTCAATCAATACATTTGTTGATCTCCTTGGCAATCTTAGGTGATTATATCCCAATTTCTTGGCAATCTAATCTCTCTAAGCATGAACAAATTCCCAATTCCTTGATTTAAGTGCTCATGGGAAGAGATGACGTATGGTTACTGATTATACCATACATATTCATAGATCAAAGTGTTGGTATGATTATATGTCACAATATCCATCCAAACCCCAATCTAATCCAATGTCAGAAAGTATTTCTAGCATGATCTCCTCATTCCTCTTCCAAGGTTCAGAGGAGATCCAATTATGAATAGATTCTTTCCCAAGATAACTATCCAATTGGATGAAGATCGAAAGCTTTCTAGCAAAATCAAGAAAAAAGAAAGAAGAAGATGAATGAAAACTAATATTGATCCATTGAATTACACAGAGCTCCCTAACCCAATGAAATGAGGTTAGTTGTTTATTGCTCAATTCAATTTACAGAAAAAGAAAAGTGCAGATAGAAATAAAGAAAATACAAAAGAGACTAAAAGAAAAGTACAGGAAATGAAAATCAGAGAATTGAACTCCTAGAGCCCCCCTCAGGGCCTCCCAAGAGCTCCTTCAATCTTCATCAATTCTTCTATTTATAACCCTCTTCTCATCTTCAATTGGATCAAGTAATTGGATGTGGGTCGTGGCTAAAGCAGTTAGGAGTGATTCTTTAGTGATGGGCATCAGCAACTAACTTTCATATTCTGTATAGGTGCAATTTGGAATTGAATTGGCCTTAACGTTGGAGTCCACGTTTTATGGCCAACATTGAATCAACTGTCTTCTTAAAAATTCAATTCTACTTGCTGTCATTGGCATTTGACTCAACGTTGGAGTGCCAATGTTCTTCTACCCACGCGTACGCGTGCTTTGCGCGTCTGCGCACTTGGGGGTCAAAATGCACATCCACGCGTGCGCGTGATGTACGTGTGCGCCAGGATGCAAAAATCCCAGTTCCAGATTTTGCTTTCTCATCGCGCACATTGGCTTTAGCGTTGGACTACAAACGCTCCCTCCAACGTTGGCACATCCACGCATGCGCGTTACCAACACGTGTTTGTGGATGCTAAATTTTCAAATTCCAAAACTGAATGTTGCACATCAAGCCGTTACTTTGTCCTCTTGTCAACATTGCCAATTTCATGCCCACTATGGACTATTATATATGGTTGGAAAGCTCTAAATATCAACTTTCTAACCTAACTAAAATCATCTCAATTAGACATCTGCAGCTCAAGATATATTCCTTTAAAGGGAACAGGGTTGCTGGCGTCGGTGTGCAACATTGGAGGCAATGTTGGCACACCAACGTGGTCGAAAATGCCAGATTCTGGAGCCCAAAACCATTGTCCACCCTATACTATTATATATTGTTGGAAAGCCTGGAATGTTTAATTTCCAATGCCGTTGAAAGTGCATCATTTGGAGCTTCAAAGCTCGAGTTATACTCCATCGAAGGTGCAGAGGTCAGCTGGCCTTACTACAGGTTGGTACCATGTTCATCTATGCATATTTCGGGGCTGTTTTCTCGCTCAATTTTAGTGTCCACCATGTAGTTCCATATATTCTTGGAGATCTCTGGATTTCTACTTTCCAATGCTATTGGAATCACCTCATTTGGACCTCTGTAGCTCAAGTTATTTATGTTTGAAGTATACCCCTTTCAGGCTGTTGGGAGCAACGTTTCCAGCAACGTTGGAGCACCAACTTTGGCTCCAATGTTGCTTCTCTTTGCTTCCTTTCATGGCTTTCTTGTTGCTTCTTTGCCTTTCCTTTTCTTAGCTTCTTCTTACCTATCATCAACCAAACAAAATACATCAAAGTATTGCCTTAATCACAAGATAATGCATCATTCATAGCATCAAACAATTCTTTGCATAAATCTCATAAAAATGCACAAAATTAACAATGCTTGAATGAATCAAGGTAAGCATGAATTTCTCATCCAAATACTTATTTATTGCTTAAGAAATGGCTTGTGAAACTAGCCACGATGCCCTGGCATCACAACACCAAACTTAAATCTTTCTTGTCCTCGAGCAAGTGATAGAACATGAAAATACAAGAGATACAAGACCTTATTCAGAGAATTCAAATGCTTGGATCATGGAGTTTCATGCATGGCAACTTAGGTTCATGTTTTTGCTGGTTTCTAGGCTCTCATATGCTCTTAGATTCTCACTCTATTGCCTTTCTATGAGGCTCTTATTCTTGATCCTTAACTTAGCTCTGTTTTTGTTTTCTTTTCTTCTTTAGAGCTTATTACTTTCTGTTGCTAAGTGTTCTGTGTTGAGATAACTCTTTAGGAGAGGCTTTCAGCCAACACTCCTGTACCAGTTGGTTCAAGGTGCTAGGTATTGAAACACCCCTAAGGACTTAATTACCCAAGTCTCTCCTCAGCACATACACACCACAGGCACATGGTTTGTTATTCATTCTTTAAACCTTGGTGTCCAGCACCTCTTTGGGTTGCTAAATGTTTTGTGACAAGGTTGCTCTTGATAGTGGACTTTCAGTTGACAATCCCGGGTTAGTTAACCCAAGTTATCAAGTGCTGAAGCACTCCTAAGAACTTACTCATCTAAGCAGATCCTTGCACAAAAACACCACAGACACATGCCTCAGGTTTCAAACTATTTGTGCCCAGCTTTAATTTGTGCTCTTTTCTTTCGTTTTCATTCTCTTTTTCTCTTTTTAGGATCTTATTAATTCATTTAAGTTTCATAGAATGCACTTCAAGTTCATAATTCAAGAGATATCTTAGCCGTGTACCTTATTGATGAATCAACATAGCTAGCACCTACCACCACAACACTAGGACTTAATTATGCACATTGGAGTTCACTTTTGTCTTTCACAGCAAATTCTCATAGTTTCTTTTATTAAGCTCAAGGACACAACATACAATTCAAGCAAGATGAAAATGAAGTAGTTACTTAGACTAGCAGCCCAAAATGATAATAAAGAAAGACACAGAAAGTAAAGGTTCATGTAAACAGGGCACAATCATACTTCCAATTGAAGAACTACAAACCAAAAATAGTTAAGTAATAATACAACCTCTTGGTGTCTTCTTTTTTCTTCCTTCTCATCATCATACCTAGGTTTTGTATCCTTCTTATCTCTTTGGATGATGGTGCATAGTTCTTCCAAGATATTGATTGATTTTCTACAAAGTTATTGGAAGTTGCTTGCTCCCCATGCACTTGAGAAACAGTTAGTATACATGTATGCTTGTGATTTTCTAGACTTAAGTTGGTGTGGACACCAAACTTAGTTCCTTGCCTAATGTAACAGATTGAATATATGCAGAAAACCTCATATGCTTTTATTAATAAAACAACTATGAACTAGAAAGCAACGAATTGTTAAGTAAGTTCCCTGATTGTTTAGAGTTAGTGACTATTAATACCAGGGGTTAAAATGTGCTTTTAATAAAATCTTTGGTGGAACACCAAACTTAGAATCCTACATTCACCCTTTGAATTGTTTTGGTGTGCAACACCAAACATAGCTCCTTGCAATACAGAGAAATCTACTTAACTCTTTTATTGAAATAACTAGGAAAAGAAAAAATACATCTAGTTGGATTTCCTCCCAACAAGCGCTCTTTTAATGTCATTAGCTTGATATTTTAGTCTTGAATTTCTTCCTCTTCTTCCAGTTTGTTAAGAGGAATGACCTCCAGTGGAAAAAGGAGACAGTTAATGCCCTTTGTTGTGAGTGCCTTTTTCCAGCAAGCTTTCTTTTGTAATTGACTTGAGTGAACTTGCTTGTTGGATCAGGGGTTAGATTGCTTGTATTTACTGCCTTCACATCTTTGATCTCAAGACTTGGGTATTGTTGGATAATTGGAGCAAATTATTCATCAATAGCTTCTTGAATTGGTGGTTCACTTGGTTCAAGGATCTCTTTCACTTGCTTTACCAATTCCTCAATTTCATCCTCATTAAGCACTTCTCCCCTCCTTAGACTGATGGCATGATATTCTTCCCCTGGCACAGGAAAGACATTGGTTGATTCCTCAACAAAATATTGTGCCAATTGTCTCATTTGTTCTTCTTGGTTTCTCCTTAAGATTTCCATATCTTCAATTACATCTCTTACATTTTGCTTTTGAAACTCACTGAGTTGGGCAATGAAGAGGTATCTCTTGGAGAGCTCTTCTATTGCAACTTCTAGGAGATTTTGTGGAGGTGCATTGGTTGGACAATTACGGGATGATAGTCCTTGATAAATGGGGTATGCAGCATTAAAATCCCTTCCCAAGCCAAAATTTCTGTAGTTGTCATAATAATATGAACTATGTTGTGGTTCTGGGAAGTACCCCATTTCATGTTCTTGATACTCCCATCCACCATGAGCATAATAACATGAATCATTCTGTGGTGGTGGAGAGTTTCCCATGAAATTTGCTTGACCAAAATATGATGGATGCTTCTTTTTTTCTTGCAAAAAGCTCTGTCTCAAACAATAATCACCAAAAGAAATTGGAACCTCCATTGTCATAAATGAGGGATCCTTAGTGAGGCAATATTACAAACAGCTTAAAGTGCAGAGAATAATATTAACAAACTGAAACAAAAATTAATTAACAAAAGAAAAGAAAAACTGCTCAATCTAGTTATCCTCCAATTTAATAATTATCAATACAAAACCAATCCCTGGCGACGGTGCCAGAAACTTGATTCACCCGAAAACTGTCTCTCAACAATTTTCTTGCCGGCAAGTGCACCGGATTATCGTCAAGTAAAAACTCACAATAGAGTGAGGTCGAATCCCACAGGGATTGGTTGGTTGAGCAACTTTAATTGGAGAATTGTTCTAGTTGAACAAAATCAGAAATTGAATTTGAGATTTGCAGAATGTAAATTTAGCGGGAAGCTTAAATTGCAAGAAATTAAATGTGCAGAAGATAAATTACAAGAAATTAAATGACAGAAGTTTAAATTGCAAAAAATTAAATGGGAATGGGGATTAAGCATGAAATTAAAGAACAGAATGTAAAGAGAATGGATAGATCAGAGAATGGGAAGTTCATTGGGGTCAGGAGATGTGTTAATTCTCCGGATCAAGTTCATTTTCATCTCTTTCCCAATCAATGCATTCAATGAACAAATTCCTTGGCAATATAATCTTTCTAATCATGAACAAATTCTCAATTCCTTGATTTAAGTGCTCATGGGAAGAGATGAAGTATGATCACTGATTATACCATACATATTCATATATCAAAGTGTTGGTAGGATTATATGTCAACGATATCCATCGAACCCCAATCTAATCCAATGTCAGAAAGCATTTCTAGCATGATCTCCTCATTCCTCTTCCAAGGTTTAAAGGAGATCTAATTATGAATAGCTTCTTTCCAAAGAAAACTATCCAATTGGATGAAGACCGAAAGCTTTCTAGCAAAATCAGGAGAAAAGAAAGAAGAAGATGAATGAAAACTAATATTGATCCATTGAATTACACAGAGCTCCCTACCCCAATGAAATAAGGTTAGTTGTTCATTGCTCAATTTAATTTACAAAAAAAGAAAAATGCAGAAAGAAATAAAGAGAATACAAAAGAGACTAAAAGAAAACTGCAGGAAATGAAAATCAGAGAATTGAACTCCCAGAGCCCTCCTCAGGGCCTCCCAAAAGCTCCTTCAATCTTTAACAATTCTTCTATTTATAACCCTCTTCTCATCTTCTTTTTATAACTTTCATGTTCTGTATAGGTGCAATTTGGAATTGAATTGGCCTAAACGTTGGAGTCCACGTTTTGTGGCCAATGTTGAATCAAACGTCTTCTTAAAAAATTAGTTCTACTTGCTGTCATTAGCGTTTGACTCAACGTTGGAGTGCCAACGTTCTTGTACCCACGCATACGCGTGCTTTGCGCGTCTGTGCACTTGGGGTCAAAATGCACATCCACGCGTGCGCGTGATGTACACGTGCACGTGGATGAAAAAATCCGAGTTCCAGATATTGCTTTCTCATCACGCACATTGGCCTTAGCGTTGGACAACAAATGCCCCCTCCATTGTTGGCACATCCACGCGTGCGCGTCACCTACGCGTGCGCGTGGATGCTAAATTTTCAAATTCCAAAACTGAATGTTGCACATCAAGCCGCTACTTTGTCCTCTTGTCAACATTGCCAATTTCATGCCCACTATAAACTATTATATATGGGTTGAAAGCTCTAAATGTCAGCTTTCTAATCCAGCTGGAATCATCTCAATTGGACATTTTCAGCTCAAGTTATGCTCCTTTGAAGGAGACAGGGTTTCTGGCGTCGGTGTGCAACGTTGGAGGCAACGTTGGCACACCAACGTGGTCAAAAACGCCAGATTCTGGAGCTCAATCCCATTGTCCACCCCATAATATTATATATTCTTGGAAATCCCTGAATGTCTACTTTCCAATGCCATTCAGATCACATCTTTTGGAGCTTCATAGCTCAGGTTATACTCAATCGAAGGTTCAGAGGTCAGCTAGCCTTACTACAGGTTGGTACCATGTTCATCTATGCACTTTTCGGGGCCGTTTTCTCCCTCAATTTTAGTGTCCACCATGTAGTACTATATATTCTTGGAAAGCTCTTGGTTTCTACTTTCCAATGTTATTGAAATCAGCTCATTTGGAGCTCTGTAGCTCAAGTTATTTATGTTTGAAGTATACCCCTTCATGCTATGAGGAGCAACGTTTCCAATAACGTTAGAGCACCAACTTTGGCTCCAATGTTGCTTCTCTTTGCTTCCTTTCATGGCTTTCTTGTTGCTTCTTTGCCTTCCCTTTTCTTAGCTTCTTACCTATCATCAACCAAACAAAATGCATCAAAGTATTGCCTTAATCACAAGATAATGCATCATTCATAGCATCAAGCAATTCTTTGCATAAATCTCATGAAAATGCACAAAATTAACAATGTTTGAATGAATCAAGGTAAGCATGAATTTCTCATCCAAATACTTACTTATTGCCTAAGAAATTCATGAAACTACACTAAAACAAACTATAAATGGCTTGTGAAACTAGCCAAGATGCCCTGACATCAATAAAATTTTTTTTTTTAAGTAAGGTAATAGATGCATGGAATAATTCATAACTTTAAGACATAAATGCAAATGATCATGCAGTAAGAAAAAGAGAATAGACAATAAAAAATACAGAAAATAGAAAAATAACATAAGAAAAAGGGGATAAAGAGAATGAATCCACCTTTAACAGCAGTGGCTAGTACTCCTCCTTGAGGATCCAATGTAGTGCTTGATCTCTTCAATGTCATTCCTTTGTCTCTGTTGCTCTTCCTTTATAGCTCTTTGATCTTCTTCTATACTTAAGAGTGGTAGAAGTCACAAAGCAAAGCTTTTGCAACACCAAACTTAAGAGTTTTGCTCATCCTCTAGCAAATATGAACAGTGGGGAAGAATAGAGCAGAAGAGGGTAGCGTAGGTGGTGATTCTGTGGGACCTACTGGTCATGAGAGGCTAGGGAATTCGAATTCTCTTTTTCACTGCCTGAGGTAGGGTGGGTTTGTAGCAATATGCTGGTGTCCCTTTTTGCCACTTCCCTCTTCCATGGTGAATACCATGATGAGATAAGTGAATACCACCATCTTCCATGGTGAAAAGCCTTCAGTAGGGATGTTTTTGTTTTCCCAACCCCTAGGCATCTTTCTTTTAGGGCCTTCCTCTATTGTGATAGTGTAAATCCAACACCAAACTTACATTTGGTCTTAGGAGGGGTTGAATTGGTTTCATCCAAGGGAGAAGGCTTGAATGCCGAATCCTTTATGCAAGTGCCTCCCTTGTCAGGGGGTAATGGAGGGTCAAGAACCTTGAACACTATCTAATCCTTATGCAAGGTAATCTTTGTTTCTTGTGCCTCTTGGATTCCCAGCTTCTCCATTACAGAGAGTGGCATGAGGTTTATGCTTGACCCTAGGTCACACAGAGCCTTCTCAAAGGTCATGGTACCTATGGTGCAAGGGTTTAGGAAGCATCCAGGATATGGGAGCTTCTAAGGTAGCTTCTACTGAACCAAAGCATTGAGTTCTTTCGAAAGCAATGGAGGTTCTTCCTCCAAAGGCTTTGTACCAAATAACTTGGCATTTAGCTTCATTAGAGCTCCTAGTACCGAGCAACTTGCTCTTTCCTAGTGTCTTCATCGTTATCAGAGGATGAGTGTTCATTAGAACTCATGCACTACAGGAGTGCATGCAAAGGAACCTCTATGGTCTCTATATGAGCCTTGGCTTACTTTAGTTCTTAGAGAGATTTCTTGAGTGGGAATTGAGCACTCAGAGGGTGTACCTTTACTGGCGTTTAATGCCAGCTCTGATGGCTCTTTGGGCGTTGAATGCCCATGCCATACACCCTTACTGGCGTTAAACGCCAGTTCCCTTATCTCTTTAGGAGTTGAACGCCCAGCAGGGGTATCCTAGCTGGTGTTCAACGCCAGCTTCTCTGTTTAGTTGGGCCTTGAACGCCCAGTGAGGGGTTCTTCACTGGCGTTCAGCCAGAATCCCTACCTGTTTGGGCATTGAACGCCCAGTCAGTGCCAGAGTTCCTGCATGTTTGGGCGTTGAACACCCAGCCAGTGCTTCCTAGCTGGCGTTCAATGCAAGCTCTGCTGCCAGGATGGCCATTGAATGCCCAGTGAGGGCTTCCTCACTGGCGTTCAGTGCTAGGCTTGCTGCCAATGTGGGCATTGAACGCCTAGTGAGGGCTTCATCACTGGCGTTCAATGCCTTCCCAATCTCTCCAGATTTGGTCTCAGCCTCAGAGGTAATAGCCTTGCACTCTTTTCTTGGGTTCACCTCAGTGTTGCTTGGAAGAGTGTCAAGAGGAGTCTCAGGGATCTTCTTGCTCAGTTGACGAACTTGTACCTCTAAATTTCTAATGGAGGACCTTGTTTCATTCATGAAACTATGAGTGGTATTAAAAAGGCTGGAAACCAGAGTAACTAAGTCAGAAAGGCTCTGCATAGAGGTTTCCATATTCCCTTGAGAAGATGGGAATGGTGGTCTATTGTTGAACCTATTTTGGTTCCTTCCACCTTGATTATTTTTGAAGCCTTGCTGAGGCTTCTGTTGATCCTTCCATGAAAGGTTAGGATAGTTCCTCCATGAAGGCTTGTAGGTGTTCCCATAGGGTTCTCTCATGTAATTCACCTCCTCCATGGAGGGTTGATTAGGGTCATAAACTTCTACTTCAGAAGAAGCTTCTTGAGTGTCATTGGATGCAGCTTGTATCAGATTTAAACTCAAGCCAAGATCATACAGGGGTTTGTCAAAAGTGAGCTTTCCAGTAGTCCATAGGATCTGAAAGCTCCCTGGATCTGGCATCTTCCTTGGCAGCTCATTCTAAATTAGGATACTGTACTTCTCAGTAAGTACCTCTATTTCATCACCCCTTAGGTCATTCTTTTCAAAAAGAATACCTTTTAGATAGGCTGTGTATGGAGTCTTCTTTTCCAATACCTTTCTAAAAGAGATATTGACTTGCAGCACCTTAAGGGCTACTGGGAAATGAGCCAACTGCTCATCTGCCAGTTCTTTCTACACGTCAAGGAAAGGTAGCTCTTGAGGCTCTTGAGGCTCTGCAAGGGCGTGCTCTGTGGTAATCACAGGCTCCTCTTTCACGCCCAGAGAAGAATCAACTTGAGGCTCCTTCTCTTCTGTAGGGACGTGCTCAATGGCATTCTTAGGATCCTATTAGTCCTTGATTGGTTTAAGTCCCTCAGTAGCATGCTCCTGAGGTTCGGCCTCCTTGGTGAAGACTACTGTCTCACCTTCTTTTAAGGTCTTATTCCCATAGAGCATCAGGCTTTCTATGAGGGCCCTATAGGGATGCACTTCCTCAAATAACACAGTAAGAGGAATATTGATGTGCAACTTCTTAGAGCCTTCCAAGGACTGTGAGTAGTGCTCGTCCTTGGTCTCCTTTTTGGTCTTATAAGGGTGTGGTATTTCAGACTTTCTTCCCATAAGAAGGGCGTGCAACAATGTGCTTCTAGGCTCTTTTTGAATCTCTGCTTCAGTTAATTTCTCAATAGTGTGTACCATCTGAGGCTCAACCTCCTTGGTGCTAATGTGGGCCAGACACTCTTATCTAGGATTCACTTCCGTATCTCTGAGAAGAGTGTTAGGGTGTCTCTACAGTTTCTGAGAAAGGTTCCACTAAATGACTACATTGCACTCTTTAGTAAGAGTTGCTGTCTCTACTTCCCTACAATCTCTCTTATTGTTCAGTATTTCCTTCTTGAACTTAGCATATGAAGGCATTTGTTCAAGAGCCTCTGCAAAGGGGATTCTGATCTCCAGCTTTTTAAAAGCTTCTAAGAATTTGGCAAATTGCCTATCCTTTTCTGCTTTCTGGAGTCATTGAGGGTATGGTAACTTGGTCTTGTACTCATAAATCTTAGTTGATGAAGGTCGAGTACCTTTTTTCTTGGAAGGGGGGGTGATGAGCGGATATTTTATACGCTTTTTGGCATCATTTTCATATAGTTTTAGCATGCTTTTGTTTAGTTTTTATTAAGTTTTTATAGGTTTTAGTGTTAAATTCACATTTTTGGATTATACTGAGTTTTTGTGTTTTTGTGGAATTTCAGATAATTTCTAACTGATATTGAGGAGTTGGAACAAAAGTCTGATTCAGAGACAGAGAAAACAATGCAGTGCTGTCTGAAGCTGACCTCCTTCCATTTGGAAGAGCTTTTCTGGAGCTACAGAAGTTCAAATGGAGCGTTCTTAATGGCTACAGAAAGCTGACTTCTAGTGCTTTCCAGCAATGTTAATAATCCATACTTTTCTTCAGATTAGAAGGCCTAAAACTGGCATCCAATGCCAGCCTCCTGCCCCCTTCCAGGCGTCTAACGCCCACAAAGCAGAGACCAGCGTCCAAACACCCAAAAAGCATCCCCTAGCCAAAGTTCAACGCCCTAGAGGACTCATAGCACGTGGATCTCATCAAAGCTCAGTCAAAACACTCACCAATTGGGCCCCAGAAGTGGATTTTAGCACTTAAAAGACTGTTTTACCCTTACTAGTCATTAGTTTAATATTTAAGGGATTAGATTTATGTTATTCAAACATATCTTTGCCCATCATTCACATTTATTTTCGTTTTTACACTTTGTATTTCCTATCAGTATGAGTTTCTAAACCTCCTAGGTTGAGGGGAGGAGCTGATAAACCACTATTTCATGGTTTATCTTGTGCTAATTTGAGTGATTTTTATCAACTCTTTACTCACTTATTCATATGATTTGCATGATTTTACAATTCCTTCCCAATTTTATTCTATGGTTGAAAAACTTGCTTCCTAGACATTTAAATTATATATTTTTAATTCCCCTTTATACCATTCGATGCCGTGATCTGTGCGTTAAGTGTTTTCAGGCTTTATAGGGCAGGGATGTCTTAGAGGATGGAAAAGAAGCTTGCAAAAATAGAAGGAACGCAAGGAAACAAAGAAGCTGACTAGCGAGGAGCGGCGCGCACGCACACATTAGCACATTCACACCTAGACGCGCACGCACACTTGGCACATATGCGCAACAGGCAAGGAGGACAATCGACGCGCGCACACACCTGGCGCGCACGTGTGATATGCGTGACGTACAGCAGTTGCAGAAAAATACTGGGGGCGATTTCGGGCCAGTTTTAGATCCAGTTTTTGGCCCAGAAACACAGAATAGAGCTAGGAAACAGCAGAGACTCAAGATACATTCTCATTCTGCATAGTTTTAGTTTAGTTTCTGAATCTAGAGAGAATTCTACTCCTTCCTCTAGGTTTTCTTCACATTGATAGTTTTAGAGTTTTAGTTATTTGCTTTGGATATTGAGAAGATCCATTACCTTCGTTGGAGCTTCATCATTCTAGTTTGTTTCCCTTTTCCTTTACTCTTTAATTGCCCATTGACTCTGTTTAGATAAGTATGTTCATGATTTTGGAATTTATTAATGCAAAGAACCATTTTTACTTTTAATTGATTTTTGGTTATTAATTATCATGTCTTCCTTTTATTCCTCTCTTAATTTTGTGAAAGTCATATTCATGATAATGGAGTAGTTCCCTAACTTGATTGGGAGCTGATTAAAAGGAAAACCTTCAGTTGAAATACTCAAGTGTTAATATTAATTGGAAGTTGTTGGCTAATTCTCCTGTCTTCGACTCTAATCCTTTCTTAGGAAAGGATTAGGACGCAAGCGATAGGATTAGTTTGAGAGTTACTTGACTTTCCCTTATTATATAAGGGATAACTAAGTAGGATAACAACCCTTTTATTATTACACTTTGGAAAGTTCAACAGGGATAGAACTTCCATTTAATCTTCTCCCGGTCAAGGCTTTTATCTGAATTTACTATTATTTATTTCTCTATTTCTCAAACTCAAAAATTTCTTGGAAAACCTCTGATTAATAAAATATCACACTTTCTGTAACTCGTTGGGAGACGACTTGGGATTCATACTCCCAGTATTTTATTTCTAAATTTTGTGACAACCCCTTCTAAATTGATAAGCGGATTTTAGTCAGTTGAGAACTGTACTTGCAATGCTGTTTTCTCTATAAATTCTTAATCGGCCAATTTCCGCCATGTTAATTTTTTGCACCGTTGCTGGGGAGTTGCAACAGTGTGCTAATTTATTGGTTGGAACTTATTTATTTGCATTTTATTTTATTTTGCTACTTTGAGCTGTATGTTTCTTTCTTCGAATGACGCATTCTCTACCTGATCCGAGCTTACCCACATTTGACCCTGAAATTGAAAGAACTATTTCACGTATAAGGCAAGCTCGGTGTCGGTTAGTCCTATCCGAGGACGAATCTAAAATGTCATTTAAGGAAGAAACAAGCTCCCTTTCTATTGATTTGTTTTAATTACGCGCAGAGAACATGGCAGCTCCCAAGAAGAGTACTCTCCAGGAAGCAGGAGCTCCGAACTTCACACTACCACCTTTCCAAGCGCGTCATCCAAATCTGGGTGCAGATATTAAACTGAAGACTGCATTAATCAATCTACTGCCAAAGTTTTATGGCTTAACTGCTCAAGAACCTCTCAAGCATCTTAGAGATTTTCAGACAGCATGTTCTACTGTCAGGCATAATGGTGCAACTGAGACTTTTATTCTGTTGGCCGCCTTCCTATTTTCTCTTAAGGGAAAGGCAAGGGAGTGGTACTACATTCAACCTGAAGAAGTTGTTACTAACTGGGATACGCTTAGAAGAGAATTCTTAGAAAAATACTTTCCATCCGAGGTTACTGATAGACTGAGGAAGGAAATTTCAATGATTATTCAAGGCAAATCTGAGACTCTTTACGAGTATTGGGAGTGCTTCAATAATTTCCTAGACGCATGCCCCCACCATATGATTGACAAGTTGGTGTTGATCAGCAACTTCACTCAGGGCATGAAGCCTCAAGACAAGACTACATTGGATGGTGCGAGTAATGGTTCTCTGAAAAAGTACAAGGCCACGGATGAAGTATGGCAACTGATTGCTGACTTGGCTGAGTCTGCTCGAAATCATAAGCACAGGAGGAACAACCACCCTAAGGCTGTGGCAGAGGTTTCCTCTAGCAGTGAAAATAATGCTCTCACACAATCAATATGTGAGATAACCAACCTACTGAAGCAGATACATCTGGGCCAGCAACAATCTCAACCCCCTCACCACAAAATAGTCAACAACTGGTTCCTCGAAGAATATGTAGAATATGTGCTGATTAAAGTCATTACACTGATGAGTGTCCACAGCTCCAACATAAGGACAACACCGTGGCAACTACTCACAATTTCTATGACTACCCGAATCAAGGATACTACCAACAAGGCGGCAACTACAACCAAGGTGGGAACTTTAATCAAGGTTGGAGGGACAACTATAACAGATGAGGCAGAGACGACCAAGGAAATCAGAGGTGGAATAATAATAACAACCAGCAGAATCGGTATCAGCAGAATCCTACCTATCAACAGCAAAACCAGAACCAAGCTTACAGAGCACCTCATCTAAGGCAGTCCCAAGCATCTCAGCAGACCCCTCAGATCACTTACCCCTCTTTCTCTTCTAATGATGAGTTGCTAAACTCTATTGATCAGAGACAGAAGACCATGGAGAACAACCTTACTTCTACCATAAATGGTCTGAACTCTACCTTGCAAGCTCTTGTCTCACAAATTGGATCACTGAATAACTCCAACAACCAGCCTTCAAGCTCTAGTGGAATTTCTTCTCAACCCTTACCCAACCCCAAGGGTGGCATCAATGCCATCACCTTGAAGTCCGGAACCACACTGCAAGAGAGGAATCTTGAGGAGCCAAGCCCACTAGAACACGCCCCAGGTGAGGACATGCTTAAAGTGGAGGATGTTGAAAAGGAAGGTGAAGTACAAGACACGGTTGAAGAAGAAGAAGTAACTCAACCAGAGAATGGTGCACCAGAAACAGCTAAAGCTACCAGAGACGCCATCCCTATCCCATTTTCACACCTTAAAGAAAGCCCAGAAAGCAGATGGAACTTGACCCAAAAATGGTAGAAATATTCAAAAAGGTTGAGGTAACTGTTCCCCTTTTGATGTTATTCAACAAGTACCTAAATATGCGAAGTTTCTAAAGGATTTGTGCATACATAAGGATAGGATTAATGAATTGAAAACTATTCCTTTAGTTAGTTCTATATCTGCATTGATGGGGGATATACCTGAAAAATGTAGTGACCCAGGTCCATGCATGGTTAACTGTACCATTGGGGATGTAATATTTTCTGACTGCATGTGTAATCTAGGAGCGTGCGTGAGTATTATGCCCTTGTCTATATATAATGCCTTGAGACTCCCTCCCTTAAAAAGGTCGGCAGCATGTTTTGTGTTAGCAGATAAAAGCATTATTATAGTGGTTGGAATTGTTGAGGACGTGCTGGTGAGCATTAAGGGGCTCACATTTCCCATTGACTTCTATATCTTGGAGATGCCCCAAAACAACTCAGGGAATCCGTCATCCATCCTGCTCGGAAGACCATTCCTGAAGACCTCTAAGTTCAAGTTGGATGCATTCTCAGGAACCTATTCCTTTGAGATAGACGGCCGGACAGTGAGCTTCAATCTGAATGAGGCTATGAAGCATCCTCCGAAAAACCATTCTATTTTTCAGTGCGACATTATTGATGAGACAATGGCTGCAGTTCACCAAGAAGTAGTAGAAGAGATGCACATGGAGCAAGGTCCAAGTGTGGGGAACCTCTCTGAACACAATGAGGACATTATGCCATCATCACTGGCCCCTGACAATCCAGTGCCCGATCAGGAGCAGAAATTAGAGTTAAAACCTCTTCCACCCCACCTCAAGTATGCTTACCTTGAGGATACTCAGAAGCTTCCAGTTATCATTACAAGGGAACTCACAGCCCAACAGGAGGAGCAGTTGCTTAGTGTGCTGAGAAGACACAAGAAAGCAATTGAGTGGAGCTTGGCGAATATAGTAGGCATCAACCCTCAAGTTTGTGAGCACAGAATATTTTTAGAAGAGGGAGAAAGGCATGTCCGTCAACCCCAAAGAAGACTGAATTCCACCATCTTGGAGGTTGTTGATGAGCAGATATTTTAGACGCTTGTTGGGGGTAATTTCATGTAGATTTTAGTATGTTTTAGTTAGTTTTTAGTATAATTTTATTTATTTTTAGGCAAAATTCATATTTCTGTACTTTACTATGAGTTTTTGTATTTTTCTATAATTTCAGGTATTTTTTGGCTGAAATTGAGAGAGCTGAGCAAAAATTTGATTTAGGCGGAAAAAGGACTACTGATGCTGTTGGATTCTGACCTCTCTGCACTCGGAATGGATTTTTTGGAGGTACAAGAGTCCAATTGGCACGCTATCATTTTGGCTGGAAAGTAGACATTCAGGGCTTTCCATCAATATATAATAGTCCATACTTTGCATGAAGATAGACGATGTAAAATGGCGTTCAACTCCAATTCCATGTTGTAGTCTGGCGTTCAGCGCCAGAAACAGGTTGCAAGTTGGAGTTCAACGCCAGAAACAGGTTACAACCTGGCGTTCAACTCTAGAAACAGCCCAGGCACGTGAGAAGCTTAAGTCTCAGCCCTAATACACACCAAGTGGGCCCCAGAAGTGGATTTCTGCACCAATTATCTTAGCTTACTCATTTTCTGTAAACCTAGGTTATTAGTTTAGTATTTAAACAACTTTTAGAGACTTATTTTGGATATCATGACATTTTTAGACCTGACATTTGTACTTTTTGGCAGCATGAGTCTCTAAACCCCATAGTTGGGGGTGAGGAGCTCTACAGCGTCTCGATGAATTAATGCAATTATTTCTGTTTTCCATTCAAACACGCTTGTTCCTATCTAAGATGTTCATTCACGCTTCACTATGAAGAAGGTGATGATCCGTGACACTCATCACCTTCTTCAATCCATGAACGTGTGCCTGACAACCACCTCCATTCTACATCAGATTGAATGAGTATCTCTTAGATTTCTTAATCAAAATCTTCGTGGTATAAGCTAGAATTGATGGCGGCATTCATGAGAATCCGGAAAGTCTAAACCTTGTCTGTGGTATTTCGAGTAGGATTCAAGGATTGAATGATTGTGACAAGCTTCAAACTCGCGATTGTTGGGCGTGATGACAAACGCAAAAGAATCAATGGATTCTATTCCGACATGATCGAGAACCAACAGATGATTAGCCGTGCTGTGACAGAGCATTTGGACCATTTTCACTGAGAGGATGGGAAGTAGCCATTGACAACGGTGACACCCAACATACAGCTTGTCATGGAAGGAGCCTTGCGTGTGGGAAGAGTAGTACAAGAGAAAAGCTGAAATTCAGATGACAAAGCATCTCCAAAACTCCAACATATTCTCCATTATTGCACAATAAGTATTTATTTTATTCCCTTTTTCCTTTTTCCATTGAACTTGAAAAACACTGTTGTTGGCATCCTGACTAAGATCAATGGTGCGCGAAATTGTGAACAATACTTTTCACAACTCTCATAATCCCCGGTCATGAACCCCAAAAACTTGGTAGCTCAATACCATGGCATTACACAACTTCGCACAACTAACCAGCAAGTACACTGGGTCGTCCAAGTAATAAACCTTACGCGAGTAAGGGTCGATCCCACGGAGATTGTTAGTATTGAAGCAAGCTATGGTCATCTTGTAAATCTTAGTCAGGCAAACTCAAATGGTAATGGTGATGAATGAAAATAACAAAAAGGTAAAGATAGAGATACTTATGTAATTCATTGGTAGGAACTTCAGATAAGCGCATGAAGATGCCTTCCCTTCCGTCTCTCTGCTTTCCTACTGTCTTCATCCAATCCTTCTTA
>NC_029775.3:56213833-56239722 GCF_000817695.3 Arachis duranensis | reverse complement strand
GGAATTGAATGGAAGAACAATAGTAATTGCATTAATACTCGAGGTACAGCAGAGCTCCACACCTTAATCTATGGTGTGTAGAAACTCCACCGTTGAAAATACATAAGAACAAGGTCTAGGCATGGCCGTGAGGCCAGCCTCCCAATGATCTAAGAACTAGATGTCCAAAGATAGATCAAAGGATCTAAAATAATCCAAAGATTAAAATACAATAGTAAAAGGTCCTACTTATAGAAAACTAGTAGCCTAAGATTTACAGAAATGAGTAAATGACATAAAAATCCACTTCCGGGCCCACTTGGTGTGTGCTTGGGCTGAGCAATGAAGCATTTTCGTGTAGAGACTCTTCTTGGAGTTAAACGCCAGCTTTTATGCTAGTTTGGGCGTTTAACTCCCATTTGGGTGCCAGTTCCGGCGTTTAACGCTGGAATTCTTGAAGGTGACTTTGAGCGCCGGTTTGGATCATCAAATCTTGGGCAAAGTATGGACTATCATATATTGCTGGAAAGCCCAGGATGTCTACTTTCCAACGCCGTTGAGAGAGCGCCAATTGGGCTTCTGTAGCTCCAGAAAATCCACTTTGAGTGCAGGGAGGTCAGAATCCAACAGCATCTGCAGTCCTTTTTAGTCTCTGAATCAGATTTTTGCTCAGGTCCCTCAATTTCAGCCAGAAAATACCTGAAATCATAGAAAAACACACAAACTCATAGTAAAGTCTAGAAAAGTGAATTTTAACTAAAAACTAATAAAAATATACTAAAAACTAACTATATCATACTAAAAACATACTAAAAATAATGCCAAAAAGCATACAAATTATCCGCTCATCAATCAACAAGATAAACATAGCTTGCTTCAAGCCAACAATCTCCGTGGGATTCGACCCTTACTCACGTAAGGTATTACTTGGACGACCCAATGCACTTGCTGGTTAGTTGTGCGGATTGCAAAAGTGTGATTGCAATTTCGTGCACCAAGTTTTTAGCGCCGTTGCCGGGGATTGTTTGAGTTCGAACAACTAAAGGTTTATTTTGTTGCTTAGATTAGGAGTAGAGTATTGATGCTATAGAGTCATTAAATTTGAATACTTTAATTTCTCTTCAAAAATTTTTCAAAAATATTACTTTTCCTTATTAATTTTTAATTTTTCATGAGTTAGTGTCGTGTTCTAAGTTTGGTGTCAATTGCATATTTTATATTTTCCTTTTAAATTTTTGAATTTGTGTTATTTGATCTTTAAGTTGTTCTTGTTTATTTTTCTTGTTTGATTTTTAGTTTTTCTTGTCCTGTGTCTTTTCTTGTTTTTCTTGTGCTTTTCCAAAGCATTAGTCTTCAAAAAGAAATTTATTTTGTTAGTGAAAATGCCTCTTCAAAACAAGTGTTACCTTTACTGCCCAATTGGCTAGAGCGTTGGTCTATGTTCTTGGTAATTGGGTATTTTCTTTTTAAAATATTTTTCAAAAATAATTTTTCTTTGATTGAATCTTGTGCCAAACTTTAAGTTTGGTGTTTTATTGTTAATCTTTTTATAATTTTCGAAAATTTTATTGAAGTTTTCTAAAAATTTTAAGTTTGGTGTTCTTTCTTTTGTTCTTATTGTTCTTGTGAATCTTCAAAGTGTTCTTGAGTCTTCTTTGTGTTTTGATCTTAAAATTTTTAAGTTTGGTGTTCCTTGGTGTTTTTCCTCCAAAATTTTCGAAAACAAGGAGGATTAGTTCTAAAAATTTTAAGTCTTGTGTCTTTTGTGTGTTTTTCTCTTTCATCATAAAATTCAAAATTCAAAAAAAATATCTTCTCTAACTATTTTTAAGCCACAATTTCGAATTTTTTTATATAAAAATTCAGATTTCAATTTCAAAAATATCCTAATCACTTTCTCTCTCCTCATTTTTTTCGAAAGTTTTCAAAAATAATAATAATAATAATAATAATAATTTTTATTTTTATTTTTATTTTTTTATTTCAGAAATTAATTTTTTTTATATAATAAAATACATAAAATTTAAATCCACATTACCTCCTTTACTCCAACATGGACCTAAGTGGAAATGAATAGTCCAGAAGGAATCTGGGGTCATATGCTAACCCCACTACTGCTTCATATGGGAGTAGTATCTGTATACCCTCCATCGGAGTCAGTAGTTTTGAGTTGAATCCTCAGCTCATCATCATGGTGCAGTAAAGATGCCAGTATTCCGGTCTTCCACAGGAAGAACCTACAGAGTTTCTGGCACAGTTTTTACAAATTGCTGACACAGTACATGATAAGGAGGTAGATTAGGATGTCTATAGGCTATTACTGTTTTCATTTGCTGTAAAAGACCAAGCTAAGAGGTGGTTAAATAACCAACCTAAGGACAGCATAAAGACATGGAAACAGCTGTCAGAAAAATTCCTAAATCACTATTTTCCTCCAAAACGGATGACACAGCTAAGGCTCAGCATCCAAGGCTTCAAACAAGGAGATAATGAATCTCTTTATGATGCTTGGGAGAGATACAGAGAGATGCTAAGAAAATGTCCCTCTGAAATGTTTTCAGAGTGGGTGTAGTTAGACATCTTTTACTATGGGCTTACAGAAAGAGCTCAGATTTCTTTAGACCACTCAGCTGGTGGATCTATACACATGAGAAAGACAATAGAAGAAGCTCAAGAGCTTATTGATACAGTTGCCAGAAATCAGCATCTGTACCTAAGCAGTGAACCTTCCATGAAAGAAGAGGCCAAAACAGTAACTGTTGAACTGAGTCCTACAGAACAAGTTACTGAATTCTATCAGCAACTGGATTTTCTAACAAAAAAGCTAGCCGAATTCAAGGAAATACTACAAGAAACAAGAATGGCTAATATAAATATGAAAGTACAGTTGAAGCAAATAGAATAGTAGTTATCAAAACAAATAACAGAATAATGCCAAGCAGTTCAATTAAGAAGTGGAAAAACATTAAATACCTCACTTCAAGATAGCAGGAAGCCAAGAAATGAGCAAACTAACCAAAATCCCTCTGAGGACAATAAGATCCCAGAGAGGAATAATTCTGGCGCTCAAACGCTAGAGAATGGGTGGAAAGCTGGCGTTGAACGCCCAAACCATGCTCAGTCCTGGCGTTCAACGCCAGAAACAAGCAAGGATTTGGCGTTGAACGCCCAAAGGGAGCACAGTTCTGGCGTTCAAATGCCAGAAACAAGTAAGGAGTTGGCGTCTAACGCCACTCCAGCTTCCACCCCTGGCATTCAAATGCCAGTGGGGGATCAGACACATACAAGTACTGATAATAACCCATTGAAAAAGGCTTCTCAACCCACATCTGTAGGCAATAAACCTGCAGCAACTAAGGTTGAGGAATACAAAGCCAAAATGCCTTATCCTCAGAAACTCCGCCAGGCAGAACAGGATAAGCAATTTGCCCACTTTGCAGACTATCTCAGGACTCTTGAAATAAAGATTCTGTTTGTAGAGGCACTTGAGCAAATACCCTCTTATGCTAAGTTCATGAAAGAGATCTTAAGTCATAAGAAGGATTGGAGGGACACTGAAAAAGTTTATCTCACTGAAGAATGCAGTGCAATCATTCTAAAAAGCTTACCTGAGAAGCTTAAAGATCCCGGAAGCTTTATGATACCATGCACATTAGAGGGTACTTGTACCAAGCAAGCTCTATGTGATCTTGGGGCAAGTATCAACCTAATACCTGCATCTATTATCAAAAAGCTTAGGTTAACTGATGAAGTTAAACCAACCCGGATATGTCTCCAACTTGCTGATGGCTCCATTAAATACCCATCAGGCGTGATTGAAGACATGATTGTCAAGGTTGGGCCATTTGCCTTTCCCAATGACTTTGTAGTGCTGGAAATTGAGGAGCACAAGAGTGCAACTCTCATTCTAGGAAGACCTTTCCTAGCTACAGGTCGAACCCTTGTTGACATTCAAAAAGGGGAAGTAACCCTGAGAGTCAATGAGGATGAGTTCAAGTTGAATGTTCTCAAAGCCATACAGCATCCAGACACCCTAAATGACTGCATGAGCATTGATATTATTGACTCTTTGGTAAAAGAGGTTAATATGACTGAGAGTCTCGAATCAGAGCTAGAGGATATCTTTAAAGATGTTCAGCCTGATCTGGAGGAATCAGAGAGAATAATAGAGCCTCTGAAAATCCCTCAGGAAGAGGAGAAACCTCCTAAATCCGAGCTCAAACCATTACCATCATCCCTGAAACATGCATTTCTGGGAGAAGGTGATACCTTTCCTGTAATCATAAGCTCTACCTTAGAGCCACAGAAAGAGGAAACACTACTTCAAGTGCTAAGGACACACAAGACAGCTCTTGGATGGTCCATCAGTGATCTTAAGGGCAATAGCCCAGCCAGATGCATGCACAAAATCCTATTGGAAGGTGACGCTAAGCCAGTGGTTCAACCACAGAGGCGGCTGAATCCGGCCATGAAGGAGGTGGTGCAGAAGGAGGTCACTAAATTACTAGAGGCTGGGATTATTTATCCTATTTCTGATAGCCCCTGGGTAAGCCCTGTCCAAGTCGTCCCTAAGAAGGGTGGCATGACAGTGGCTCATAATGAAAAAAATGAATTGGTTCCCACAAGGACAGTTATAGGGTGGCGTATGTGTATTGATTATAGAAGGCTCAATACAGCTACCAGAAAGGATCATTTTCCTTTACCATTCATAGACCAAATGCTAGAAAGACTAGTAGGTCATGAATACTACTGCTTCCTGGATGAATATTCAGGTTATAATCAAATTGTAGTAGATCCCCAGGATCAAGAGAAAATAGCATTCACATGTCCATTTGGAGTATTTACATATATAAGGATGCCATTTGGTCTGTGCAATGCACCTGCAACCTTTCAAAGGTGCATGCTCTCAATTTTCTCTGATATGGTGGAAAATTTTCTGGAAGTCATCATGGATGACTTTTCAGTATTTGGAGACTCATTCAGCTCCTGTCTTGACTATCTAGCACTTGTTCTAAAGAGGTGCCAAGAGACTAACCTGGTTTTAAACTGGGAGAAATGTCACTTTATGGTGACTGAAGGAATTGTCCTTGGGCATAAAATTTTGAACAAGGGAATAGAGGTGGATCAAACTAAGGTAGAGGTAATTGAAAAATTACCACCACCTGCCAATGTTAAGGCAATCAGAAGCTTTCTGGGGCATGCAGGATTTTATAGGAGGTTTATAAAGGATTTCTCAAAAATTGCCAAACCTCTAAGTAATTTGCTAGCTGCTGACATGCCATTTATCTTTGATAAGGAGTGTCTGCAGGCATTTGAGACTCTGAAAGCTAAATTGGTCACAGCACCAATCATCCCTGCACCAAAGTGGACATTACCATTTGAACTGATATGTGATGCCAGTGACCATGCCATTGGTGCAGTGTTGGGACAGAGGCATGACAAGCTTCTGCACATCATTTACTATGCCAATCGTGTTTTAAATGACGCACAGAAGAACTACACAACCACAGAAATAGAGCTACTTGCAGTGGTTTACGCCATTGACAAGTTCAGATCCTATTTAGTGGGATCAAAACTGATTGTGTACACTGACCATGCTGCTCTTAAATATCTACTCACAAAGCAGGATTTAAAACCCAGACTCATAAGATGGGTGTTGCTTCTGCAAGAGTTTGATATAAAAATAAGAGACAGAAAAGGGACAGAGAATCAAGTAGCATATCACCTATCCCGAATAGAACCAGTAGAAGGGGCATCCCTCCCTCTTACTGAGATCTCTGAAAACTTTATGGATGAGCAACTCTTTGCCATCGAGGAAGTGCCATGGTTTGCAGACATTGCAAACTACAAGGCAGTGATGTTCATACCCAAAGAGTATAGTAGGCAGCAATCAAAGAAATTGATCACAGATGTAAAGTACTATCTTTGGGATGAACCATATCTCTTCAAGAGATGTGCAGACGGAGTAATCTGTAGATGTGTGCCTAAAGAAGAAGCACAGAAGATCCTTTGGCACTACCATGGATCACAGTATGGAGGACATTTTGAAAGTGAGCGAACAGCCATAAGAGTCCTCCAATGCGGCTTCTACTGGCCTACTCTCTATAAAGACTCCCCAGTGTTTGTACTTAACTGTGACAGTTGCCAAAGATTTGTCAATCTGCCTCACAGTTATGCCATGCCTCAAAAAGGGATCTTGGAGATTGAGTTGTTTGATGTATGGGGTATTGACTTCATGGGGCCTTTCCCACCATCATACTCAAACACTTATATTCTGGTGGCAGTGGATTATGTATCCAAATGGGTGGAAGCTATT
Organism: Arachis duranensis; assembly: GCF_000817695.3. Classification (NCBI taxonomy): domain Eukaryota; kingdom Viridiplantae; phylum Streptophyta; class Magnoliopsida; order Fabales; family Fabaceae; genus Arachis; species Arachis duranensis. Next base: position 56,233,427 of record NC_029775.3, on the reverse strand, counting down.
GCAACACCCACTAATGACACTAAGACGGTGCTAAAATTCCTCCAAAAACACATCTTCAGCAGATTTGGTACCCCTAGAGTATTGATCAGTGATGGGGGCACTCATTTTTGCAATAAACAGCTTTACTCTGCTTTGGTTCGTTATGAAGTTAGCCACAGGGTAGCCATTCCATATCATCCATAGACAAATGGGCAAGCTGAAGTCTCTAACAGAGAACTTAAAAGAATCCTGGAACGGACTGTAATTAATCGTAGAAGGGATTGGGCAAGAAGCTTGGATGATGCTCTGTGGACATGCAGAACATCATTCAAGACTCCCATAGGAACTTCTCCATACCAGCTTGTGTATGGAAAAGCCTGTCACTTGCCAGTGGAACTGGAACATAAGGCCTACTGGGCAACCAGCTTCCTAAACCTTGATGCCAAGTTAGCTGGAGAAAAACGTTTGCTCCAGTTAAATGAGCTAGAGAAATTCAGACTGAATGCTTTCAAAAATGCAAAAATTTACAAGGAGAAAGCAAAAAGATGGCATGATAAGAAACTGTCATCCAGAGTCTTTGAGCCAGGGCAGAAAGTTCTACTATTTAACTCTAGGCTCAGATTATTCCCCGTGAAATTGAAATTCCGGTGGAGAGGACCATATGTGATTACAAGTGTGCCACCATATGGATACGTAGAGCTTCAGGATAATGATTCCAACAAAAAGTTCATTGTTAATAGACAGAGAGTCAAACATTATCTTGAAAGCAATTTTGAGCAAGAATGCTCAAAACTGAGACTTGATTAAAGCTCAGTAATAGTCCAGCTAAAGACAATAAAGAAGCGCTTGATGGGAGGCAACCCAGCCATTTACAAAGTTTATTTGTTAATTAATTGATTTTTATAGGTATATGTCAATTATCTTCAAGGTAAAATAGCAATTGCTTGAGTTCACAGAGTTATAGAAGGATTCAAAGGATAAAAATAGCAAAAAGAAGTTCACTGGTGCGAAAACACCAGTAAGAGCTGTTTTGGGCATTCAACGCCAGAAAGAAGCATCTTATGGGTGTTGAACGCCAGAAAGAAGCACCATCTGGGCATTCAACGCCAGATTTACAGCGTCCTGGGCGTTCAGAAAAATGCCCAGTGACAAAGGAGTCCCTGGCGTTCAACGCCAGAAAGAAGCAACAGCTGGGCGTTAAACACCAAGGAGAAGTTGCACATGGACGTTAAACGCCCAAAACATATAGTGTTTGGCCGTTTAACGCCAGGATGGTGGGGAGGAGGTAAATTCATTTTTACTTCACAATTTTTTAAATTTTTTACATTTCAAATCATGATTTCTTGCATAAACATGTACAAACTCTCATCCTTCAATTCCAAAAATTTTAATCCTAATTTCTAAAATCCCTTTTTCAAAAATATCAAATGTATCTTAATCCATAAACACAAATCTTTTTCCAATCCAATCCAACTCTTTATCAAATCTTTTTCAACTCATCATATCTTTTGAATTTCGAAATTGCCTCTCCCTCTATTCCTCTCCTTTCCTTTCTTTCACTTGAGGACAAGTAAATCTCTAAGTTTGGTGTGATTTGCCATGATCACTGAGCTAAAACTCATAAAGATCATGGCACCTAAGGGAACAAGAAGAGCAAGGATGTGACTTGAAGGAACTGAAGCATCAGAAATTATCTCTTGAAGGATCAAGCACCCCACAGACTAGAGGAACACCCACTTCCCAAAATAAAGGTTGTTGAGTCCTAATCTTTGCCTTAACTCTGTGATAACTGTTCTTATTATGAATTTACCTTAGAAGCTACATATTAGTAGTAGTAATTAGTATCTCTATTTTAACTTTATTTCCAATTAAGTTATAATTTATTTTTCTCATCATCATCAAACATGAATAAAATAGTAGATTTTTAGAATAAAGAGGCAACTTAATTTTTTCAAGTTCTTAATAAGGAAACTTCTAATTATTTATATGTGGTGGCAATACTTTTTGTCTTTTGAATGAATGCTTGAACAGTGCATATTTTTTATATTGAATTTTATGAATGTTAAAATTGTTGGCTCCTGAAAGAATGATGAACAAGAGAAATGTTATTGATAATCTGAAAAATCATGAAATTGATTCTTGAAGCAAGAAAAAGCAGTGAAAAACAAGCTTGCGAAAAAAAAAAAGAGAAAAGCAAAAGAGGCAGAAAAAGCCAATAGCCCTTTAAACCAAAATGCAAGGGTGAAAAGGATCCAAGGCTTTGAGAATCAATGGATAGGAGGGCCCAAGGAAATAAATCCAGGCCTAAGCGGCTAAAGCAAGCTGTCCCTAACCATGTGCTTGTGGCATGCAGGTCCAAGTGAAAGGCTTGAGACTGAGTGGTTAAAGTCGTGATCCAAAGCAAAAGAGTGTGCTTAAGAACTCTGGACACCTCTAATTGGGGACTCTAGCAAAGCTAAGTCACAATCTAAAAAGGTTCACCCAGTTATGTGTCTGTGGCATTTATGTATCTTGTGGTAATACTGGAAAACAAAATGCTAAGGGTCACGGCCAGGACTCACAAAGTATCTGTGTTCAAGAATCAACATACTAAACTAGGAGAATCAATAATACTATCTGAATTCTGAGTTCCTATGGATGCCAATCATTCTGAATTTCAAAGGATAAAGTGAGATGCCAAAACTGTTCAGAAGCAAAAAGCTACTAGCCCCACTCATCTAATTAGAATTTGAGCTTCACTTAAAACTCTGAGATATTATTGCTTCTTAATTTCCTTTTATCCTATTTTATTTATCTAGTTGCTTGAGGACAAGCAACAGTTTAAGTTTGGTGTTGTGATGAGCGGATATTTTATATGCTTTTTGGGGATAATTTCATGTAGATTTTAGTATGTTTTAGTTAGTTTTTAGTATAATTTTATTTATTTTTAGGAAAAATTCATATTTCTGGACTCTACTATGAATTTGTGTATTTTTCTATAATTTCAGGTATTTTTTGGCTGAAATTGAGGGAGCTGAGCAAAAATATGATTTAGGCTGAAAAAGGACTGCTGATACTGTTGGATTCTGACCTCTCTGCACTCGAAATGGATTTTTTGGAGCTATAGGAGTCCAATTAGCGCGCTCTCAATTGGGCTGGAAAGTAGACATCCAGGGCTTTCCATACTTTGCGCGAAGATAGACGATGTAAAATGGCGTTCAACGCCAGTTCCATGTTGCAGTCTGGCGTTCAGCGCCAGAAACAGGTTGCAAGTTGGAGTTCATGCCAGAAACAGGTTACAACCTGGCGTTCAACTCCAAAAACAGCCCAGGCACGTGAGAAGCTTAAGTCTCAGCCCCATCACACACCGAGTGGGCCCCAAAAGTAGATTTCTGCACCAATTATCTTAGCTTACTCATTTTCTGTAAACCTAGGTTATTAGTTTAGTATTTAAACAACTTTTAGAGACCTATTTTGGATATCATGACATTTTTAGACCTAAAATTTGTACCTTTTGCAAGCATGAGTCTCTAAACCCCATTGTTGGGGGTGAGGAGCTCTGCAGTATCTCGATGAATTAATGCAATTATTTCTGTTTTCCATTCAAACAAGCTTGTTCCTATCTAAGATGTTCATTCGCGCTTCACTATGAAGAAGGTGATGATCCGTGACACTCATCACCTTCTTCAATCCATGAACATGTGCCTGACAACCACCTCCGTTCTACATCAGATTGAATGAGTATCTCTTAGATTTCTTAATCAGAATCTTCATGGTATAAGCTAGAATTGATGGCGGCATTCATGAGAATCTGGAAAGTCTAAACCTTGTTTGTGGTATTCCGAGTAGGATTCAAGGATTGAATGACTGTGACGAACGTCAAACTCGTGATTGTTGGGCGTGATGACAAATGCAAAAGAATCAATGGATTCTATTCCGACATGATCGAGAACCAACAGATGATTAGTCGTGCTGTGACAGAGCATTTGGACCATTTTCACTGAGAGGATGGGAAGTAGCCATTGACAACGGTGACACCCAACATACAGCTTGCCATGGAAGGAGCCTTGCGTGTGGGAAGAGGAGTACAAGAGAAAAGCTGAAATTCAGATGACAAAGTATCTCCAAAACTCCAACATATTCTCCATTATTGCACAATAAGTATTTATTTTATTCCCTTTTTCCTTTTTCCATTGAACTTGAAAAACACTGTTGTTGGCATCCTGACTAAGATCAACAAGATAAACATAGCTTGCTTCAAGCCAACAATCTCCGTGGGATTCGACCCTTACTCACGTAAGGTATTACTTGGACGACCCAGTGCACTTGCTGGTTAGTTGTGCGGATTGCAAAAGTGTGATTGAAATTTCGTGCACCAGTTGTCAAGAAGGAAGTGACCAGACTACTGGAAGCAGATATCATCTACCCCATCTCAGATAGCGAATGGGTCAGCCCAGTGCAAGTGGTGCCCAAGAAGTCCGGAGTCACAACAGTAAAGAATGAGCAATGAGAGCTCATAGCAACTAAAGTGCAGAATTCCTGGAGGGTGTGCATTGACTACAGGCGCCTCAACCAGGCTACTCGTAAGGATCACTATCCCTTGCCATTCATTGATCAAATGTTGGATCACCTGTCAGGTAAATCGCATTACTACTTTTTAGATGGTTACACAGGCTATTTTCAGATTCATATAGCTCCTGATGATTAGGAAAAGACTACTTTTACATGTCCCTTTGGAACTTATGCTTACAAGAGAATGCCTTTTGGCTTATGTAATGCACCAGCTACTTTCCAAAGGTGCATGATGAGTCTTTTCTCTGATCTTATTGAGTGTATGGAAGTTTTCATGGATGATTTTAGCGTATACGGTGATTCCTTTAGCCTTTGCTTGGATAATTTATGTAGAGTATTAGACAGGTGCGTTAGATCAAACCTTGTTTTGAATTTTAAAAAGTGTCATTTTATCCTCAAACAAGGTATTGTTCTAGGACATGTTGTCTCAAATACTGGTATTTCTGTGGATCCGGCAAAGGTAAATGTCATTTCTAGTCTGCCTTACCCCTCCTCCGTGAGGGAAGTCCGTTCGTTTCTTGGCCATGCAGGTTTTTATCGGAGATTTATCAAGGACTTCAGTAAGGTAGCTTTACCTCTATCTAGACTGCTACAGAAGAATGTTGAATTTGAGCTTAGTGAGGACTATGTGGAAGCGTTTGATAAGCTTAAGATCACCTTGACTCAAGCTCCAATAGTGAAAAGACCAGACTAGAGCCAGCCCTTTGAGATTATGTATGACACCTCAAACCATGCTGTAGGAGCGACACTGGCCCAGCACGCAGGTACGGATACTTTTGTAATTGCATATGCTTCCAAGACCTTAGATGCTGCTCAGTCTAATTACACTACCACTAAAAAAGAGCTTTTAGCTATTGTTTTTGCTCTGGATAAATTCTGAGCCTATTTACTTGGTACCAAAGTGGTAGTGTACTCAGACCATGCAGCTCTCAAATATTTGTTAGCTAAAAAGGAGTCCAAACCAAGGCTAATACATTGGATACTGCTGTTGCAAGAATTTGATTTAGAAATTAAAGATAGGCGTGGTTCTCAGAATTTAGTGGCAGACCACTTGAGTCGCCTTGAGCACATCAAGCATGACTTCACCCCTATTAATGATGCTTTTCCATTTGATAGCTTGCATGCAGTATCTGAAGTAGTTCCTTGGTATGCACCGGTAGCTAATTATCTAGTTAGTCATACCTTCCCTCCCAATTTTACTAAGCATCAGAGAGACAAGTTGAAAAGCGAGTCTAAATATTATATTTGGGATGATCCATATTTATGGAGGTATGGTGCTGACCAGATAACTAGAAGATGTGTGCCTCAATCTGAATTCTAGTCCATTTTAGAGGCCTGCCACTCCTCTAAGAGTGGTGGACATTTTGGCCCTCAAAGAACAGCTAGAAAAATTTTAGACTCTGGATCCTGGTGGCCTACTCTTTTTAAAGATGGTGCTGCCTTCTATTAATCTTGTTCCCCATGCCAGAGGTTTGGTAATATATCCAAGAGGGATGAGATGCCCCAACATATTATGTTGTTCTGTGAGATTTTTGATGTTTGGGGTGTTGACTTCATAGGACCATTTCCTAACTCTAGCGGTTTTTTATATATATTGTTAGCTGTAGATTATGTTTCCAAATGGGTGGAAGCAATTCCCACCCATACTGATGATGCTAACACTGTTGTCTCTTTTATTAGAAACCATATTATCTGTCGCTTTGGATCACCACGAGCAATGGTGAGTGATCAAGGCACCCTTTTTTGTAATAGGAGACTGATCGCTCTACTAAAGAAGCATGGCATTATTCACAAGGTAAGAATTGCTTACCACCCGCAGACTAACGGACAAGCAGAGGTGTCTAACAAAGAGATAAAGCGTATCCTAGAGAAGATAGTCAAGCCTCATAGGAAGGACTGGGGCACTAGGCTACAAGATGTACTTTGGGCATACCGGACAGCGTACAAGACACCTATAGGGATGAGCCCCTTCCGCTTAGTTTATGGAAAGGCATGTCACCTCCTAGTCGAGATAGTGTACACGACATTCTGGGCGGTAAGAGAAATCAACATGAGATTTGAGAGGGCCGGAGTTGAAAGGAAAATGCAACTACATGCTGTACAAAGAGAATATGAAGATGAAGGTTGTGCATGATAACTCCAGGCTATACAAAGAGAAGATGAAGGCTGTGCATGACAAGCACATTAAAAGGAGAGAGTTTAGACCTGGGGAATTAGTTATCCTCTACAACTCCATACTAAGGCTCATGCCAGGCAAGCTGAGATCAAGATGGGAAGGTCCCTATAGTAGAAAAGGCAAAGCCATACAGAGTCTTTCACCTAAGTCATCCTTCAAGCTCCAAATTCATAAAGGTGAATGGACATTGCTTGAAGCTGTATCATGGCGAGAAGATGAAGAAAAGCAAGGAGATGGGGATCTTCCTCTAGGAGGACCCACCCACAACAGATGGGTGAGCTAGTGGACCGTCCAACTTAAGGACGTTAAAGAAAAGTGCTGGGTGGGAGACAACCCACCAGGGTATGATCGTTCCCTTCTCTCTTTTTAGCTTTATTTAGTTACTCTTCTCATTATTCTGCATATAGTATGCATTTACATCTGCATATTTTCATTAAAAAAATGAGGCGATCGACGCACCAGCGCTTAGTGCGCGTCCACGTCCCTTGTGAATGTGAATTGGGTGAGTTTGAACAGAGAGTCGCGCAGGAGCTGGGCTGGAAACGTGCCTTAGGCACCTTCCAACCCACGCATACGCATATTCTATGTGTACGTGCCGTTTCCTCTCTTGGCGACCGATGCATTCGCGCCGAGGGCGCGTCCGCATCGATGTCAAAATCGACGTCAAACTTGGTTTGACCAGAGAGTTGTGCTAGTCTGGGGCGGGTACTGTGCTATAAGCACAAACTGACCTCCTGGCGCCTATGCACCCCTACCCTTCTGCGCAATCCGCGCGGACGCACGCAGTGCGCGTCTGCGTCGGTTGCGCCGCACCACTAAATCCCAGCGCCGCCAGTTCTCATTCTTTCTCCCTCCCTAATTCTAATTCTATCTTTCCCAATCCTAATTTTTTTTCTTCTTCCGTTCTTCTTCCTTCTTCTTCTCCTCTATCTATCTTCTCTATCTGTCTTCTTTATCTTCTTCTTCTTCCTCTTCTTTTACTTCTTTCTCACTCACATCATCCACTATCTCTCTCTTTTCATCATCTTTTCAAGGTTCTCTCTTTCTATTTTCTTTTTCTTCTTTATCTCTTTATTTCTCTTTGTATTATTTTCCTTGGTGCTATAACTCTATTTGGGTAACTACTTTCTTCTTGTGATTATTATGATGGAGTTGTTTGACAATTAATAATAATTATTTTTGGGATGCTTGCATGTTCCAATTTAATTCTTTCCTTATCATGTTAAACATGCATACTAAGTGTTTGTGAAAAAGCCCGTATGGCATTGTGCATTCTTAAATATTCTATTCTTCTACTCTAATGCCTGTTTTTCACAACATCCTAATATTATTTTATTTATTAATTATAATTGTCAACGTAAACGTGATTGTTAGTCTGTTATGAGTGATATTACATTCTTCGCAATTAATGCTTGATCTATGCTACTCATGCCTTTGCCGGCATGCCAATAAACATCTTGCATTTAATTGCCTTCTTTTTTCTTGCTATATTTTCATTGATGTCCTAATTACATGAAGTCGCGACCATGTGTTAACGACATCCTTCTTTACCTTGGCAAAATTATCACTTGTACTGTCCTCTTCCTTGCTCCAACCCTTGGACTTACATGTACCTTTCTCCTTTTCTTACATGATGACCACCAAGAAGGGAAAAGAGAAGGCCACTACCAAACCACCGGCAAGGAGGGAACAAAAAGGGCATTGGTAGAAGAATTGCCATCAACATCAGTCAAGCATTCAACAAAGCGGGTCAAGAGGATCAATAAGGTTGAAGAGACCAAGAAAGCCTTTCCAGCAAGGGACACTGTGCGGTTCACTAACAGCTTCTGTGAGCAGATGTTCCCCATCCTGGCGACAAGGAACTACAACAATGAGTACCTTCTTATCCTCCCCACCAACATTGTGGATTTGGTGGAACCCTGCATTGACAGAAGACAATGGGGTTTCTTATGGAAGCAGCCACGGCAGGTAAATCTTTCATGGGTAGTTGAATTCTACTCCAATTTTCACATGCCAAACCTGCAGTCTGTCTATGTCTGTTAGAAGCAAGTCTCCATCTCCGAAAGGTCCATTTAGCAAGCTTTGGATCTTCCCCCTGTTCCAGAAGGATTGGACGCATATCAAGAAGCCTCTTTCAAATGCCAGATGTATCAGTTTGACTGGGATGCGGTCCTCAAAGTCATAGCTCAACCTAGCAGCACCTAGATCTATGGTTACCATCAATCCCGGCCTAAGAGCATATTGGCTTCCGCACTTACCTTGGAGGCTCGAGTGTGGGCACAGATTATGTCCCACTGTGTCTTTCTGAGCACTCACGAGTCCTCCTTCACTGCAGACATGGCCGTACTCATTTGGTGTATCCTTACTGACCAGCCTCTCAATCTACCAAGACACATCCGACAAGCCATGAGACACGTATAGATTGCGGGTAACTTACCTTTTTCCACCTTGGTTTCAGATTTGGTCTCGGCAGCCGGAGTACCCTATAGAGCTGGAGACACCAAGGCCATGCTTCCTTGGGATGATCAATATGTTCCCAGTGGAAAATACATCAGACCCCCAGCAGTCACCGCCAACCGGACTCAAGACCCGGCAAGAAATATCCCTTCTCCTTCCACATCACAAGAACCTTCAACAAATCAGTTGCTCCTTCAGATACTACAGAGGTTGGATTGCATGGAGTGCTGTAACAAGCGCCGATTCACATACCTCAAAAATCTAATTGTTGGACACCACCCACCTGAAGAAGACCCAGACACTCCGGACTCCACTTCACCTACCAGCACCGGGAGCCATGACGAACCCGACTGTGGAAAGACTGCTACTAGCCCCCCTTTGTTCCTGACTGATGACACCGAGGACGGTGCCAAGCTTTCAGTGTGGGGAGGTCGGTTAGTACCTGACTTCTGGAGGTAACTTTTCTTTCTCTTAGCACCAGTAGATAAATTTTCTTTTTGTTTAGATAGAATAGATTGCATAGTAATAACTAGTTGCATGTAACTCTGCTTGGTTGAAAAATAATAAGTTCTTTTCAAAGACCCTATTTTTTGAAAATTTTCACTATTTCAAACAAAAATTCTATGTTAAACTTGTTTGAAGATTGTAATTTGGAACATGGTTTTAGAGCTAGAACACACAACCCAATGAGATTTTGAGCCTAATTGTATGGATACATTATTTGACCATGATTTTTATTCTTGTGTATTTTCTCTCCTCTATGATTGCAATCTATGGTTTGCTCTATTCTATATGTCCATTATTTAATGTATTCATGCATATGTATTATTGAGGTCATCATTTGTTATTAGCTCACTATCTTAAATGGCCCACCATTCTAATTATCCTTTGTTTGCCATTTTGAGCCTGTTAATCCTCATTTGTTCTATATTTTACCACATCACTAGCTTTAAACAAAAAAACAAATTAATTACCCCCAAGTTGAATTTTTGGTTAGCGTAAGATAGAGATTGTGTGAAAACTAAATCTGGCTAAACTATGGGAACTCAAGTTAATAAGAATGTATGTTAATTGATAAATATCTAAGGTCTAAATGATACTCATGTGAAATTATGAAAACCAAATGCATTGATGCTATGATGCTTTCCAAAAAAATAAAAAAAATAAAAAATGTGTATATGGGAATGAAAGCACCCCAAATGATAAGTTTAATAAAAGGAATCAATGCATATGAGATGAAATAAAAAGAACATTTAAATGAATGAGTAGGTGCAACATACAAAGTGAGATTTTACCTAAAACCACCATTCTCAATCCTAACTCATTGGCCTTTTCAAATGCAATAAATGAATGAGTTGCTCCTGAATCAAATAAAGCATTTAAGATTTTACCAGCCATTTCACAATTACCTCTAATCAGTGTCTCAGATTCCTCAACACCTATGGTAGAAGTGGTGTATACTCTCCCTGGCTACTGCACCCTACCAGTATCATACTTCTTCTTCTCTGGGCAATTAGTGGCTATATGCCCGAGCTGTCCACTGGAATAGCATACTCCAAGTCCTAACCTGCACAAAACTCCAGGGTGATACTTTCTGCACCTCTGACAATTTAGATCCTGATGTGCCTGCTTCCCAAACCTTCTTCCCTGATTGACATTAGTATTCGGCCTTCTATAATTACCCTGTCCCTAAGTCTGCTGCAGAACAAAGCCTCCACGCTTGAAATTCTTACCTCTCGGAGCAAAGTTCCTCACTGAAGGCCTCTGAAAATGCACCCTCAAACTTCCTTTTTCTGCTGCCACCTTTCTCACACACTCTTCATTCACCCTACCCTTATTCACCAATTCAAAAAACACTCTGATCTCCATTGAGGAAACGAAGCTCAAAATATCACTCCGAAGACCTTCCTCATATTTAATACACTTTCATTCAACAAAATCTTCAGGCGCACCTTGACAGATATGAGAAAAGCGACATAACTCCTCAAACCTGCCAGTATACTCAGCAATAGTCATCTGTCCCTGCTTTAACTGCATTAATTCAAGTTCCTTGGAATTTTTGGCTAAATTAGGAAAGTATTTCTTATAGAATTATGTCTGAAAAACCTCCCAAGGAATCGCAGCACCACCTGGCTGCAGGATACATTGTGTTCCTTGCCACCAATACTGAGCTTCACCTTGTAATTGATAGGTTCTAAATTCAACCCATTGCTCTTCAGGAACCTGCTGTGCCTGTAACGCCCTTTCTATAGCCTGAATTCAATTATCTGCATCAGTGGGATTTGTGGTTTACCTAAAAGTCGGAGGGCAAACTTTTAAAAATGTAGCAAGTGTCATAGGACCGTCCTCATCATTACGGTTCCCATGATTACCCTGGTTTATCTAATTACCCAATGCCTCAGCTGTTGCCTGCATAGCTGCAGCCATATTTCCCAGGGCGGCCATGAAATCTACTAGGTCAGTACCTATAGGGGCAGAAGTAATGGTGCCTATCCTACCTCTACCTCGCCCGCGATCGCTAATGATAAGTCATCATATGCTTATTTTCCAAGCTAATTTCACTTGTTTCACTAGTTTTTATGCACTTTCTTGCATTATAAGTAAGTAATTTGGAGTGGAATTGCATGGTTTATTTGAATCAATCAACCACCCTTTAATTGACACAAAATCATGAAGTTTAAGCTAAAATTAAATGGTTTTTAAATGAATTTTAGGCTTTGTGAATTTTGTGTTACTTTGATTGGTTGTTTTGATTACTTGTATGTGAAGAAAAGAAAAATAGAAAGCGTGGCCTAAGAAGCGTGGCCCAAGGAAGAGAAAAGTGTGGCAAAAGCAACAAAGAAGCGTGGCATATCAAGGGAGGAAGCTACAACGCTCTCCCCAATAGCACAATGCTCTCCAAGGGAGCACAACAATGAACCAAGGAAGCAAGGCTTGGATGCTGCGCTCTCCTTGAGAGCTGAGCATTATTTTTGAACCAAGAAAGAGGGGGAGAGATATAGTGATGCGCTCTTGTCAAGAGCATTATCGGGCTCCTCCCAAAAATTAATTCAAGGAAAAGTTTTGCTAGTGAAAGCCACAAGGGTCGAACCCATGACCAAACGGGGGGAAAAGGCGCTATCCTTGCAAGAAAATAAGCCAAAATTGGCTTAAGTTCACTCACAAGGATTCGAACCAAGGACGCCCCACTCAAAGCATGCGCTAGCTTGCTTTCCTTCACAAAAGAAATTTACCAGTAATGCTTCCCCAAGGATTTGAACTTGGGACCTCACCAAAGCAAAGGGAGTGCTACGCTCTCACTAACAGCTGAGCACTACTCTTCAAGCAACAACTTGACATAGCCAGAAAGGAATTGCGCGCGTAGGACAGCACCAAGGCAGCAATGCTGCGCTCTCCACAAGAGCAGAGCACTCTTCTGGGAGCAACATTTGGGCTGGAAATTCAATTAAACATCCAATATAATTTAATTCTTCACCAAATTAAAAAGTCCATTCCAAATTCTAAAATCCAAAAATAGAAGGTGTATAAATAGAAGTTAGTTTGATTTACAGAGAAACCTTTTACCTTTTTCTTAACTTTTAGATTTTTACCTTACTTTTCAACTTTTCTTTTTGGTAGTTTTGGGAGAGTTTTCATTCTGATTCTAGATCTTAGAGAATTGGGGAGGAGAATTGATCTCTCTTCTTCCTTGTTCTTGCTTGAGCACTCTTGACTTCTTACTTTGGATCTTGGGTGGAGAATTGAAGAAGTTCTGTTTTAATCTCACCTTGAGATCTCTTGTTTACTCTTTCTGCATAATTCGATTTCTGTTTACTACTTTCATCCTTTTATTTCTTCTGCAATTCATTTTTCTATTTTCTTTTACAATTGTTCTTGTTGGATCAAGGAAGGATTTGAGATCTAGACTTGTTTTCTAGTCTCCTCCACTCCTGAGATCTGCAATCTCTCTTTTAATTTATGCAATTAGGCTACATTTACTTTTTGTTTCTAAATCTTCAATCACTTTTACTTTTCTGTTCAAGATCCACTTTACTTCAATTCATCTTTTACTCTTCTATTTATTGCAATTCACTTGTTCTTGTTTAAATTCTGCAATCACAACTCCCAATTCCCTTTTTACATTCAAGCAAATTTATATTTCTTACACTTTAAGTTTCTACAATTTACATTTCTTGCACTTTAAGTTACTGTCATTTACTTTACTTGTTCTTTAAGATTCAGCACTTTAATTTCTTAGCTCCTTAATTTACTGCAATTTTTCCCTCTCCCTTTACAATTCATGCAATTTACCTTCTCTGCTACAAATCGCTCAAATCAACTCTTGTTTGCTTGACTAAATCAACCACTAAACTAAAATTGCTCAATCCTTCAATCCCTGTGGGATCAACTTCACTCATGTGAGTTATTATTACTTGATGCGACCCGGTACACTTGCCGGTGAGTTTTGTGTTGGATCGTTTTCTACACATCAAGTTTTTGGCGCTGTTTGAGGTTTTGCTTGAACTAACCCTGAATTCACTCACATTACAAAACCCTCTTTCAGTGTTTTTGACTTTTATACTAGGAGACATAAGCAATGGATCCACACTTTTTGACTCTGAAATGTTTTGAAAACTGAGAGGGGAAGCAAGAGATGGAAGGAAATCCCTCTAATCTGCCGAAAGAAGTGCCCAATAATGCCTCTTCACCGAGGAACACTAAGTCGAAAGAAGTGATGCAACCTTTCACACAAGAAGAAGAAGAGCCCTTCTTTAAGGAGTGGGAAAGATACAAGGTCATCAGCGGTAAAGTGAACTTCCAAACTTTCTATGAAGGACTGACCCCTCAAACAAGAAAGGCATCGGATTACTTATCAGAAGGCCTGTGAAGAACTGAAGATTGATGGTTTAGAAGTTATAATAAATTCTCGTTGCAAGTATAGCTTCTAAACCAAGCAATCAACCTTTCTTACAAACGTTTTGGTTGTTGGTGCACGAATTTGCAATCCGTACAACTAACCAGCAAGTGCACTGGGTCGTCCAAGTAATACCTTACGCGAGTAAGGGTCGATCCCACGGAGATTATTGGTTTGAAGCAAGCTATGTTTATTTTATTAATCTTAGTCAGCATGACAATAAGGTTATTTGGATTTAATTGTAAGAAGTAAAAGTGTTTAGAATAAGGAATTATTACTTTATTAATGGAGAATATGTTGGAGTTTTGGAGATGCTTTGTCCTCTGAATTTCTGCAATGTAATATTCAACTCAATTGTTTGTAAAGTTCCATCCATGGTAAGCTGTATGTAGGGTGTCACCATTGTCAGTGGCTACTTCCCATCCTCTCAGTGAAAACGGTCCAGATGCTCTATCACAGCACGGCTAATCAGCTGTCGGTTCTCGATCATGTTGGAATAGGATCCATTGATCCCTTTGCGTTTGTCATCACGCCCATCAATCGCGAGTTTGAAGCTCGTCACAGCCATTCAATCCTTGAATCCTACTCGGAATACCACAGACAAGGTTTAGACTTTCCGGATCCTCAAGAGTGGCCGCCATCAGTTCTAGCTTATACCACGAAGATTCTGATTAAGGAAGCTAAGAGATGCTCATTCAATCTGATGTAGAACGGAGGTGTTTGTCAGGCACACGTTCATGGATTGAGGAAGGTGATGAGTGTCACGGATCATCACCTCCTTCACAATCAAGCGCGAATGAACATCTTAGATAGGAACACACACACGTTTGAATGAAATAAAAATAATTGCATTAATTCATTGAGACGCTGCAGAGCTCCTCACCCCCAACAATGGAGTTTAGAGACTCATGCCGTCAAAGTGTATAAAATTCAGATCTGAAAATGTCATGAGGTACAAAATAAGTCTCTAAAAGTTGTTTAAATAGTAAACTAGTAACCTAGGTTTACAGAAAATGAGTAAACTAAGTTAATTGGTGCAGAAATTCACTTCTGGGGCCCACTTGGTGTGTGCTGGGGCTGAGACTAAAGCTTCTCACGTGCTTGGGCTGTTTCTGGAGTTGAACGCCAGGTTGTAACGTGTTTTGGGCGCTGAACTCCAGCTTTTAGACAGCAGCATGAAACTGGCGTTGAACGCCAGTTTACGTCATCTATCTTTGCGCAAAGTATGGACTATTATATATTTCTGGAAAGCCCTGGATGTCTACTTTCCAACCCAATTCAGAGCGCGTCAATTGGACTCCTGTAGCTCCAAAAAATCCATTCCGAGTGCAGGGAGGTCAGGATCCAATAGCATCAGCAGTCCTTTTTCAGTCTAACTCAGATTTTTGCTCAGCTCTCTCAATTTCATCCGGAAAATACCTGAAATCATAGAAAAACACACAAACTCATAGTAAAGTCTAGAAATATGATTTTTTCCTAAAAACTAATAATATTCTACTAAAAACTAATTAAAACATACTAAAATCTACATGAAATTACCCCCAAAAAGCGTATAAAATATCCGCTCATCACAACACCAAACTTAAACTGTTGCTTGTCCTCAAGCAAATAGATAAATATAATAGGATGAAAAGAAATTAAGAAGTAATAATATCTCAGAGTTTTTAAATGGAGCTCAGATTCTTATTAGATGAGCGGGGCTTGTAGCTTTTTGTTTCTGAACAGTTTTGGCATCTCCCTTTATCCTTTGAAATTCAGAATGATTGGCATCCATAGGAACTCAGAATTCAGATAGTATTATTGATTCTCCCAGTGTAGTATGTTGATTCTTGAACACAATTACTTTATGAGTCTTGGCCGTGGCCCTAAGCACTTTATTTTCCAGTATTACCACCGGATACATAAATGCCATAGACACATGACTGGGTGAACCTTTTCAGATTGTGACTCAGCTTTGCTAAAGTCCCCAGTTAGAGGTGTCCAGAGCTCTTAAGCACACTCTTTTTGCTTTGGATCACGACTTTAACCACTCAGTCTCAAGTTTTTCACTTGGACCTACATGCCACAAGCACATGGTTAGGGACAGCTTGACTTAGCAGCTTAGGCCTGGAACTACTTCCTTGGGTCCTCCTATCCACTGATGCTCAAAGCCTTGGATCCTTTTTACCCTTGCCTTTTGGTTTTAAGGGCTATTGGCTTTTGTTCCTTTTCTTGATCCAATGATTCCTTGTAATTTTTTTTCACTGCTTTTTCTTGCTTCAAGAATCACCTTCATGATTTTTCAGAGCATCAGTAATATTTTTCGTGTTCCTCATTCTTTCAGGAGCCAATCATTCGTATAATTCAGGATAAAATATGCACTATTCAAGCATTCGTTCAGAGAACAAAAAGTATTGCCACCACATGTAATTAATTATAATTTTTATTATTAAGAACTCGAAAAATATAAATTACTTCTTTATTCTAAAAATCTACTATTTTATTCATGTCTGATGATGATGAGAAAAATAAATTATAACTTAATTGGAAATAAAACCAGGATAGATATGCTAATTACTACTACTACTACTGTATAACTTCTAAGGTAAATTTCTAAAATAACACTATCACAGAGTTAAAGCTAAAATTAGAACCCAACAACCTGTGTTTTTGGAAGTGGATGTTCCTTTGATCTGTGGGTTGCTTGGTCCTTCAAGGATTAATTTCTGGCGCTTCAGCTCCCTTAAATCACGCCCTTGCTCTTCTTGTTCCTTAAGCAGTTTGCAAAGCATGCTACTTTGATTGTTCTGTTCTTCCTTTATTTGGTTCATAGCTTCTTGCAATTTGGAAATAGATGCTTCAAGATGTTCCCAATATTCGAATTGTGGAAGTTCTGGGAGGACTTCTTGTGCTCTCCTCTTGATTGGATCATCCTGCAGTTGTTGTCTTTCCATTGATATTTTAGTGATTGGCCTTTCAACTGAAATATACTCTGTTATTCCCATCTTCACTCCGGCATCTCTGCAGAGCATAGAAATTAAGCTTGGATAGGCCAATCTGGCATCCTTGGAATTCTTGTTTGCTATTTTGTATAGTTCACACGAGATCAGTTGATGGACTTCTACTTCTTTTCCCAGCATGATGCAGTGAATCATCACTGCTCTTTTAATAGTAACTTCAGAATGGTTGCTGGTGGGCAATATAGAACGCCCAATGAAATCTAGCCAGCCTCTGGCAGCTGGTTTGAGATCTTCTCTTTTGAGTTGATTTGGGATGCCAGTTGTGCTGGTGGTCCATCTGGCTTCAGGGATGCATATATCCTCTAGAATCTTGTCCAAGCCTTTGTTTACCCTCATCATTTTCCTATTAAAGGAGTCTGGGTCATCCTTCAGTTGAGGAAGCTTAAAGATCTCCCTGATTTTGTCAGGATGGGTGTGAACAATCTTTCCTCTGACTAAGGTCCGATGATCATAGAGGGCAGCTCCAATTATTCATTGCCTGTCTGTCTACCATAGATTTGCATAGAACTCCTGAACCATATTCCTTCCCACTTTCGTTTCAGGATTAGCTAGGATTTCCCAGTTCCTGTTTTGAATTTGTTCTTAGATCTCCGGATATTCATCTTCTTTCAGATTGAACTTGACTTCTGGGATCACTGATCTTAGACTCATTATTTTGTAGTAATGGTCTGAATGTTCTTTAGCTAAGAACTTCCCTTGATTCCAAAGTGGCTTTGGAATATTCTCTTTCTTACCTCTTGGGTTGGATTGTATTCCTTTAGGGGCCATGATCAAAGTGAGTATGTTTTTTGTGATCACGGATAAGCACACCAAACTTAGAGGTTTGCTTGTCCTCAAGCAAAAGAAAAGAGAGAAGAGGGATAGAAGGAGAGCAGGTGTGGAATGGTGGATGATGAGAGGGGCGCCGAAAGTGGATATAAAGGAGGGGTGGGTTTTCGAAAATAAGAAAAAGATATAAGATAAAAGATATGATTTATAAAAGATAAATATGACAAGAAAAGGATATAATTTAAAAAGATATGAATGATATTTAAAAATAAATTTGAAATTTATAATTTGAAAAAGATTTTAAAAGATAATTAAGTTTCAAAAAAAATTGGAAAAAGAGTTGGATTGGATTGGAAAAAGGTTTATGTTTATGTATGAAGCTATATTATTTTTGAAAAAAGGGATTTTAGAAGTTAGGGTTCTTAGAAAACTATTTTGATTTGAAGGATGACATTTTGAAACATGTTCATGCAAGAAATCATGATTCGAAACATAAAAAATTAGAAAATTTGTAAAGGAAAACGAATTTTACCTCCTCCCCACCATCCTGGCGTTAAACGCCCAACTGCTGCATGTTTTGGGCGTTTAACGCCCAATTGATGCTTCTCCTGGGCGTTCAACGCCCTGTTGTTGCTTCTTTCTGGCGTTCAATGCCCAGAAGATGCTCTTTTCTGGCGTTCAACGCCCAGATGGCTATCCTTACTGGCGTTGAACGCCCAGTGGATGCTTCTTTTGGGCGTTCAACGCCCAAAACATTTCTTACTGGCTTTTTCACGCCAGTGAGCTTCCAAACTCCCCTGTAACTCTGTGAATTCAATCAATTGCTTTTTTTTTACCTTGAAGATACTTTGATATATACCTGTAAAAATCAATTAATTAATAAAAACAAATAAAATTAAATTTTGTGAATGGCTGGGTTGCCTCCCAGCAAGCGCTTCTTTAATGTCGTTAGCTGGACTATTATTGAGCTTTAATTAAGTCTCAGTTTTGAGCATTCTTGCTCAAAATTACTTTCAAGATAATGTTTAACTCTCTGTCCATTAAAAATGAACTTTTTGTTAGAGTCATTATCCTGAAGCTCTACGTATCCATATGGTGATACACTTGTAATTACATATGGACCTCTCCACCGGGATTTTAATTTCCCGGGGAATAATTTGAGCCTAGAATTAAATAGCAGAACTTTCTGCCCCGGCTCAAAGACTCTGGATGACAATTTCTTATCATGCCATCTTTTTGCTTTCTCTTTGTAAATTTTTGCATTCTCGAAAGCATTGAGTCTAAATTCCTCTAGCTCATTTAACTGAAGCAATCATTTTTCTCCAGCTAACTTGGCATCAAGGTTCAGGAATCTGGTTGCCCAATAGGCCTTGTGTTCCAGTTCCACTGGCAAGTGACAGGCTTTTCCATACACCAGCTGGTATGGAGAAGTTCCTATAGTGGTCTTGAATGCTGTTTTGTATGCCCACAGAGCATCATCTAAGCTTCTTGCCCAATCCTTTCTACGGTTAATTATAGTCCGTTCCAGGATTCTTTTAAGTTCTCTGTTAGAGACTTCAGCTTGCCCATTTGTCTGTGGATGATATGGAATGACTACCCTGTGGCTAACTCCATAACGAACCAAAGCAGAGTAAAGCTGTTTATTGCAGAAATGAGTGCCCCCATCACTGATTAATACTCTAGGGGTACCAAATCTGCTGAAGATGTGTTTCTGGAGGAATTTTAACACTGTTTTAGTGTCATTAGTGGGTGTTGCAATAGCCTCCACCC
>NC_029775.3:56204997-56213607 GCF_000817695.3 Arachis duranensis | reverse complement strand
TCTTTATAGAGAGTAGGCCAGTAGAAGCCACATTGGTGGACTCTTGTGGCTGTTCGCTCACTTCCAAAATGTCCTCCATACTGGGATCCATGGCAATGCCATAGAATCTTCTGCGCTTCTTCTTTAGGCACACATCTACGGATTACTCCGTCTGCACATCTCTTAAAGAGATATGGTTCATCCCAAAGATAATACTTTGCATCCGTGATCAGCTTCTTTGATTGCTGCCTACTGTATTCTTTGGGTATGAATCTCACTGCCTTGTAGTTTGCAATGTCTGCAAACCATGGCACTTCCTGGATGGCAAAGAGTTGCTCATCCGGAAAGTTTTCAAAGATCTCAGTAAGAGGGAGGGACGCCCCTTCTACTGGTTCTATTCGGGACAGGTGGTCTGCTACCTGATTCTCTGTCCCTTTTCTGTCTCTTATTTCTATATCAAACTCTTGTAGAAACAACACCCATCTTATAAGTCTAGGTTTTGAATCCTGCTTTGTGAGTAGATATTTAAGAGCAGCATGATCAGTATACACAATCACTTTTGATCCTACTAAATAGGATCTGAATTTGTCAATGGCGTAAACCACTGCAAGCAGCTCTTTTTCTATAGTTGTGTAATTCCTCTGTGCGTCATTTAAAACATGACTGGCATAGTAAATGACGTGCAGAAGCTTATCATGCCTCTGTCCCAACACTACACCAATGGCATGGTCACTGGCATCACACATTAGTTCAAATGGCAATGTCCAGTTTGGTGCAGAGATAATTGGTGCTATGACCAATTTAGCTTTCAGAGTCTCAAATGCCTACAGACACTCTTTATCAAAGATAAATGGCGTATCAGCAGCTAGCAGGTTGCTCAGAGGTTTGGCAATTTTTGAAAAATCCTTTATAAACCTCCTATAGAATCCTGCATGCCCCAGAAAGCTTCTGATTGCCTTAACATTGGCAGGTGGTGGTAATTTTTCAATTACCTCTACCTTAGCTTGATCGACCTCTATTCCCTTGTTCGAAATTTTGTGCCCAAGGACAATTCCTTCAGTCACCATAAAGTGACACTTCTCCCAGTTTAAAACCAGGTTAGTCTCTTGGCATCTCTTGAGAACAAGTGCTAGATGGTCAAGACAGGAGCTGAATGAGTCTCCAAATACTGAAAAGTCATCCATGAAAACTTCCAGAAATTTTTCCACCATATCAGAGAAAATTGAGAGCATGCACCTCTGAAAGGTTACAGGTGCATTGCACAGGCCAAATGGCATCATTCTGTATGCAAATACTCCAGATGGACATGTGAATGCCGTTTTCTCTTGATCTTGGGGATCTACTGCCATTTGATTATAACCTGAATATCCATCCAGGAAGCAGTAGTATTCATGACCTGCTAGTCTTTCTTGCATCTGGTCTATGAATGGTAAAGAAAAATGATCCTTTTTGGTGGCTGTATTGAGCCTTCTATAATCAATACACATACGCCACCCTGTAACTGTTCTTGTAGGAACCAGTTCATTTTTTTCATTATGAACCATTGTCATGCCTCCCTTCTTAGGGATGACTTGGACAGAGGTTACCCAGGAGCTGTCAGAAATAGGATAAATAATCCCAGCCTCTATTAATTTAGTGACCTCCTTCTGCACCACTTCCTTCATGGCTGGATTCAGCCGCCTTTGTGGTTGGACCACTGGCTTGGCGTCATCCTCCAGTAAGATCTTGTGCATGCATCTGGCTGGGCTAATGCCCTTAAGATCACTGATGGACCACCCAAGAGCTGTCTTGTGTGTCCTTAGCACTTGAATTAGTGCTTCCTCTTCCTGTGGCTCTAAGGTAGAGCTTATGATTACAGGAAAGGTATCACCTTCTCCCAGGAATGCATATTTTAGGGATGGTGGTAATGGTTTGAGCTCGGGTTTAGGAGGTTTCTCCTTTTCCTGAGGGAATTTCAGAGGTTCTATTATCCTCTCTGATTCCTCCAAATCAGGCTGAACATCTTTAAAGATGTCCTCTAGCTCTGATTCGAGACTCTCAGCCATATTGACCTCTCTTACCAGAGAGTCAATAATATCAACACTCATACAGTCATTTGGGGTGTCTGAATGTTGCATAGCTTTGACAACATTCAACTTGAACTCCTCCTCATTGACTCTCAAGGTTACTTCCCCTTTTTGGACATCAATGAGGGTTCGGCCAGTTGCTAGGGAAGGTCTTCCTAGAATGAGAGTTGCACTCTTGTGCTCCTCCATTTCCAGCACCACAAAGTCAGTACGAAAGGCAAATGGCCCAACCTTGACAATCATGTCTTCAATCACGCCCGATGGGTATTTAATGGAGCCATCAGCAAGTTGAAGACATATCCGGGTTGGTTTGACTTCTTCAGTTAAACCGAGCTTTGTGATAATAGATGCAGGTATTAGGTTGATACTTGCCCCAAGGTCACATAGAGCTTGCTTGGTGCAAGTACCCTCTAATGTGCATGGTATCATAAAGCTTCCGGGATCCTTAAGCTTCTTAGGTAAGCTTTCTAGGATAACTGCACTGCATTCTTCAGTGAGGTAAACTTTTTCAGTTTCCATCCAATCCTTCTTATGACTTAAGATCTCTTTCATGAACTTGGCATAAGAGGGTATTTGTTCAAGTGCTTCTGCAAACGGAATCTTTATTTCAAGAGTCCTGAGATAGTCTACAAAGCGGGCAAATTGCTTATCCTGTTCCGTTTGGCGGAGTTTTTGAGGATAAGGCATTTTGGCTTTGTATTCCTCAACCTTAGTTGCTGCAGGTTTATTACCTGTAGAAGTGGTTGGGAAAGGCTTCTTAGAGGGGTTGCTATCAGCACTTGTATGTGTTTGATCCCTCACTGGCATTTGATCGCTAGGATCAGAAGCTGAATTGGCGTTTAACACCCAATTCCTACCTATTTCTGGCATTTGAACGCCAGAACTGAGCTCCCATTGGGCGTTCTCTGAACGCCAGAACTGTGCCTCCCTTGGCCGTTCAACGCCGGATTCATGCTTGTTTCTGGCGTTGAACGCCAGGAATGAGCATGGTCTGGGCGTTCAACGCCAGCCTTATTCCTCTCTGGGCTCTGATTGTCCTCAGAGGGATTTTGAGTAGCTGTTTGTTCATTTCTTGGCTTCCTGCTGCTTTGAAGTGAGGTATTTAATGTTTTCCCACTTCTTAATTGAACTGCTTGGCATTCTTCTGTTATTTGTTTTGACAGTTGCTTTTCTGTTTGCTTTAACTGTACTTCCATATTCTTGTTAGGCATTCTTGTTTCCTGTAATATTTCCTTGAATTCGGCTTGCTGCTGAGTTAGAAAGTCTAATTGCTGATTGAATTCATTAGCCTTATCTATAGGACTGAGTTCAGTAGTTACTGTTTTAGCTTCTTCTTTCAAAGAAGATTCACTGCTTAGGTACAGATGCTGATTTCTGGAAACTGTATCAATAAGCTCTTGAGCTTCTTCAATCATATTTCTCATATGTATAGATCCACCAGCTGAGTGATCTAGAGAAATCTGAGCTTTTTCTGTAAGCCCATAGTAGAAGATGTCTAATTGCACCCACTCTGAAAACATTTTAGAGGGGCATTTTCTTAGCATCTCTCTGTATCTCTCCCAGGCATCATAAAGGGATTCATTATCTCCTTGTTTGAAGCCTTGGATGCTCAGCCTTAGTTATCTCCTTGTTTGAAGCCTTGGATGCTTAGCCTTAGCTGTGTCATCCGTTTTGGAGGAAAGTAGTGATTCAGGAATTTTTCTGACAGCTGTTTCCATGTCTTTATGCTGTTCTTAGGTTGGTTATTTAACCACCTCTTAGCTTGATCTTTTACAGCAAATGGAAACAGTAGTTATCTGTAGACATCCTGATCCACTTCCTTATCATGCACTGTGTCAGCAATTTGTAAAAATTGTGCCAGAAACTCTGTAGGTTCTTCATGTGGAAGACCGGAATACTGGCAACTTTGCTGCACCATGATAATGAGCTGAGGATTCAACTCAAAGCTACTAACTCCAATGGAGGGTATACAGATACTACTCCCATATGAAGCAGTAGTGGGGTTAGCATAAGACCCCAGAGTCCTCCTGGACTGTGCATTTCCACTTAGTTCTATGATGGAGCAAGGGAGATGATATAGATGTTGATATTGTCTGTTTTATTTAGTTTATTATATAAAGAAAATTGATTTTTGAAATAGAATAAAATAAAAAAATCGAAATAAAAATAAAATAAATAAAGAAAGAAAATTAAAAAAATTGAAGATCAAGAAGAACACAAAGAACAAAACTCAAAGAATTTAAAGAACACAAGATCACAGAAAACACACCAAACTTAAAATTTTTGAAAACCAAACACAAAATTTTTGAAAATTATAAAGTAACTACACAAGAAGACACCAAACTTAAAGATTTACACAAGATTTAAACAAAAAAAAACTATTTTTGAAAATATTTTAGAACAAAAACAAGAAAATTCGAAAAATTCAACAAGAACAAAAATTAAAGACTGAAACCAAAAACAAAGATTAATTAAGAAAGCTAAGGATTCTTGAAAAAAAATTTCTTCATGAATTTTCAAAAAAAGGAAGAAGAAAATAAAATAAAATCTAACAAAATTAAAGATAATACCTGATCTAGGGAACAACATAATTTGTTGGCTTGTCCAAACTCAAACAATCCCCAGCAATGGTGCCAAAAACTTGGTGCACAAATCCCCACACTTCGTACAGCTGTACCAGCAAGTGCATTGGGTCGTCCAAATAATACTTGAGCGAGTCAGGGTCGATCTCACGAGGATTGTGGTTTGAAGTAAGCTATGGTTATCTTGCAGTCTTAGTCCGGAGGATAGAAGAGTTATTGGATTATCAGTGATATAAACATAACATTACTTAGAAGTTGTGTAAACTATGATAGGAAGGTGGTTAAAGATTGAAAATGCTTTGTCTTTCTAGATTAACTCTAGTATTACTGTCTCATTCAATTGTGAATGATTTTTTCTATGGCAGGCTGTATGTGATCAGCACCGTATGGCCGTGGTCATGAATCTCCTCTAATTCAGATCAAACGCCATATGGCCGCAGTCATCCAATCTGAACGAGGGTGAAGCTCTAGCAGTCCATTCTCTTTGGTGATCCTGCTCAAAATGCCATAGACAAGGTCGAATCTTCTAGATCAGAGAATGCTACTCCTTTGGGTTCTAGCCTCTACCACAGAGACCCTAATCTCCCCGTAAATCGCCTGAACTGGTGTCTCGAGAAGTCCCCAACGAAGTCATGGTTTGGCAATCTGAGAGATGTATAATCAAGCTGGTGGTTCGCGCTTTCTAGCCACGTATTCACACGAACCCAAGTAGACACGGGTGGTTGTCAGGCACGCTGT
The DNA here is from genome assembly GCF_000817695.3 of Arachis duranensis. NCBI lineage: Eukaryota > Viridiplantae > Streptophyta > Magnoliopsida > Fabales > Fabaceae > Arachis > Arachis duranensis. Next base: position 56,208,242 of record NC_029775.3, on the reverse strand, counting down.
CTTAGTATGATGAACAAAGCTGATTCTCACTGATCATCCTTTTCACCGTGTTGAAGAACGAGTATACATCTTAGAATTGATCAAACACATATTGAAGAGAAACAATAATACTTTTATTAATTCATAGAAATCAGCAGGGCTCCTTCCTTCAACCTAGGAGGTTTAGAAACTCATACTGAAAGAAAATACAATGGTAAAAATGAAATATGGCAAAAAAAAGTGGCCGAAAATCATTAACAAAGAGTGATCCTCTGCTTTAAATACTAAACTAATGACTAGTAAGGGTAAAACAGTATTTTTAGTGCTAAAATCCACTTACGGGACCTACTTGGGGAGTGTTTGGGCCAAGCTTTGATGAGATCCACGTGCTATGAGGCCTCTAAGGCATTGAGTGCTGGCTAGGGGGTTCTCTTTCGGCGTTTGGATGTTGGTCTCCTCTCCTTAGGCGCTGGACACTTGGAATGGGGCAGGAGGCTGGTGTTAGATGCCAATTTTTGGCCTTCTAATCTGAAGCAAAGTATAGACTATTATCCATTGCTGGAAAACTCTGAAAGTCAGCTTTCCATAGCCATTGAGAATGCTCCATTTAGACTTTTGTAGCTCTAGAATAACTCTTTCGAGTGCAAGGAGGTCAGATCCGGACAGCATCTGTAGTGCTTTCTCTGTCTCTGAATCAGACTTTTGCTCCAGCTCCTGAATTTCAGCCAGAAAAATACCTGAAATTGAACAAAAACACACAAACTCAAAGTAGAATCCAAAAATGTGAATTTGACACTAAAACCTTTAAAAACTTAGTAAAAACTAAACAAAACATACTAAAAACTATATGAAAATGATGCCAAAAAGCGTATAAAATATCTGTTCATCACTTATTAACGTCAATATTACCACTTACCATTCCCATCAAGCATCAATGTTACATATTTCCAAACTTCCATCCAAATAGACGCATTATCATCAATTCATCATCATCAATACTCATAATCATTATCAATCATAATTACACCAACGTTCGTCATATTATCATCAAAATCATACTTTCCCACATACAACTTATTCAACCTTCATCATCATTATCATCAATCATAATATCCACATATAATTAATCATATACCCACATCATTCAATCCTATCTTAAAGGCCACTAGCCTAAGTGTCCAGAAATATGACATATTACATAGATGAAACTGAAACCATACCTTGGCCGATTATCCTCCACGCACCAAACCACCAAAAAGCCAAGACAACTTCAAAAAGCACCAAACCTCAAACTAACAACACATATATCACCAAAATCAAAACTTAGAAACCACAATATACAACTCTACAAGATTATATGAGGAACTTTACCTTTTTCAAAGGGGATCGGGGCAAGGCCTAACAATTACCCGCTACTAGAGTTCACCTAAACAACCAAAATCACAAAATCTACTCAAATACTATATCCAAAAATGTGAAATCTGTTAGGGCTGAAAGGAGGATTATGAAATTCAAGTTGTTACCTACTTTGTTTAGCTAGGATTGAAGAGCTCTATGAGAGCTTCGTGTAGCCGCAAACGGCTCGTCAATCAGAGCTCCAAAGATAGTGGAAATTCCATAGTGGAAATTCCATAGTGAGGCAATATCACAAACAGCTAGTGGTTAGTATGCTAACAAGTGAATAAGTAAAGAAAACAAATTAAAATTTGCAGAAATTAGCAGTAATAAACTGAAACAAAAACTATTAACAAAAGAAAAGAAAAATTGCTCAATCTAGTTAACTTCCAATTGGAGAATTGTCAATCGAAAACCAATCCCCGGCAACGGCGCCATAAACTTGATACTAGCATAAACTTGATATGCTACGATTTTAGGAAATTGCACAATCGGCAAAAATTCCTTCCGGCAAGTGCACCGGTTATCGTCAAGTAAAAACTCACAATAGAGTGAGGTCGAATCCCACAAGGATTGGTTGAATGAGCAATTCGGATTAGAAGTTTGTTCTAGTTGAGCGGAATCAAGATTTAGATGAGAATTGCAGAATCTTAAATTGCATGAATTAAAGAGCGAGAAGCTAAATTGCTGAAATTAAAACTTGGCTCACCACTTCTCTCTAAAAACAAACAAATTCCCAATCCCTTGGTTTAAATGTTCATAAGAAGAGATGATGCTTGATCACTGATTATACCACACAGTTTCATGAACCACAATTTGGTAGGATTACATGTCACAATATCCATCCAAACCCCAATCCAATTCACTGTGAGAAAGCTTCTCTAGCATGAATCCTCCATTCCTTTCCCAAGGTTCCGAAGGATTCCAATTATGGGTAATTTCTTTCCCAAGACAACTACCCAATGGAATTAGATCGAGAAGCTTTCTAACAAAATTCAAGAGAAAAGATTGAAGAAGAAGATAAAAACTATTATTGATTCATTGAATTACAATAGAGCTCCCTAACCCAATGAAAGGGGTTTAGTAAGTCATAGCTCTGAATTCAATTACACAAAGGATGAAAACTAGAAAAATGATAAGTTCAAAAGTAAAAGTCCTCGATCCCCCTCTGGGGCTGGATTCCCCTTCAATCCAGTCCTCTCAAATGCAGAAACTAAGGCCTTTAAATAGGCTTCCTAAATTACAAAATGAAAATGAAATTAAAAGCAAATTACAATCAAATGAAAATAAACTATTCTAGATTATTCTTGTGGCCTTGATTTGGTGTTGTTGATGGGCCTTGCTGCCTTGAAGGGTAGAGTGACATAATTGATCCAAAAAGGATAATGATCCATTAAACTACACTCAAACGTTGCACCCCCCTTTCTTGAGTCGTCACTTTGTTCTCTTGTCAACCTTGCCAATTTGATGCCAAATATAGACTATTATACCTTGTTGGAAAGCTATGGATGTCAGCTTTCTAACGCAACTAGAAGCACCTCAATTGAATCTCTATAGCTCAAGTTATGCTTGATTGAAGGTGACAAGGTTGCTGGTTGGTTTGACAGCGTTTAAGCCAACGTTTAAGTCACTTAAACGTGCTCGAAAATGCCAATTTTGGGAGCTCAGTTGCATTGTCCATCCCATACTTCTATACATCGTTGGAAAGCTCTAGATGTCTACTTTCCAATGCAACTGGAAGCGCATCATTTGGAGTTCTACAACTCGAGTTATACTCCATGGAAGGTGAAGAGGTCAGCTGGCCTGATTGCATGTTGGTACTATGCTCTTCTATGCACATTACGGGGCTGTTTTCTCCCTCAATTTTTAGT
>NC_029775.3:56201212-56204723 GCF_000817695.3 Arachis duranensis | reverse complement strand
TTTTGTTGCTTCTTTGCCTAGCCTCTTCTTCCCTGAAATCATCCAAACAACTGCATTAAAGTCTTGCAAAATTTCATGAGAAATCTTCCATTCATAGCATTCAAGTAATATAACTAAAAACTCATGGAATTTGCATCAAAATCTTCATGTTTGAATGATTTAAGACAAGCATGACTATTTGGCCCAAATGATTACTTAAGGCTCAAGAAAATGCATAAAACAACTAAAAATAAAAGAAAAAGGCTAGTGAAACTAGCCTAAGATGCCTTGGCATCACAACACCAAACTTAATCCTTGCTTGTCCCCAAGCAAGTTCTGAATTATTGAGAAGAAAGAATGAAACAGAAAGTAAATTCATTAGCCATATCAGTAAGTAATTGACATTGATTAATGGGGTGTTCATGCAGAAAGTTGTTGCAGCATCACTTTATTGTTTCTTAGGTAAGAATGTCACTTTTTTTTTTGTTTCCACTAAAACACTGCTATGCCCTCTTGTTATTCACATATCCTTGGCAAGTTTCTTTTCTTTGTTTTTCTTTTTCTTTGAGCTTATGTGCTCCTTGTTGCTCAGTGTCATGTGTTGCACAAGCTTTTGACATTTTTCTTTCCTTATCAGTGCTCAAACATATCCACCACAGGCATTTTAGTTCACATTTCTTCTTGAGACATTGGTGCCCAGTACCTCTTTGTGTGACTAAATGTTTTGTATTTAGGTTGCTCTTGATAATGGACTTTTGGTTGATAATCCCGGGTTAGTTAACCCAAGTTACCAAGTGTTGAAACACTCCTCAGAACCTATTCATCCAAGCATATCCTTAATACATATCCAAGCAGATCCTAGTACATAAACACCACAGGCATATGTCTCAGAAGTTCAAACCATTGGTGCCTAGCTTTATTTTCTTAATTTTTTTGCTTTTTGGTTACCTTTCTCATTGGCTTTTTCTTTTTTTTTTCTTTCCTTTGGCCAAGGACATTTATTTACCAAGATCCATAGACAGCATCCTAATTTCCACTAAAAGTGACAATTCTAACTTTATTTCTTAGTGAGCTGACCATTCAATCCAACATGCATACCACCACTTAATCTTATTTGATTTCTTACCAAATGGAATTGAGTTACTTTTGTTCAAACATTTTTTTTTGAAACAGAACAAACAGGGCAAGCATACATTTAAGCAAGTGAAGTTTATCCAGACACTTAGACTATCATTTATTTGGAAATTAAACAAACAGACAAACAAAAACTGCAATGACTCAAACTTAAAGCAGGGGTGCATGCAAACTTCCAATATCAGCAATTCAAAGTACAAGCAATTAAGTGACAATACAACCTTTTAGCATCTTCTTTGTTGTTCATCATCTTTCCTAGCCTTGGTGTTCTCTTTGATGATGATGTATATTCCTTCCATGAGATTGATTGTCTTCCTGCAAAGCTATTAGAAGTTGCTTGTTCCCCAAGCACTTTGAGAATTGGTTAGCATGCATGTATGTTTGTAGGCCTCTGAACTTAGATTGGTGTGTGAACACCAAACTTAGTTCCTTGCCATATGCAGCAATTTAGATCATATGCAGAAAACCTCATGTACTTTTATTAAGAAAATAACTATGAACTAGAAAAAGAAACTATGAACTAGAAATTAAACTATTGTTTAAGTAGTTTCCCGGATTGGTTGGAGCTAGTGACTAGTCATGCTGAGGTAGAAATGTGCTTTTAATGAAGTTTTTGGTGGAACACCAAACTTAGAATCTCACATTCACCCTTGAATTGTTTTGGTGTGCAACACCAAACTTAACTCCTTGCAATACAGATAAATCTACTTAACTCTTTTATTGAAATAACTAGAAAAGAAAAACTACCTTTGGTTGGGTTGCCTCCCAACAAACGCTCCTTTAACATCACTAGCTTGACGGTTGCCTCCTTACAGAGATTCATATGGGCTCATAATTTCGCCCCTTACAGTGAACTTTCTACTTGTCTTCTCATGGATGAACTCCACATGCTCTAGAGATAAAACACGATTCACTATATGTGGTATGACTGGTTTTTTGGTGAAGACAACTCTCATGCCAGGTGAGAGGCCTTCAGTGGAGATCTTTTTGTCCCTCCAGCCTTTAAGTACTTTTTTTATTAGTACCTTTGTTCTCAGTGCTTGTTGATGGCTGCCCAACACCAAACTTAGAATTGGTGTTCAGGGATTTAGTAAAGCTTTGCACTGAAAGAGATGGTTGGAACACTAAGTGTTGCACAGTTATCTCTCTTTTCTCAGAGGAAGAGTTGGGGTGAGGCATCTTGAACAAGATGTGCTCCTCCCCTAGTTGTAAAATCAGTTCTCCCTTTGCTACATCAATGACAGCATTGGCAGTGGCTAGGAAAGGTCTTCCAAGGATGATGGACTCATCTTCATCTTCCCTAGTATCTAAGATTATGAAGTTTACAGGGATGTAAAGGTCTTCAACCTTTACTAAGATATCCTCTACTATGCCATATGCTTTTTTCATTGACTTGTCTACCATCTCTAGTGAGATATTTACAGCTTGTACCTCAAAGATTCCCAAATTCTCTATCACAGAAAGTGGCATGAAGTTTATACCTGACCCTAGGTCACACAGAGCCTTTTCAAAGGTCATGGTGCCAATGGTGCAAAGAATTAGGAAGCGTCCGGGATCCGGAAGCTTTTGAGGCAGCTTCTGCAGAACCAAAGCATTGAGTTCTTTGGTAAGCACTAGAGGTTCTTCCTCCAATGTCTTTACTCCAAATAACTTGACATTTAGCTTCATGAGAGCTCCTAGGTACCGAGCAACTTGCTCTTCCCTAGTTTCCTCATCCTCATCAGAGGATGAGTATTCATCAGAACTCATGGAAATGATTTCTTCTATAGCAGGCTGTATATGATCAATGCCGGTTGAGAGGCCGCCAATCTTCCTCTAGGCTGAACACCAGGTTTAGTGCGCATCCAGTCTGAATGAGGGTGAAGCTCCTACAGTTCATTCCCTTGGTGATCCTACTCAAAATGCCACAGACAAGGTCGAATCTTTCGTATCAGAGAATGCTGTGCCTTGGTTCTAGCCTTTACCACAAAGACTCCAATCTCCCCACACCTCCGCTAAACTGATGTCTCAAGAAGTCCCCAACAAAGTTGGGGATTAGCCCTCTAAGAGACGTATCCTCACGCTAGTGGTTCGGTAATATCCGATTAAAGACACTCACTGAACCCATATAAAATAGAGATAACTTATAACGGTTCAACTCATTCATAAGGTTGAAGAACGAATATACATCTTAGGAGAGAATCAAACACGAATTAAAATAGAACAGTAGTACTTTTATTAATCCATAAAACTCAGCAGAGCTCCTAACCTTAACCTAGGAAGCTTAGTGGCTCATACTGTACAATGAAACTCGAAAATATGAAATAATGTTCTATGGTGGTTGAAGATCCTAAAACAAGTTTAGTGGCTCATATTGTACAATAAAACTTGAAAATATGAAATAATGTTCTATGGTGGT
>NC_029775.3:56187744-56200687 GCF_000817695.3 Arachis duranensis | reverse complement strand
TCGAGAAGCTTTCTAACAAAATTCAAGAGAAAAGGTTGAAGAAGAAGATAAAACTATTATTGATTCATTGAATTACAATAGAGCTCCCTAACCCAATGAAAGGGGTTTAGTGAGTCATAGCTCCGAATTCAAAACTAGAAAAATTGATGAAAAATTCTCAAATGTTCAAAAAGTCCCCCTCCGGGGCTGGATTCCCCTTCAATCCCCCCTTCTTCAAATGCAGAAACTAAGGCCTTTAAATAGGCTTCCTAAATTACAAAATGAAAATGAAATTAAAAGCAAATTACAATCAAATGAAAATAAACTATTCTAGATGATTCTTGTGGCCTTGGTTTGGTGTTGTTGATGGGCCTTGCTTGCTTGAAGGGTAGAGTGACATAATTGATCCAAAAAGGATAATGATCCATTAAACTACACTCAAACGTTGCACCCCCCTTTCTTGAGTCGTCACTTTGTTCTCTTGTCAACCTTGCCAATTTGATGCCAAATATAAACTATTATGCTTCGTTGGAAAGCTATGGATGTCAGCTTTCTAACGCAACTAGAAGCACCTCAATTGGATATCTATAGCTCAAGTTATGCTTGATTGAAGGTGACAAGGTTGCTGGTTGGTTTGACAGCGTTTAAGCCAACGTTTAAGTCACTTAAACGTGCTCGAAAATGCCAATTTTGGGAGCTCAGTTGCATTGTCCACCCCATACTTCTATACAGCGTTGGAAAGCTCTGGATGTCTACTTTCCAATGCAACTAGAAGCGCATCATTTGGAGTTCTACAACTCGAGTTATACTCCATGGAAGGTGAAGAGGTCAGCTGGCCTGATTGCATGTTGGTACTATGCTCTTCTATGCACATTACGGGGCTGTTTTCTCCCTCAATTTTTAGTCAAATGATATCCAGGCTTCCTTCATTGATTTTTGTTGCTTCTTTGCCTAGCCTCTTCTTCCCTGAAATCATCCAAACAACTGCATCAAAGTCTTGCTAAAATTCATGAGAATTCTTCCATTCATAGCATTCAAGGAATATAACTAAAAACTCATGGAATTTGCATCAAAATCTTCATGTTTGAATGATTTAAGACAAGCATGACTATTTGGCCCAAATGATTACTTAAGGCTCAAGAAAATGCATAAAACAACTAAAAATAAAAGAAAAAGGCTAGTGAAACTAGCCTAAGATGCCTTGGCATCATGGCGCTCACTAGGAAAGTGCTAAGGAAGGAAATTGCGCACCAAATGGTGCAGTGCTCAACCAAAAAGCAAGCGCTCAATAAAGGAGCGTAGCGCTCACAAAGGGAGCACCAAGTGAGGAAGGCACACACCAAAGGATGCACGCTGAGGGAATGAATGGGGCGTTCACTTTGTCAACTGAGCGCTCTACTGGGAGCTTCACCAAACACCCCTGACCCACTCTCATTCAAGGCCAAACCAAAAAGACCACTTCAAGTGTTAAATGATGGAAATAGAAAGTGTATAAATAGGAGCAAGTTTGATTTGAGAAGGACCTTTTTTATCTCTCTTTTAATTTTCCTTTTAGAATTTTAGAATTGGGGGAATTGGGATCAGATCTATGTTTTCTTTGTTCATTTTCTTTCTTCTACAACTTTTATTTTCTGATTTTTGTTTTTGAACTCAGATTAAAGAACTCCACTGAAATTCTTCATCTGAGAATCATCTTTTACTTTTCCTTTTTATAGTTCTAAGAATTGGAAATTGGATCGGAATCTTCTTTTCTGCTTTTATTTTATTTCTTCTGCCATTTCTTCTTTACTGTTTGGTCAAGAGAGTAATTGAGATCTAGATTTGCTTTTTGTTCTTGTTACTCTTCTGCACTTGTCAATTTCTTTTTAGGATTTCATAACTGAGTTAAGCTATCTTGCTGTTTTGATTCTTCTACAATTTTTCAATTCTGTTTTGGTTCTTCTGCAATTTCTTTTCATCTCATAGCTTTCTGATTTACTTCAATTTACAATTCCAGCTTTGTTTTGAATCCCAGTACCCAAAATCCCTCTATTCTTCATGCAATTTAAGTTTCCTAGCAATTTAGATTCAGCAATTTACATTTCTTGCACTTTAAGTTTCAGTCACTTACCTTTCTTGCAGTTTAAGTTTCAGCTTCTTTACTTTCTTTCACTTTAAGTTTCTGCAATTTACTTCTTCTGCACTTTAAGATTTAGCCCATTTTCATTCTCCCTTTTATTTTCTTGCAATTTTACTTCTGTTAATCAAGTTTCACTCAAATCATCAAATATTCGCTTAACTAAATTCATCACCTAACTAAAGTTGCTCAATCCATCAATCCCTGTGGGATCGACCTCACTCTTGTGAGATATTACTACTTGATGCGACCTGGTACACTTGTCGGTGAGTTTCCCTCATCAAGTTTTTGGCGCCGTTGCCGGGGATTGATATAGATTGACAATGATTAAGTAGGGTGATAACCTAGATTAAGCATTTTTTCTTTACTTTTTGTCAAGCACACTAACTGTTTGAGTTTTTGTTTAAGCTAACCTTAACCTCACTCTAGCAGTAGAGTGAATTACTTTTGGTTTTTGGTTTTATGTGTGTTTTATGTTAGGAGGAAGAAGAGGTGAATCCACATTTTTTGATCCTGAACCAGAGAGAAAACTCTTGAGATTGAGAAGAGAAACAGGAGGGAAAGGAGTTGTTGGAGAAGAGGAGTCAGAGGAAGAAAATCAAGAAATGGAGGGGAACGTCCTTAATCCACTAGATGAAGTGGCTAACAATGGCCAACCCCAAATGAGAGTTCTAGCCTCCTACACCTTCCCCAATGCAAGACACTGTGGGAGTAGCATACTCACTCCAAATGTTCATGCTAACAACTTTGAATTGAAGCCTCAACTCATCACCTTGGTGCAAAATAACTGTTCTTATGGAGGAGGCCCCTTAGAAGATCCAAATCAGCACCTAGCCATCTTTCTAAGGATATGTGACACAGTTAAGACAAATGGTGTACACCTAGACATCTATAAGGCTACTCAATGGTTAGAAGCATTTCCAAAGAAAGCATCAATAACTGGGAGGATTTGGTGAGCAAATTTTTGGCTAAATTCTACCCACCTCAGAGAATTATAAGATTGAAGATAAAGGTGCAAACCTTCACCCAAATGAATGTAGAATCACTTTATGAGGCCTGGGAGAGATATAAAGCCTTGATTAGGAAATGTCCACCGGAGATGTTTAGTGAATGGGACAGACTTCAAAATTTCTATGAGAGATTGACTTTAAAAGCTCAAGAAGCTTTAGATTATTCTATTGGAGGATCAGTACAACTAATGAAGATAGCTGAGGAAGCTCAGAACCTCATAAACATTATGGCAAATAATCAGTACTTATATGCTCATCAAAGGCAACGCCAACCCAGCTCAAAGGAAAGGTGTATTGGAGTTGGAAGGTGTGGATACCATCTTGGCACAAAACAAAGTGATGCATCAATAGATTTAACAACAAATGGAGATGATGGCCAAGAGGATTGATGGTCTTCAAGTAGCTGCAGTGAGCACTACAAATCAACCATCACCTACATGGGGACAAAATGAAGAAATCTATGAAGAGCAACAACCTAAGCAAGTCAACTATATGCACAATCAAGGTGCTGGTCAAAATGAATTCCATGGAGATATCTACAACTCATCCTGGAGGAACCATCCCAACTTGAGGTGGGAAGACAACCAAAACCAACAATCTTGGCAGAGAAACTCAAACCAGAACAATTCTAGAAACACAAACCATCAAAACCATCAAAACACTAACCAAAACCAATACAGAAAACCACAAAACAACCATCCCCCATCCAACTACTATCCATCCAACAACCCATCCACTAACCAAAATAACTATCATCCACCCTCAACATCCATAATCAACCACAACCACCCCAAGAATCTCAAAGGATCTCCAACTTGGATATAATGATGGAGAAGATGATCAAGCATCAAGAGCTAGCAAATAAGAACCATGAAGCTTCACTAAGGAATCTGCAAAGGCAATTAGACAACTGTCCAGGCAAACAGTGGCTGAAAGAGCACCCAATGCACTACCAAGTGACACCATTCTCAATCTCAAAGAATAAAGTAAAGCAATCCAATTAAGGAGTGAAAGAACCCTGGAGAATGACAAAGAAGCTAACAAGAGGCCAGCTGAAGACAATAAGGCTAGCAGCAAGAAGCAAGTAGAAGGAAAAGACAAGCAAGACCAAGAGGAGTCCAAAGAGAAAGAGGAATAACCACAAGCTTTAAAGAAGGGAAAGCAAGTCATAGAGGAGCTACCACATGAACAGAAGAAAGTGGAGAAGCCATACACTCCTTCCCTCCCATATCCTTAAAGATTTCAGAAGGAGATCAAAGACCAATAATTTCCTAAGTTCCTAGAAGTTTTAGAGAAGCTAGAAATTAATATTCCACTTGCTGAAGTATTGGAGCAAATGCCCTTGTATGCAAAGTTCTTGAAAGAACTCATCAACAAAAAGAGGTGATGGGATGAAAAAGAAATAGTAATTCTCACTCATGAATGGAGTACAGTTATTCAAAGGGGTATTCCACTAAAGCTTAAAAACCCAAGGAGTTTTGTCATACCATGCACCATAGGCAAAATGACATTAGAGAAAGCTCTCTGTGATTTGGGTGCCAGCATCAACTTGATGCCCCTCTCAATGAAGAAAAAGCTTGCCGTAGAGGAAATCAAACCTACCAGGATGTCACTTGTAATGCAGATAGATCAATCAAGATACCCAATGGAGTTGTGGAAAACTTATTAGTGAAGGTTGGAGAGTTCATCTTTCCTGCCGATTTTGTGATCTTGGACATAGAAGAAGAAGGAAATAATTCAATTATCCTGGGAGGACCCTTCCTAGCCACAGCAAGGGCCATTATTGATGTAGAAAAGGGAGAAATGATCTTCAGGGTGCACAATGAGCAAATGATCATTAATGTTTTCAAATCAATGCAACATCTGCCTGAGCAAGAGAGCTACGTGAGAGTGGATATGATAGAGGGTCTGGTGGAAGAAGCATTTGAAGCAATCAATCAAGAAGAACAAGGAGAAGAGATAGAAGCAGCTCAAGATGCCTTAAAGGAACAAGTGACTGAAGTCTCTTCTGAAAGAAAGGCAGAGGAGAAGCCAAATCAAGAATTGAAACCTCTACCTCCACACCTTAAATATGCATTCCTTGGTATAGCAGATAGCTTCCCAGTGATCATCAACTCTACCTTAAGTGAAGAGGAAGAAGGAAAACTCCTTGTTGTATTGAGAACTCACAAAGATGCACTAGGATGGCCCATTGATGACCTAAAGGGCATAAGTCCTGGCATATGTATGCACAAGATACTCTTGGAGGAAGATTCTAAACTGATTATGCAACCTCAGAGAAGACTAAACCCCACAATGAAAGAAGTTGTCCAGAAGGAAGTGATGAAGCTCTGGAATGTTGGGATTATCTATCCTATTTCTGATAGCTCATGGGTGAGCCAAGTTCAAGTGGTGCCAAAGAAAGGTGGGATGACTATCATTACTAATGAGAAGAATGAGCTCATTCCCACAAGAACAGTGACAGGATGGAGGATGTGTATTGATTACAGAAGGTTGAATGATGCCTGATAAACCACTATTTTATGGTTTATATTGTGTTTAATTGAGTGGTTTTATCAAATTTTTGCCCACTTATTCATATGATTTGCATGATTTTACAATTCCTTCCCAAGCTTATTCCATGGTTGAAAACTTACTTCCTAGAGATCTTTTAATTACGTATTTTAATTCTCCTTTATACCATTCGATGCCGTGATCCGTGTGTTAAGTGTTTCAGGCTTCATAGGGCAGGAATAGCTTAGAGAATGGAGAGGAAGCTTGCAAAAAGGGAAGGAGCACAAGAAATAAAGGAGACAACCAGCGGACAGCAATGCGCACGCATGGCTGACGTGTGTGCGTGATTTGGACAAAATCACAGCGACGCATACGCGTGTTTAACGTGTACGCGTGGATTGGAGTTCGCGCAAACGACGTGAGCACGTGCCTGACGTGCACGCGTTGAGAGGAAAATCTTTAAACGACGCGTACGCGTGACTGACGTACGCATGACATGCGCGATCTGCAGAAAATTCAGGAAACGCTGGGGACAATTTTGGGCTGTGTTTTAGCCCAGATTTTGGCCCTGAAACACAGATTAAAGTCAGGGAACATGCAGAGACTCGGGGTATCAGATTATAATTCACTTTTGATAATTTACATGTAGAGAGAGGCTCTCTCCTCTCTCTTAGGATTTAGGATTTCTATTAGGATTAGGCTATGATTTCTTCAATTATAGGTTCAATGTTCCTTTTATTTATTTTCCCAATTTAATTTATGAACTCCCATGTTATTTTTTATGTCTTTATTAATTCAATTTGAGGTATTTCAGACTTATTACTTCTTTTATTAATTATTCTAAATTGATGTTTTAAATTATATTTTCTCTTATTGGCTTTGGTTGAGTAATTGGTAACGCTTGAGTTGTCGAAATAAAGCAGTGGTTGAAATTGGGAGTTGCTGATTAATTTGGTTACCTCTAAAGCTAGTCTTCCCACAGGAGTTGACTAGGACTTGAGGAATCATGTTAATTACTCCACTTGACTTTCCTTTATTTAGTAAGGGATAACTAAGTGGGAGTACTGAACAATTCTCATCACACTTGATAAGGATAACTAGGATAGGACTTCTAATTTTCATACCTTGCCAAGGGTTTTCTCATTATTAATTTATTTCCTGCAATTTATTTCTCTTGTTCAAACCTTTTAAAAACCCAAAAATATTGTTTTCCATAACCAATAATAAATCATACTTCCCTGCAATTCCTTGAGAAGACGACCCAAGGTTTGAATACCTCGGTTATAAATTTCATTGGGTTTTGTTACTTGTGACAACCAAACGTTTGTACGAAAGGATTTCTTGTCGGTCTAAAAGCTATACTTACAATACGATCATATTTGTGAATTTCTTTACCAGCAGAAGTTAGATCGTCAATGCCACGAGAAAAGACCACTTTCCCCTCCCCTTCATTGACTAAATGCTTGAATGATTGGCCGGCCATGCTTATTACTGCTTCCTTGATGGATATTCTGGTTACAATCAAATAGTGGTTGACCCTATGGATCAGGAGAAAACCTCATTCACTTACCCCTTTGGAGTCTTTGCATATAGAAGAATACCATTCGGGTTGTGTAATGCCCCAGCTACCTTTTAGAGATGCATGTTATCAATCTTCTCAGATATGGTAGAAAATTTTATTGAAGTTTTTATGGATGACTTCTCTATTTTTGGTGACACTTTCAATGCTTGCTTGTATCATCTTACCCTAGTCTTGAAACGGTGCCAAGAAACTAATTTGGTTTTAAATTGGGAAAAATGCCTTTTTATGGTGCCCGAAGGAATTGTTCTTGGTCACAAAGTTTCAAGAAAATGGATATAAGTTGACAAAACAAAAGTAGAAGTCATAGAGAAACTTCCTTTGCCTACTAATGTGAGAGCTGTTAGAAGTTTCCCAGGGCATGCCAGATTCTATAGAAGATTCATCAAGAATTTTTCAAAAATAGCCAAAGCACTGAGCAATTTGCTGGTGGTTAATAATCCTTTTGTTTTTTATGAAAGCTGTAAGCATGCCTTTAAAACTTTAAGAACCAAGCTCACAACAACACCAATCATCACAACCCCAGATTGGGAATTACCTTTTGAACTCATGTGTTATGCAAGTGACCTTGCAATTGGTGCTGTATTGGGACAAAGGAAGGGCAATTTACACCATGTCATTTATTATACAAGAAAAGTATTGAATGAAGCTCAAAAAAATTACACCACAACAGATAAGGAATTGTTGGCTATGGTTTATGCATTTGATAAGTTTAGATCATACTTGATTGGATCTAAGATTGTAGTTTACACTGACCATGTGGTGCATGAAAATTGCAATCACACTTTTGCAATCCGCACAACTAACCAGCAAGTGCATTGGGTCGTCCAAGTAATACCTTACGTGAGTAAGGGTCGAATCCCATGGAGATTGTTGGTTTGTAGCAAGCTATGGTTATCTTATTATTATTAGTCAGGATACCAACAACAGTATTTTTCAAGTTCAATTATAAAAAGTGAAAGGGCATAAAATAAATAATTGTTACTCAATAATGGAGAATATGTTGGAGTTTTGGAGATGCTTTGTCTTGTGAATTTCTGTAACATAATGCTTCCTCACTTTCATAAATGCAAGGCTCCTTCCATGGCAAGCTGTATGTAGGGTGTCACTGTTGTCAATGGCTACTTCCCATCCTCTCAGTGAAAATGGTCCAAATGCTCTGTCACAGCACGACTAATCATCTGTTGGTTCTTGATCATGTCGGAATAAGATCCATTGATCCTTTTGCGTCTGTCAATACGCCCAACACTCGCGAGTTTGAAGTTCATCACAGTCATCCAATCCCAGAATCCTACTCAGAATACCACAGACAAGGTTTAGACTTTCCGGATCCTCATGAATGCCGCCAACAATTCTAGCTTATACCACGAAGATTCTGATTAAAAAATCTAAGAGATACTCATTCAATCTAATGTAGAACGGAGGTGGTTGTCAGGCACACGTTCATGGGTTGAGGAAGGTGATGAGTGTCACGGATCATCACCTTCTTCATAGTGAAGCGCGAATGAACATCTTAGATAGGAACAAGCATGTTTGAATGGAAAACAGAAATAATTCCATTAATTCATCGAGACGCTGCAGAGCTCCTCACCCCCAACAATGGAGTTTAGAGACTCATGCCATCAAAAAGTATAAAATTCAGATCTAAAAATGTCATGAGATACAAAATAAATCTCTAAAAGTTGTTTAAATACTAAACTAGTAACCTAGATTTACAAAAAATGAGTAAACTAAGATGGATAGTGTAGAAATCCACTTCTGGGGCCCACTTGGTGTGTGCTGGGGCTGAGACTTAAGCTTCTCACGTGCCTGGGCTGTTTCTGGAGTTGAACGCCAGGTTGTAACCTGTTTCTAGCGTTGAACTCCAACTTGCAACCTGTTTCTGACGCTGAACGCCAGACTGCAACATGGAACTGGCGTTGAACGCCAGTTTATGTCATCTATCTTTGCGCAAAGTATGGACTATTATATATTTCTGGAAAGCGCTGGATGTATACTTTCCAACCCAATTGAGAGCGTGCCAATTGGACTTCTGTAGCTCCAAAAATTCCATTCCGAGTGCAAGGAGGTCAGCAGTCCTTTTTCAGCCTAAATCAGATTTTTGTTCAGCTCCCTCAATTTCAGCCAGAAAAAACCTGAAATTACAGAAAAACACACAAACTCATAGTAAAGTCCAGAAATATGAATTTTGCCTGAAAACTAATAAAATTATACTAAAAACTAACTAAAACATACTAAAATCTACATGAAATTACCCCCAAAAAGCGTATAAAATCTCCGCTCATCACAACACCAAACTTAAACTGTTGCTTTTCCCCAAACAACTAGATAAATAATATAGGATAAAAAGAAATTAAGAAGCAATAATATCTCAAAGTTTTAAGTGAAGCTCAGATTCTAATTAGATGAGCGGGGCTAGTAGCTTTTTGCTTCTGAACAGTTTTGGCATCTCACTTTATCCTTTGAAATTCAGAATGATTGGCATCCATAAGAACTCAGAATTTAGATAGTATTATTGATTCTCCTAGTTTAGTATGTTGATTCTTGAGCACAGCTACTTTATGAGTCTTGACCGTGGCCCTAAGCACTTTGTTTTCCAGTATTACCACCGGATACATAAATGCCACAGACACATAACTGGGTGAACCTTTTTAGATTGTGACTTAGCTTTGTTAGAGTCCCCAATTAGAGGTGTCCAGAGTTCTTAAGCACACTCTTTTACTTTGGATCACGACTTTAACCACTCAGTCTCAAGCCTTTCACTTGGACCTGCATCCCACAAGCACATGGTTAAGGATAGCTTGATTTAGCCGCTTAGACCTGGATTTATTTCCTTGGGCCCTCCTATCCATTGATGCTCAAAGCCTTGGATCATTTTCACCCTTGCCTTTTGGTTTAAAGGGCTATTGGCTTTTTCTACCTTTTTTTCTTTTTTTCTTTTTTTTTGCAAGCTTGTTTTTCACTGCTTTTTCTTGCTTCAAGAATCAATTTCATGATTTTTCAGATCATCAATAACATTTCTCTTGTTCATCATTCTTTCAGGAGCCAACAATTTTAACATTCATAAAATTCAATATAAAAAAAGGCATTGTTCAAGCATTCATTCAGAAGACAAAAAGTATTGCCACCACATATAAATAATTAGAATTTTCCTTATTAAGAACTCGAAAGAATAAAAATATTGCCTTTTTATTCTAAAAATCTACTATTTTATTCATGTTTGATGATGATGAGAAAAATAAATTATAGCTTAATTGGAGATAAAATCAAAATAGAGATACTAATTACTACTACTAATATATAACTTCTAAGGTAAATTCCTAATAAGAACAATTATCACAGAGCTAAGACTAAGATTAGAACTCAACAACCTTTAGTTTGGAAGATGATGGGTGCTCCTTCAACCTGTGGGGTGTCTGGTCCTTCAAGAGACAGCTTCTGGTGCTTTAGCTTCTGTATCTCCAGATATTCGTCTTCTTTCAGATCAAATTTAACTTTCGGGATCACTGATTTCAGACCCATTATTTTGTGGTAATAGTCTGCATGTTTTTTTTTGTTTAAGAGCTTCTCTTGATTCCAAAGTGGTTTTGGAATATTCTCTTTCTTGCCTCTTGAAGTGGTTTGTTTTCCCTTAGGTACCATGATCTTGATGAGTTTTAGCTCAGTGATCACGGAAAAACACACCAAACTTAGAGGTTTGCTTGTCCTCAAGCAAAAGAAAGGAAAGGAGAGGGATAGAAGGAGAGCTAGTATCGAATGGTGGATGAGAGGAGGGAGGCTGAATGTGGATTTAAAGGGAGGGTGTGGGTTTTCGAAAATTCTCCTCCCCATAATCCTGGCGTTAAATGCCCAAACGCTGCATGTTTTGGGCGTTTAACGCCCATTTGTAGCCTCTCCTGGGCGTTCAACGCCCAGCTGTTGCTTCTAGTTGGCGTTGAACGCCAGGAACTCCTTTGTCACTAGGCGTTTTTTTGAACGCCCAGGACACTGTAAATCTGGCATTAAACGCCCAGATGGATATCCTTACTGGCGTTGAACGCCCAGTAGATGCTTCTATTGGGCGTTCAACGCCCAAAACAGCTCTTACTGGCTTTTTCGCATCAGTGAGCTTTCTTTTTGCTATTTTATCCTACGAATCCTTCTGTAACTTTGTGAACTCAAGCAATTGCTATTTTACCTTGAAGATAATTGACATAAACCTGTAAAAATCAATTAATTAACAAATAATCTTTGTAAATGGTTGGGTTTCCTCCCAGCAAGTGCTTCTTTATTGTCTTTAGCTGGACTATTACTAAGCTTTAATCAAGTCTCAGTTTTGAGCATTCTTACTCAAAATTGCTTTCAAGATAATGTTTAACTCTCTGTCCATTAACAATGAACTTTTTGTTAGAATCATTATCCTGAAGCTCCACATATCCATATGGTGACACACTTGTAATCACATATGGACCTCTCCACCGGGATTTCAATTTTCCGGGGAACAATCTGTGCCTAGAATTAAACAGCAGAACTTTCTGCCCTGGCTCAAAGACTCTGGATGACAACTTCTTATCATGCCATCTTTTTGCTTTCTCTTTGTAAATTTTTGCATTTTCGAAAGCATTGAGTCTGAATTCCTCTAGCTCATTTAACTAGAGCAATTGTTTTTCTCCAGCTAACTTGGCATCAAGGTTTAGGAATCTGGTTGCCCAATAGGCCTTATGTTCCAGTTCCACTGGCAAGTGACAGGCTTTTCCATACACGAGCTGGAATGGAGAAGTTCCTATAGGAGTCTTGAATGCTGTTCTGTATGCCCACAAAGCATCATCCAAGCTTCTTGCCCAATCC
This sequence comes from Arachis duranensis, assembly GCF_000817695.3. Classification (NCBI taxonomy): domain Eukaryota; kingdom Viridiplantae; phylum Streptophyta; class Magnoliopsida; order Fabales; family Fabaceae; genus Arachis; species Arachis duranensis. The sequence continues at coordinate 56,188,683 of NC_029775.3, read as the reverse complement.
CTTCTACGATTAATCACAGTCTGTTCCAGGATTCTTTTAAGTTCTCTATTAGAGACTTTAGCATGCCCATTTGTCTGAGGATGATATGGAGTGGCCACCCTGTGGCTAACTCCATATCGAACCAAAGCAGAGTAAAGCTGTTTATTGCAGAAATGAGTGCCCCCATCACTGATTAGTACTCTATGGATACCAAATCTGCTAAAGATGTGTTTCTGGAAGAATTTCAGCACTATCTTAGTATCATTAGTGGGTGTTGCTATAGATTCTACCCATTTGGATACATAATCCACTGCCACCAGAATATAAGTGTTTGAGTATGATGGTGGGAATGGCCCCATGAAGTCAATACCCCATACATCAAACAACTCAATCTCAGAGATCCCTTGTTGAGGCATGGCATAACTGTGAGGCAGATTGCCAGATCTTTGGCAACTGTCACAATTAAGTACAAACACTCGGGAGTCTTTATAGAGAGTAGGCCAGTAGAAGCCACATTGGAGGACTCTTGTGGCTGTTCGCTCACTTCCAAAATGTCCTCCATACTATGATCCATGGCAGTACCAGAGGATCTTCTGTGCTTCTTCTTTAGGCACACATCTACGGATTACTCCGTCTACACATCTCTTGAAGAGATATGGTTCATCCTAAAGATAGTACTTTGCATCCGTGATCAATTTCTTTGTTTGCTGCCTACTGTACTCTTTGGGTATGAATCTTACTGCCTTGTTGTTTGCAATGTCTGTAAACCACGGCACTTTCTGGATGGCAAAGAGTTGCTCAGCTAGAAAGTTTTCAGAGATCTCAGTAAGAGGGAGGGATGTCCCTTCTACTGGTTCTATTCGGGACAGGTGATCTGCCACTTGGTTCTCTGTCCCTTTTCTGTCTCTTATTTCTATATCAAACTCTTGCAGAAGCAACACCCATCTGATAAGTCTGGGT
>NC_029775.3:56126147-56187716 GCF_000817695.3 Arachis duranensis | reverse complement strand
TGTACACAATCACTTTTGATCCTACTAAATAGGATCTAAACTTGTCAATGGCATAGACCACTGCAAGTAACTCTTTTTCTGTGGTTGTGTAGTTCTTCTGTGCGTCATTTAAAACACGACTGGTATAGTAAATGACGTGCAGAAGCTTGTCATGCCTTTGTCCCAACACTGCACCAATGGCATGGTCACTGGCATCACACATCAGTTCAAATGGTAATGTCCAATCTGGTGCAGAGATGACTGGTGTTGTGACCAGCTTAGCTTTCAGAGTCTCAAACGCCTGCAGACACTCCTTATCAAAGATAAATGGTGTGTCAGCAGCTAGAAGATTACTCAGAGGTTTGGCAATTTTTGAAAAATCTTTTATAAACCTCCTATAGAATCCTGCATGCCCCAGAAAGCTTCTGATTGCCTTAACATTGGTAGGTGGTGGTAATTTTTCAATTACCTCTACCTTAGCTTGATCCACGCTATTCCCTTGTTCGAAATTTTGTGCCCAAGGTCAATTCCTTCAGTTACCATAAAGTGACATTTCTCCCAGTTTAAAACCAGGTTAGTCTCTTGGCACCTCTTTAGAACAAGTGCTAGATGGTCAAGACAGGAGCTGAATGAGTCTCCAAATACTGAAAAGTCATCCATGAAGACTTCCAGAAATTTTTCCACCATATCAAAGAAAATAGAGAGCATGCACCTTTGAAAGGTTGCAGGTGCATTACACAGGCCAAATGGCATCCTTTGTATGCAAATACTCCGGATGGACATGTGAATAATGTTTTCTCTTGATCCTGAGGATCTACTGCAATTTGATTATAACCTGAATATCCATCTAGGAAGCAGTAGTATTCATGACCTGCTAGTCTTTCTAGCATCTGGTCTATGAATGGTAAAGGAAAATGATCCTTTCTGGTAGCTGTATTGAGCCTTCTGTAATCAATACACATACACCACCCTGTAATTGTTCTTGTAGGAACCAGTTCATTTTTTTCATTATGAACCATTGTCATGCCATCCTTCTTAGGAACGACTTGGACAAGGCTTTCCCAGGGGCTATCAGAAATGGGATAAATAATCCCAGCCTCTAGTAATTTAGTGACCTCTTTCTGCACCACCTCCTTCATGGATGGATTCAGCCGCCTCTGTGGTTGAACCACTGGCTTAGCGTCACCCTCCAATAGGATCTTGTGCATGCATCTGGCTGGGCTAATGCCCTTAAGATCACTGATGGACCACCCAAGAGATGTTTTGTGTGTCCTTAGCACTTGAATTAGTGCTTCCTCTTCCTGTGGCTCTAAGGTAGAGCTTATGATTACAGGAAAGGTATCACCTTCTCCCAGAAATGCATATTTCAGGGATGGTGGTAATGGTTTGAGCTCAGGTTTGGGAGGTTTCTCCTCTTCCTGAGGGATTTTCAGAGGTTCTATTATTCTCTCTGGTTCCTCCAGATCAGGCTGAACATCTTTAAAGATTTCCTCTAGCTCTAATTCGAGACTCTCAGTCATATTGACCTCTTTTACCAGAGAGTCAATAATATCAATGATCATGCAGTCATTTTGGGTGTTTGGATGCTGCATAGCAATGACAGCTTTCAACTTACACTCGTCTTCATTGACTCTCAGGGTCACTTCCCCCTTTTTGGACGTCAATGAAGGTTCGTCCAGTTGCTAGGGAAGGTCTTCCTAGAATGAGAGTTGCACTCTTGTGCTCCTCCATTTTCAGCACCACAAAGTCAATGGGAAAGGCAAATGGCCCAACCTTGACAATCATGTCTTCAATTACGCCTGATGGATATTTAATGGAGCCATCAGCAAGTTGGAGACATATCTGGGTTAGTTTAACTTCATCAGTCAACCCAAGCTTTTTGATAGTAGCTGCAGGTATTAGGTTAATGCTTGCCCCAAGATCACATAGAGCTTGCTTGGTACAAGTACCTTCTAATGTGCATGGTATCATAAAGCTTCCCGGATCTTTAAGCTTCTCAAGTAAGCTTTTCAGAATGACTGTACTGCATTCTTCAGTGAGGTAAACTTTCTCAGTTTCCCTCCAATCTTTCTTATGTCTTAAGATCTCTTTCATGAACTTAGCATAAGAGGGTATTTGCTCAAGTGCCTCTACAAACGGAATCTTTATCTCAAGATTCCTGAGATAGTCTGCAAAGCGGGCAAATTGCTTATTCTGTTCTGCTTGGCGGAGTTTCTGAGGATAAGGCATTTTGGCTTTGTATTCCTCAACTTTAGTTGCTGCAGGTTTATTGCCTACAGCCATGGGTTGAGAAGCCTTTTTAGAGGAGTTGCTATCAGCACTTGTATGTGTCTAATCTCCCACTGACATTTGATTGCCAGGGGTGGAAGCTGGAGTGGCGTTAGATGCCAACTCCTCACCTGTTTCTGGTGTCTGAACGCCAAAACTGTGCTTCCTTTGGGCGTTCAACGCCAATTCCTTGCTTGTTTCTGGCATTGAACGCCAGGACTGAGCATGGTTTGGGCATTCAATGCCAGCTTTCCACCCATTTTCTGGCATTTGAGTGCCAGAATTAATCCTCTCTGGGCTTTTACTGTCCTCAGATGGATTTTGGGTTGTTTGCTTATTTCTTGGCTTCCTGCTACCTTGAAGTGAGGTATTTAATGTTTTTTTACTTCTTAATTGAACTGCTTAGCACTCTTCTGTTATTTGTTTTGATAACTACTATTCTGTTTGCTTCAACTGTACTTCCATATTCATATTAGCCATTCTTGTTTCTTGTAGTATCTCCTTGAATTCGGCTAGCTATTTTGTTAGAAAATCCAGTTGCTGATTGAATTCAGTAACTTGTTCTGTAGGACTGAGTTCAGCAATTACTGTTTTAGCCTCTTCGTTGATGGAAGGTTCACTGCTTAGGTACAGATGCTGATTTCTGGCAACTGTATCAATAAGCTATCCTTGGATGCTCAACCTTAGCTGTGTCATCCGTTTTGGAGGGAAGTATTGATTCAGGAATTTTTCTGACAGCTGTTTCCATGTCTTTATGCTAGCTTTAGGTTGGTTATTTAACCATCTTTTAGCTTGGTCTTTTACAGCAAATGGAAATAGTAATAATCTGTAGACATCCTGATCTACTTCTTTATCATGTACTGTGTCAGCAATTTGTAAAAATTGTGCCAGAAACTCTGTAGGTTCTTCCTATGGAAGACCAAAATACTGGCAACTTTGCTGCACCATGATAATGAGCTGAGGATTCAACTCAAAACTACTAACTCAATGGAGGGTATACATATACTACTCCCATTTGAAATAATAATAACAAAATAAAATAAAATAAAGACGACAATAAAAATAAAAATAAAATAAAAAAAGAATTTAAAAATATTTTATGAAGATTTTCGAAAAAGTGAGGAGAGAGAAAGAGGTTAGGATATTTTCGAAAAAGATAAAAAAAATTTTAAATCTTAAAAGGATAAGATTTGAAAAATTTTGAAATTGAGATCTGAATTTTTATTAAAAAAATTCAAAAATATGGCTTAAAAATAGTTAGAAAAGATATTTTTTTGAATTTTGAGTTTTATGATGAAAGAGAAAAACACATAAAAGACACAAGACTTAAAATTTTTAGATCTAATGCTCCTTGTTTTCAAAAATTTTGGAGGGAAAACACCAAGGAACACCAAACTTAAAAATTTTAAGATCAAAATACAAAGAAGACTCAAGAACACCTTGAAGAATCAAAAGAACAACAAGAACAAAAGAAAGAACACCAAACTTAAAATTTTTAGAAAACCAAAATAAATTTTCAAAAATTAAAGAAAATTAACAAGAAAACACCAAACTTAAAGTTTGGCACAAGATTCAATCAAAGAAAAATTAATTTTGAAAAAGATTTTAAAAAGAAGATACCCAATTACCAAGAACATAAACCAACTTGATGCACAAAAATTGCAATCACACTTTTGCAATCCGAACAACTAACCAGCAAGTGCATTGGGTCGTCCAAGTAATACCTTACGTGAGTAAGGGTCGAATCCCATGGAGATTGTTGGTTTGAAGCAAGCTATAGTTATCTTATTATTCTTAGTCAAGATACCAACAACAGTGTTTTTCAAGTTCAATTGTAAAAAGTGAAAGGGCATAAAATAAATAATTGTTACTCAATAATGGAGAATATGTTGGAGTTTTGGAGATGCTTTGTCTTTTGAATTCTGTAACATAATGCTTCCTCACTTTCATAAATGCAAGGCTGCTTCCATGGCAAGCCGTATGTAGGGTGTCACCGTTGTCAATGGCTACTTCCCATCCTCTCAGTGAAAATGGTCCAAATGCTCTGTCATAGCACGGCTAATCATCTGTTGGTTCTCGATCATGTCGGAATAAGATCCATTGATCCTTTTGCGTCTGTCACTACACCCAACACTCGCGAGTTTGAAGTTCGTCACAGTCATCTAATCCCAGAATCCTACTCGGAATACCACAGACAAGGTTTAGACTTTCTGGATCCTCATGAATGCCGCCAACAATTCTAGCTTATACCACGAAGATTCTGATTAAGGAATCTAAGAGATACTCATTCAATCTAACGTAGAATGAAGGTGGTTGTCAGGCACACGTTCATGGGTTGAGGAAGGTGATGAGTGTCATAGATCATCACCTTCTTCATAGTGAAGCACAAATGAACATCTTAGATAGGAACAAGCATGTTTGAATGGAAAACAGAAATAATTGCATTAATTCATCGAGACGCTGCAGAGCTCCTCATCCCCAACAATGGAGTTTAGAGACCCATGCCATCAAAGAGTATAATATTCATATCTAAAAATGTCATGAGATACAAAATAAATCTCTAAAAGTTGTTTAAATACTAAACTAGTAACCTAGGCTTACAGAAAATGAGTAAACTAAGATGGATAGTACAGAAATCCACTTATGGGGCCCACTTGGTGTGTGCTAGGGCTGAGACTTAAGCTTCTCACATGCCTGGGCTGTTTCTGGAGTTGAACTCCAGGTTGTAACCTGTTTTTGGCGTTGAACTCCAACTTGCAACCTGTTTCTGGCGCTGAACGCCAGACTGCAACATGGAACTGGCGTTGAACGCCGGTTTACGTCGTCTATCTTCGTGCAAAGTATAAACTATTATATATTTCTGGAAAGCCCTAGATGTCTACTTTCCAACTCAATTGAGATCGCGCCAATTGGACTTCTGTATCTCCAAAAAATCCACTCCGAGTGCAGGGAGGTCAGAATCCAACAGCATCAGCAGTTCTTTTTCAGCCTAAATCAGATTTTTGTTTAGCTCCCTCAATTTCAGCCAGAAGATACCTGAAATTACAGAAAAGCACACAAACTCATAGTAAAGTCCAGAAATATGAATTTTGCCTAAAAACTAATAAAATTATACTAAAAACTAACTAAAACATACTAAAATCTACATGAAATTACCTCCAAAAAGCGTATAAAATATCTGCTCATCACCATGCTGCCCTTAAGTATTTGATGTCAAAACTGGATGCCAAAACAAGACTCATCAGATGGATATTTCTCCTACAAGAGTTTGACATTGAGATAAAGGATAGAAAATTGAGTGAAAATCAAGTTGCTGATCATTTATCAAGGCTGCCACAAGAAACAAATCAAGAAGCTTCACATCCAGTGAATGAAAGGTTTCTAGATGAACACCTTTTACAAATTCAACAAGCCCTTTGGTTTGCAGATATTGCAAACTATAAGGTTGGAAGGAAGATCCCTCAAGAATTCACCAAGCAACAAGTGAAGAAGCTGCTCAATGAAGCCAAGAAGTTCTTATGGGATAAACCATTCTTATTTAGGAGGTGCCCAGATGGGATGATTAGGAAATGTGTTCTTGAGAATGAAATGAAAGATATACTGTGGCACTGCCATAATTCAGCCTATGGTGGTCACTTTGGACCAGAAAGAACGGCTGCTAAGGTACTCCAAAGTGGATTTTATTAGCCAACCATCTTCAAGGATGCCAGGGAGTTCGTTCATCTATGCAATGAATGCCAGAAAGCTGGAGGATTGACAAGAAGGAATGAGATGCCTTAGAACTATATCCTGAAGGTAGAACTCTTTGATCTTTGGGCATAGAGTTTATGGGCCCTTTTCCACCTTTATACTCCTTCAAATACATACTTGTGACAGTAAAGTATGTCTCAAAGTGGGTGGAAGCCATAGCCACAACCACATGTGATGCACAAATTGTCTTGCAATTCCTTAAGAAGCACATTTTTACTAGATATGGAGTGCCTAAGGGTCTTGTCAGTGATGGTGGTAGCCATTTTTGTAACAAACAAATGGAGAAACTACTTCACAAATACGAAGTGATGCATAGAGTAGCCACACCATATCACCCACAGACCAATGGCCAAGCAGAGCTTGCAAATAGGGAGTTGAAGAGGATTTTGGAAAAAACAGTGGGAAACACAAGAAAAGATTGGGCCAAAAAATTAGAAGATGCTCTCTAGGCATACAGGACAGCCTTTAAAACTCCTATTGGAAAGTCCTCTTTTCATTTATTATATGGCAAGTCCTGTCACCTCCATGTAGAGCTTGAGCATAAAGCCTTCTGGGCCACTAAACTTCTCAACCTTGATTCTCAAGCAGTAGGAGAGAAGAGGCTACTGCAACTAAATGCGTTGGATGGGTTTAGACTGGAAGCCTATGAAAATGCTAAGATTTATAAGGAAAAGGCTAAGAGATGGCATGACAAAAGGATCTCAAAGAAGGAGTTCAAACCAGGACAGCAAGTACTCTTGTATAACTCCACGCTCAAAGTTTTCCCTAGCAAACTCAAGTCCAAATGGACTAGTCCCTACTTGGTGACAAAGGTTCTTCCTTATGCAAGCCTTGAACTTATGGATGAAGCAACAAAGGACATCTTCACTACAAACGGCCACAGGGCAAAGCATTACTTGGTAGGCCATTGGGACAAAGAGAAGGATGTTCAGGAATTAAGTTGAGCAAGAATGAAGGATGTCAAGCTAGTGACATTAAAAGAGCGCTTGTTGGGAGGCAACCCAACCAGAGGTAGTTTTCTTTTCCCAACTATTTCAATAAAAAGGTTAAGTAGATTTATCTGTATTGCAAGGAGCTAAGTTTGGTGTTGCACACCAAAACAATTTAAGGGTGAATGAAGGATACTAAGTTTGGTGTTCCACCAAAAATCTCATTTAAAAACACATTTCAACCCTCTACATAAATGGTTACTAGCTCCAAGCCATCAGGGAAACCACTAAACCATTGTCTGTTCTCTAGTTTTTAATTTTATTACTTTTAGCAAAAGCACAAGGATTCATGTAACTGATGCATCATAGACAGTAGCAAGGAACTAAGTTTGATGTTTCCTCACCAAAGTAAGTTCAAGAGCCTACAATAATTCATGCATGCTAACCATCTGCCTAAGTGCTTGGAAAAATAAGCAACTTCCAAAAATTGTGTAGAAAAGACACTCAGCCTTTTAAAAGAACCATCACCAAGGGAAATGCAAGAGTAAAAGATGATGAAGACAAAAAGAAAGCTGCAAGACATTCCTGAGAGATTGTATTGTCACAAAATTCATTCTGCTTTGAAATGTTCTGAATGAGAAGCTATTGTTTACCTTGATGTTTAGTTCAGATAGTGCAATTTTTTATGTCTGTTAATTGCACTAGTTTAAATGCTTGTTTTCATCTTCATCTGCTTAAATTCATATCTTGTTTCCTCTGCATCAATAAGAGAAAATGTTTGAAATAGAAAGTAATTGTCCAATGTGGTAGGATTTAGAATGAAGTTCACTGGTGGTAATTGCTTGATTGTATGATAAGCTCAATAATAAAAGCTGTAGAATAGAATGTCTTTTGTAGTGAGAGCTAAGTTGCTGCTATGAAACCTTCAATTAATGAACATCCTTGGAAAATGAAGAAAAGTGAGAAGGAAGAAGAAAAAAAGCGCCAAGAATTGGCAACAAGAATGAAAGAAACAAATAATAAGGCTAGACACCAATAGCTTGGACCTTAGGACACATGCCTGTGGTGCTTCTTGTACTAGGATCTGCTTGGACAACTCGGTTCTGAGGAGTCTTTTAAAACTTGGTAACTTAGATTAACTAATTCGGGATTATCAACCGAAAGTCCATTATCAAGAGCAACCTACCTACAAAGCATTTAGTGATCCAAAGAGATGCTGGGTATCAATGTTCCTAAGAAGAATTGTGAGCGAAGTGTTTGTAGTGAAGAGGTGTTGAGAAAAATTAAGCCAAAAGGCTGCTGTAGCACTTGACACTGAGCCATCATTGAGAAATAAGCTTTCTAAGAAAAAGAAAGAAGGAAAAATCTAACTGGGATCAATCAAAGAGCAAGGAATTATAGCAGCAACTCTAGTGAATCCTCAAAGAGACATTTCACAGCTAGCAACTAAGAATAATTGAGCTACATATTGTTTGCATAAAACCGCATAGTCCAAATTCTATTACCTGCTAAATAAGGATATAAATGCTTCTGTGTTTTATTTCATTTCTTCTCATGTTTAGTGCTTGCTTGGGGACAAGGAAGGTTTAAGTTTGGTGTTGTGATGACAAGTCATCTTATGCTAGTTTTATAAGCATTTTTCATTAGTTTCATTAGGTTTTATGCACTTTCTTACACAACAAGTAAGTGATTGGAGTGGATTTTCATGATTATTTTGAATCAATCAAACATCATTTATTTTACACAAATCATAGATTTTATGCTAGAATTAATTGATTTCATGAATGATGCAAAGACTTTGTGATTTTGGTGAGACTTTGATTGGTTGTTTGGTTGCTTGTAGGTGAAGAAATGAAGAAAAGGGGGAAGCAATCAGGGAAGCGTTACGTTTAAATAGAGAACGCACCGCTTAGGAACATAAACAGCTAGCGTTCACTTTGGAAGTGAGCGCCACGTTCACTTTGGAAGTGAGTGCCACGTTCACTTTCTTAACTTTTTCGTGATTTTCAAGTTCGGGGGAGGAAGCTCATGCCACCATCCGTACACTATACAGCGCTCAAACTCTTAATGTAGCGCTCATTAAAGGAGCGCCAACAAAGAAAAAGTGCGCACGTGAGGAGCACTTATGGTGCAGCGCTCAAAATCAGAGCGTAGCGCTCACTAGGAGAGTGCCAAGGAAGGAAATTGTGCACCAAATGGTACAGCGCTCAACCAAAAAGCAAGCGCTCAATAAAGGAACGCATTGCTCACAAAGGGAGCGCCAAATGAGGAAGGCGCACACCAAAGGATGCACGCTCAGGGAGTGAACGAGGCGTTCACTTTGTCAACTGAGCGTTCCACTGGGAGCTTCACCAAACACCCCTGACCCACTCTCATTCAAGGCCAAACCAAAAAGTCCACTTCAAGTGTTAAATGATGGAAATAGAAAGTGTATAAATAGGAGCAAGTTTGATTTGAGAAGGACCTTTTTTTTAGCTCTCTTTTAATTTTCCTTTTAGAATTTTAGAATTGGGGGAATTGGGATCAGATCTATGTTTTCTTTGTTCATTTTCTTTCTTCTGCAACTTCTATTTTCTGATTTTTGTTTTTGAACTCAGATTGAATAACTCCACTGAAATTCTTCATCTGAGAATCATCTTATACTTTTCCTTTTTATAGTTCTAAGAATCGAAAATTGAATCGGAATCTTCTGTTTGGTCAAGAGAGTAATTGAGGTCTAGATTTTCTTTCTGTTCTTGTTACTTTTCTGCACTTGTCAATTTCTTTTTAGGATTTCACAATTGAGTTAAGCTCTCTTGCTGTTTTGATTCTTCTACAATTTTTCAATTCTACTTTGGTTCTTCTGCAATTTCCCTTCATCTCATGGTTTTCTGATTTACTTCAATTTACAATTCCAGCTTTGTTTTGAATCCTAGTACCCAAAATCCCTCTATTCTTCATGCAATTTAAGTTTCCTAGCAATTTAGATTCAGCAAGTTACATTTCTTGCACTTTAAGTTTTAGTCATTTACCTTTCTTGCCGTTTAAGTTTCAGCTTGTTTACTTTCTTGCACTTTAAGTTTCTGCAAGTTAATTCTTCTGCACTTTAAGATTCATCCCATTTTCAATCTCCCTTTTATTTTCTTGCAATTTTACTTCTGTTAATCAAGTTTCACTCAAATCATCAAATATTCGCTTAACTAAATTCATCACCTAAATAAAGTTGCTCAATCCATCAATCCCTGTGGGATCGACCTCACTCTTGTGAGTTATTACTACTTGATGCGAACCGGTACACTTGCCGGCGAGTTTGTGTGGAAACGTTTTTCCCTCATCATTGGACACCATCAAGCGAGCCTAGCTCTACTTGTCCAAAGTAAGAAACTGCCTCCAAGAATCTCGCCACTTCATCTAGAAGGGTGAACTCAACAAAACACCCAAGATAAAGGGAATGGTTATGTATCAATAAAGATGGAACAACTCCAACAAAAGTGGTCAATGACTTTACTATAAATACACTGACACCACTCAGTATAATTCATGTTTTAATCTACTAAAAATCTGCCTAAAAATCCTTGCTAACTTAAGCATTGGAGTCTCTTGCAGGTACCACCCCCACCTCCTCACGAGGAACTCGGACAAGCGACACCTCGGAATCAACAAGTCGAACGCTGCCATACAAAGTGATCTGGATCTCACGTTCAGTCCCAAATCAACGTTTCAGGTAACTCTCGAAACACCTACTTTGACTTCAAAATCCTTGCATTTGTTGATTCTCATTGGGGATCTGATTTAGATGATGCTTGCACAACTACTAGTTTTTTTGGTTTTCTTAGGATCCAATATTGTGGCTTGGTCTAACCAGAAGCACTAACTAGTTAGCCCAGAATATATTTTTTTTTTTTGAGTTTCATAAGTGCTCCAATGTTCCAATATTGCTGTTTTTGTGTTTCATGACATTTGACCAAGCTGCTTTTTTATTCTCAAAATCGATATTCATGAATCATGATCACTCTTAATAAGCATTAAAAAAAAAAAAAAGTAAAAGAGTATTATCATAGATGATTGTTTTTGCACCTGAAACTACGTAACAAAATGAATTTCATATCATACCATCAATCTTTTATCCACAAAGATGGTGCTTGGAACGCTTCATATCTATTATTCATCTAACAAGATACAAGCAAACCTTATTGGTTTCATGGCTTCCCTCATCATTTTAAGAAGACAAAAAAGGGTAGAGGAAGCACAAACTACGTACTAGATCAGAGAAGACAAATTAAAGCCCCTCTTTGCAGCAAACCTAAACTAAGAATAATAACAACCTATGACACTAATATAGTAATATATACAAACATGACACAAACAATAATAAAAGAAACATATAACCTAAGATTGAGAATTAACTAACATGCCAATTGATCTCTAAACGAAGAGATTTCCTCAAATATAGGAAGCCTCCTGGATCTGTTATTTGATCCCCATGCAGTGAGCAATTCATCTATCCCTTTGACAAAGTCATCATCAAGGCCCAAATTATCCAGATATTGTGATTGAGGGATATTTGAATTAAATTCCAAAAGCAACTCCTCTGCTCTTTTCTTGGACTTAGTTTCATCGGAGCCAGGAAGCTTTCCATGCAAGACATGTTCAAGAATGTAATAGGCTTCTTCATAACGGGATTGTCTCATGAGGCACACCACCAAGTTGCAAGCCTTGTTGGCGTCAGCATCTATCATTTGGGCTTTCTTGAATACAACCTCCGCCATCATGTAGTTCTCCTTTTGCATGTAGGCCCACCCCAAATTTCCCTAAAAATATATATAGAATAAAACACAGTTAGAAATTAGAATTTCCCTTTACTATTTTAGTTAAAACATAAATAAAAACATTTTTATATTTAGATAAATAAAACTTGTTCATGGATAGCTATTATTTATATTTGTATGTTTTCTTCTATAACACCACTCATGCATGAGGTTCTTTTCAATCCAAATCATGAGGTTCTGTCCATCCATACTTTATATTGAAATTTAATTTACTTTTTTATTTAAAAAATATGGGGCCACAAGATTAAGCTTTATACTCTTTTATCATCAGAAATTTTGAAATTATATCATAATATTATTTTCTTCAAAAATTAAAATTATTAAATTAAGATACCTTAATAATTCAATTCATACCTGTCCAGCAAGAGACTAGTCGGACGTGAAGGATGAATAATGCACAAATCCAATCATACCTTCAACATTAAATTCTATCCTATCATTATTGTAAGGTAGATTTTTCTGCCCACTCACTCAAAAATAAATAAAATGCAAAATTATTTCCCACAATGCACGCATCACCAATTTTAATGCATATTTTGCCTTTCTGTTTTTAATTTTCATTATTATGATGCCAATTTTTATATTATTAATTTCAAATTTCCAATCAAATCAAAATAAAAACAAAAAATTGTAAAAGAAAAAAAGGTAAAAAATGTTTTTTATTTTTAATATTTGTTAATTTTTTAATATGTTTAACGTTTAATTTAATATAATTTTATTCCTATTATTTTTAATTTATGTCAAAATTAATATTAGATGTTATCTCCATTTAAAATATTAATGAGAAAATTAAAAATATCTACGTGTAATTTTAACACAAATCGAAAATATTAAAAAGATTGATCTATAAATTAAAAACGTTATGGACAAAATTAAATTAAATTAAATATTAAACATATTTTTAAAAAAATCGTTAGACCCAAAAAATATATTTTTTCGAAAATAAAAATAAGCTAAAGTAAATTAAAGGTAGTAATGATGAAAAAGTGCGACAAAGGATAAAAAAAAAGAGTTAATATGTATGATGTAATATGAAAAATACCAATAATCTTGCAGTTTCTTGCTTGATAGAAACTTGGAACTTTTTGCCATGAGAGCGAGCAGTCCTTGTGGTCCTTCCATTGAAAGCTTCACCTTGGTAGATTAGTCTTAGCTTTCGCTTCAGCAACTCAATTTGCTCGTCAATTCTTCCACATTTCTGTCTTTCACGAACACTCAATTAGATTATTCATGATTTGTTTATTAATTAACTAAATCTCTATTAAGATGTTACTTTGTAACAACATGAAATGACATATATGATTATCCTTTTTACTCTTCAGAATGATAAACAAATCATAATATTGAATATATCACGAATTAAATTTATTAATTAATTATGAAATCTATTAAGATGTCACTTTAAATAATACATATATTGTTCTTAAGCCATTGGACATACACATAAAAATTAATGAATTTCATACAGTGGTGAATTTAACAGGAGCCTTGGCCCATCAGATATTCAAATAACCTAATATGTTTTTATGAGAATAATTTTTGTGGTTCTTTATACTTGAAAGTTTCAATTTAGAAAATAAGAAATTCAAAATTCTATACTACTAATATTACTCTATTAATTTTATATTCTAATTATTTAATTATTTTCATTCAATAACCTACAATAATATAAAGAAAATCTACATTTCTCTAGCTATTTTAACATACATATATTTTAATCCTTATACTTCTTGAATGATATAATTTACTAGTATTGGTCTTTATTGCTATAACATAAAACTACTGACCTCCATTCCTTTTTTACTAAATAAACTATCACTGTTAACAATAAAAATTTGATTATTAATAATTTTAATCTTAAAAAAGGTAAGTTAATTTGATACCCATCAAACTTACATTAATTCAACAAAATTATCCGAAATGAATATTTCATTGCATAGTAAAACTTGTCAAATATTTTTTTTTATAGTTTTGTGGAATTAACACAGTTGTTAATGGAATAATATCGAATTAGTTTATATTTTTTATAATTAAAATTGTAAAGATATAAACCTTTTATCATTAGAACTAATAATTTATTTAATTTTTATGTTAAAACTAAGAAAGAAAAGCTAGGTAGCTCAATTGAGGATAATAATTCTGTCAACTTTATATGAAGTGGAACTAACATACACTTTTGAAAGCAAGTCTATGTATGTATATACCTTGTAGAGGTCAAGAAGTACATTATCAAGTGACTCTTGAGAATGTTTGGAACAAAGGCTTCTGAAAGATTTGATGGCTTCAATTGCTTCTTCGGATCTGTCTAATTGCTTCATCACAACAGCCATGTCCTTTAAGGCACTATCCACTTTATCTCCAGCATTTATCGCCTTCCAAAATAACACTATGGCTGCTTCTGGGTCCTTATCTACCAACTGATCAATGTACAATAATAACCATTAATTACTTCATTCATTCACTTATATCTCTATATACACTATACACACACGTGCGAGTAAATGCCTTCTCAAGTTGCTCACAATTTATTTAATTTTAAGGGCAAAGCCTTTTCCGCAATTTAAAATTTTCAAAAGGTCTCAATCATCCAAGTTTAATTAGAAATTTTTTAATTATAAAAAAATATTTTGTCTTTCGAATAAATAATTAAGAATCGAAAAGACATTTAATATATATATCTGAAAAATATGTACACAAATATATGCTATAATAATGTAATAGTGTGTTATTATTTTGCGAAATTAATCGAGATATTATTGCATATGATTATCATTATAGAGTGATTATCGCATAACTAAATATTAATCTGTAGATGATATATACTTAGGAAAGGATTATCATACATGTTAGAGTTGCATAGATATCTTCCTTTCTATTTTTTCCGGGCAGTGTCACTGTTATGCGTTTTTGGCAGTGTCGGTGATCCTCATTTGACTGTAAAGTTTGGCGACGTATAATGAAATTGAATCGGGTGCAGGTTGTTTAATTTAAGGGAAGAAAGAAAAAGGTAAGGGTTAAAAAGGAAATTTGCTGCATATCGTTTTACCTAAGGCATTATATTATAGGAAACATTTGAAGTATATTGGGACAATGGTGCACTAGTTATTTTAATCGTTGATTTCAATTAATATATATTATATATTATATATATTTTTTATAATTCAGATTAACGGTTAAAATAATTGGTGCACCGATACTCCCAGTACACTTGAAATGTTTCTTATATTATAGAGTGGAATTCATGAGAGTCAAACAAACAAACATATATGACTTTAAATTTAAATGACGAAAAGCAGAAGATTATTAAATTTCTAAGCTGTGTACCAATTATTTCAAGTTTAATTTGCAAATTGGAAGGTATAGGAATGGTTGAATATAAACGATATTATTGTGGATCTTATTCGCAACCTAGTTAGTGGAGACTTTTCAGCAAATGGAATGCAAGAACTGTTAGTTATATTATTCGTTTCTTAAATCATGTGTTTAATTATGTTCGTTATATATACTACTTGAGATATATAAGTATTTAGACACAAATTAAATTTAGATACAGAAAAGAATCATAGTTATTTTCGAAGAAATGGAATAGCGTTTTGTTTTTAACAAAACCAATATATAAGAGACGGAGATGAACACAAAAGTTTATATCCAAATAAGGTTCTTGTTAAAAGGAAAAAAAATTTACATAGCATTACTTGCTTGCTTTAGCAATAAGGTGATATTATCATCATAGACATTGGTCACTTGATTTGTCGGCCTCACAACCATAGCAATAAGAGGTGGCACACATTTTAATGATTTGAGATATCATATCATAAAATCATTTTTTTTATTTTAATAATCCAATTTATCAATCGAATTGAAATTCAAAAATGTAAAATAAATTTAAAAGAGAATTTAATTAACTTGTGTCACATTTTAAAAATAAAATAATAATTTTTTTAATATTTTTGATATATTTAATACATTAAAAATATAAACAAAAATTAATTTTTATAATATATTTTTTATGGTATAGTTAACCTATATACTTAGGGCACCATTTAACAAAATCTTTTAAAAAATTATAAGAGCAGTGCATAGTTATCACTGAAAAAGGGTTTTATAATATGAAACTCAAAATACTTCTGCAAACAATAGTAATTTCATTTGTTCCATAAAATTATACATAATTTATTCAAGTGACTAATCAAAATTCAAATTGATCCAAAAAAAAAACAATTACCTGGGCATGCTTGGCTTTAACATAGAGAGTATCTCCATAAGGTACCTTATGAATAACATGATAAAGGTCATCTTTTTTTCCCTTTGAGCTTTTCTTGCAACCACTCCCTTCCATTTCTCTCTCACACACAAATCACACTCTTTTCTTTTTTCTCGTAATTTCAGACATGCACACCTTATGACTTATGAATTATGAATTTAGGATAAGAAAAGATTCATTGCAAGAGGGGTCTACTCTCAGGAAAGAGGGGGACTAAGGAGAGAGGAAAGCATATTTATATATAAATTATGGACAATGAATCTATCTATGATCAAAGAATATGTAACATGGATGAATCTGGATGGGAGTGCGTCTATGTTCCATTTTGGTGTGGGTTTTGGAAATAACAGCTAATCAAAGCTATCTCCTCAAATTGGGAAGCAACACTTGTCGCCATTTGATTAAACATGATATGATTCATTAGTCTTTGATTTTAGACAAAGAGATATCTATAACTTGTAATGCCTTATACGTCATGTATGCTTTCAATATCAATTATTTGTCTTCTCTTAAACTATTATACACCTAAAATATGGATTTAGTTAATATGTATTTTAAGTATATATATTAATATATATTATTATTTAAATTTTTTTATAAAAATATATAATTTATTTATGTCTTTATTTAAGCAAAAAATTAAAATTGTGTCAGATAATATATAATCTTACTATATGCTAAATCCTTTAAAGAATAGTTGTCTTCTCTTAAATTATTATACAACTAAAAGAAGGGTTTTGCTAATGTGTTTTTATTTAAGTGAACATATTAATATTATTATTTAAACTTTTTATAAAGAATATAAAAGTTAAAATTTAATATATTTATTATTATCTGTTTATTTAAAAGAAAAATAAAAAGTTTGTACTAATAATAATCTTAACATATGTTAAACCCTTAAAAGAATAATCGAAAAATATTAAAAATGTGAAAGTAAAGAAGTAATTTATACAGTAATCATAACATCTATATATATTTCATGTACACAATTTTTTTATTTTGCAATGTCAAATTTGATTATTCTAGTAATTAATTTTTTTTATCCAAAAAATATGTGAAATAACATGGATTAACAAAGAAAATTATATTGTAATTTTTGTGTTTAGGATTATTTTTAAATCAACTTTTTTTTACTAAAGAATTAGAAAAAGCCTTTTAATAAGATTGAGAACACGAGGTATTTAATAGAGATATATATAATTGTACGAGATCATAGATTTAAAGTTCATGTATCATGTGACAGAAAAAAAAAAAAAGATATGATTCACAAAAGTAAGGATGCTACTTGGGTTTGTAATGATCAAATATTTTTTTGTAAAACGATTTTTTAAGCAGACAATTAATTAATGAAGCAGTAGAAGGATGATAAAGTTTAAATTTAGACAAATTAAACCTTAAATTTAATAATGAAAAAACATTGATATACATATAGAAATTGATTTTGGGTTTCAATACGTGTATTGTCTCTATAAATTGAATATGCCTCATTATTTAATTAATTTTTTACTCGTCCAAATTTATGCTTTCCTTTTCTTTTTCTATTTATCTTTTATGTCTTTTGTATTAAAATATTAAGTGGTAATATATTACATTATAAGAACTCGAAGTCAATAAGAAAACATTTTGTAAAGAGAAAAAATAAAGCATTTGATATTTTTATGAACTAATACACATTTTAAGATATTCACACTGATCTAAATTATTTATAACGATGTAAAAGCTAAAAATAAAAAGAAGAGAAAAACAAAAAAAAGGAAAGTGAACTAACCCAAAGATTCTATAGGAACTAAAATTAAACAATCAATATATATATATATAGTAAAAAAATCGAGAATTAATTTTCTTAATCAATATGCAATTAATTTTCATATTAAAAATAAATTTACTAATTATATATTTGAACCCCATGTATCGTCGTCATCTAAAACAAAATTATTTTCCCTCCTTTATTTTTTATTTTTTATTTTTTGGAGCCTTACCGAAGTTTATAAGATTGTTATCTTTTTCTAAAAATAAAAAAGTTATATAATTTACATTATTCAAAAGAAAAAGATCAACATAATATTTGTGGAATTTTATTGCTTCTTCTAATTAATATTAAAGACAGTTTATTTCTAATCTCTCCAAGTGATTTGACTACAAATTTTTCATTACCTTGTAATTTTCAGGTTATAAAAGAGAAATAGAATAATATATTTTAGTAATAACTTTTCATCTATACAATGTTTTGATGCAAAGTCTGTATCCTGGATCAAAAAGTTGTTTTTTCTATTGATTTTTAATTTATGAATATGAAATATTATCTTTAGAATATATTGATGCAATGTCTGTATCTATGATTAAGAAGTTGCCTTTATCTATGTTAACTTTTAATTTTTAAAAAATATGCTATACTTATCCAATTTTTTTTACAATGGAACACAGAAAATATATATTTAATATTATGAATTTACATTAGGATTATTAGGAATTTGCATGAAGCTGAAGATGAGATTAATAGGCAATTGCAAGTCCCGTGATGAAAATAGTAAAATTATATATTCTTCATGGAAAAGTAAACTAATTAAATAACTAAGTTGCTGAATATGAATTTGTTTTTTAATATTTCCATGAACATTGAGGTTAAGTTGATAAAGTTAAAAGCTTGGAAGTCAAAATGGTGTGATTATTTACGTATAGACGACGAGTTAGATAAGTGATATTGATTTTAACATGCTGCTAATTAAGGAGCTATAGCAGTATAACAAAGTTTAACATCGTTGACAGGCATTAGTGTTTAAAACAAATAATTATTTTAAAAGAATTCAATACTTTTGTTTAGAGATGTTAAAAAATCATTAGAATCAATTTAGATCAATTAGTATCGTCTATATTTATATAGTATATCTGTATATTAATTGTAGGATTCTATGCCTTTATTACTCTGATTCATTTAGCACCTACAAATACCCCTTGTATATTGTACTTTTTAATTTTTATCACACTCAATAATACACTTTTCAAATTACTCTCTCAATCTCTTGTTTCTAACATGGTATCAAGAGCTTAGGTTTTTTTTTTCCATGAAAATTCGTTTATAGTCCTTTGTTTTTCCTCTTTTGGCAGTGTTCTTTGGTCTCTCTTTTCGTTCTTTTTCCGACGCTTTAGTTCGTCACTGCCTTGACCACTGCCTTCATCTCGTTGTTGCAAGTTCAACGAGTCCAGCCTCGTCGCCGGAAACCACCGCACGCGCCGCCACGCCCCGTCTGAAGGTCGTCTTCCGTTTGTTTCCGATCAATATTTTGTGCTCACTTTTCGAGTCTCTCCCGACGCTTTGGTTTGTCACCGCCGCCACCATCGCCTTCTCCTCGTTGCAAGCTTTTCAACGCCACCGGAATCATCGCCGGAAGACGCCAGACGCGCCGCCACGTGCCGCCCAAAGTTTCCTGTTCGCGTTCAGCCGTTCTCTTTCCAGACGCCTCCAACGCCGTTGGATCAGCGCTCCAGATCCACGGCTCCGCTTCTGCCACGTGTCACGCCGCTGTTCTCCTGACCCGAGATCGACCCGCGGTCTCGACCCGCGCTCTCGACGCGCTCCGTTCTTCTCCCGCGTGGCACCCCGCCTCGTTAGCCCTGACGTGTCCTGCTCATCCAATCTCGTAGCGCCACGTGTTCCTTTTTGCTGACGTGGCTACTGACGTGTCCTCCGATGTGGCAGCTGATGTGGCAGACAGTGGGACCCTTCCTAAGATTTTTTGGTGAGATCTTTCCGATTCTGCACTCCGATTTCTCATTTTCTGCTCCGAAATTGCCGTTTTTCTCTCCTATATTTGATATTTGTGACTACTATCATGGAAAAGCTAGATGTTTTTGCTGCCACCGCCAGAAAGGGTAAATTCTGTCGAAACTGTAACCGTTCTGGGCACCTTTTTCCCAACTGTCCTTCTGTTGAATATCGCACATGCCACCAGAAAGGTCATATTAGCTACCATTGTTCACAGCTGTTCTGTCGTTACTGTAAGCTCTCGGGACATTTAATTACTGCCTGTCCTACTTGCCCACCACATCCTGATCCACTCATCTCGTCTCCTGTCTCTCTATCTGATATTGCATCTCTTCTTTAGCATCTTCTCTATGCTTCTGGTAATACCCCTGCTGCTTTTTCCACCCCTCCAGGTAATTCTACATGGTACTTTGACTTGGGTTGCTTTAATCACATGTCTCCGTTGCGTAATATTTTCTCGTCCATGTCTACCACTACAAATGGACCTTCTGTCAATACTACAAATGGCTCCCTCTTGCACACAACACACAAGGGTTCTATATCCCAGTCAACTCTTAATCTTCTTGATACTTATTATATTCCCAAATTAAACTTCAATCTTATTTCTGTTGGTCAACTTGTTGATCTGGGTTTTTAAGTCACTTTTTCCATTTCTGGTTGTCATGTACAGGATCCTCGGACGGGACAAATCATCGGGACTGGACGTAAGGTCGAAAGGCTGTTTGAACTCGAGAATCTTCATATTTCTCCTGTGCCAAATCTCTGTGCTGCTTCTTCTCCCTCTACCCTCCACTTATGGCATCAACGTCTTGCCCACACCTCCTTAGGAAAACTGTGTCCTCTTGTGTCTCAGGGTGTTTTAGGTGAGGTTCCAAATGAATCTTTTGATTGCATTTCTTGTCAAACTGCCAAACAACCTGCTTTACCTTTTCACAATAATTCATCTATTGCTTGCTCTCCTTTTGATCTCATTCACTCTGATGTTTGGGACCCCGCTCCCACTGCCTCTATGGGCGGAGCTCGATACTTTGTCATTGTCATTGATGATTATTCCCGTTTTACTTGGGTTTACTTGATGACTAATCGCCATGAGTTACCTCAGATCTATATCAATTTTGCTACTATGATTAAAACTCAGTTTTCCAAGGTCATTAAGGTTTTCTGACATGATAATGCTATGGAATACCGTGATTCCAAACTCTTAGCCTTTCTTGCAGGACAGGGTACTTTGTTTGAGTTTTCTTGTCCTGGTACATCTCAACAAAATGGTCGAGCCGAATGCAAACACTGTCACATTCTTGACTCCGTTCGTGCAATGTTCCTTTCTTCTTCGTGTCCTGAGCATACTTGGGGTGAAGCTATTCTTACTGTTGTTCATGTTATTAATAGACTCCCTTCTTCTGTTCTTGGTAATGTTACTCCCTTTGAGCGTCTTTATCATACCTCTCCAGATTATAGTTCTCTTCGAGTTTTCGGTTGTGTATGTTTTGTTCTTCTTCAGCCTCATGAACATAGTAAACTTGAACCTCGGGCTCGTATGTGTTGTTTCCTTGGTTAAGGCACTGAACACAAGGATTATCGTTGTTGGGATCCTCTCTCTAAACTTATTCGTATATCTCGTCATGTTGTCTTCTGGGAGCACTACATATTTTCTCGGTTCTCATCCTTTGAGTCCATTCCTACTACTCAGTCACCGTTGTTTACTAACCCCAATGTTGATCTTTTCCCTAGTGATGATTCTACAGATTCTATCTCGAGTGACCCTCCACAGCCTCCTGTTCTTCCGCCTTCTCCATCTCCCGATGATTACAGACCGAACGATGATCCTGCTCCTACCGTCAGGCCTCCTCCTCCTGCTCGTTCTTCTAGGGTAAGGAATCCACCTCCTTATCTTCTTGATTACCACTGCTTTTCTATTATCCTTCATCACCATGAACCTAAGTCATTCAGAGAAGCCTCCTCAAACCCGAATTGGCAACAAGCAATACAGGAGGAAATACAGGCACTTGAAAAGGCACACACTTGGGATTTGGTTGATCCTCCTTCTGATCAGGAAGTTCCTCGTGAATGGTTTGACAAGTTCAACACTACCAAATGCAGTCTTGATTTTACTTCTAACCCTCATGAGAATGCCCTCTTCATTCATAAAAGCGAACGTGGAGTTGTTCTTCTACTTTTGTATGTTGATGACATGATCATTACTGGGGATGATGTTGATGGTATCTCTGATCTCAAGGCCTCACTTCACCGTACCTTTGAGATGAAAGATCTTGGTTCTCTCAGTTATTTTCTTGGTCTCAAGGTCATCTCCACCGATTATGGCATCTATCTCTCTCAGGCTAAGTATGCTTCAGATTGTCTTGCTCGCGCTGGGATTACAGATAATCGCACTGAGTCTACTCCTCTTGAGCCTAATGTTCGATTTACCCCTATGGATGGCACTATTTTGGATAATCCGACTCTCTATCGGCAGTTAGTTGGCGGTCTCGTCTACTTGACTGTCACCCGACCTAACATCGCCTATCCGGTTCATGTACTTAACCAGTTCTTGTCAGCTCCTCGTACTACTCACTATGCGGCAGTTCTTCGCATTCTTCACTACATCAAAGGCACTCTATTTCATGGCATTTATTTTTCTGCCCATTCCTCTTTGTCTCTTCAAGCTTACTCCAATGCTGATTGGGCTGGTGATCCCACTAATCGTCGTTCTACTACTGGTTACTGTTTGTTTCTTGGCGACGCTCTCATTTCTTGGCGTGCTAAGAAGCAAACGTTCACTGCTCTCTCAAGCACAGAAGCTGAGTACCGTGTTCTCGCTGACACCACTGCTGAAGTTATCTCGGTTCGTTGGCTTCTCGAAGATCTGGGTGCTCCTCAATCGTCCCCTACTGATATTTTTTGTGATAACCGCAGTGCTATTCAGATCGCCCATAATGATGTGTTTCATGAACACACCAAACACATTGAGATTGATTGTCACTTTGTTCGGCAACATATCCTTATTGATGCTGTTCGTCTCATTGCTGTTGGAACACTAGATCAGACTGCTGATATCTTCACGAAAGCTCATCACCTGACTCGTTTCCGGACTTTGTTATCCAAACTCAAGTTGGTATCCTTAGCTCCCACTTGAGTTTGAGGGGGGATGCTAGAGAATCATTAGAATCAATTTAGATCAATTAGTATCTTCTATATTTATATAGTATATCTGTATATTAATTGTAGGATTCTATGCCTTTATTACTCTGATTCATTTAGCACCTATAAATACCCCTTGTATATTGTACATTTTATCACACTCAATAATACACTTTTCAAATTACTCTCTCAGTCTCTTGTTTCTAACAAGAGAAACTTTAATTTAATATATATTCTTTTATGCGAATAATTTTTTTAAAATATTATTTAATTAATTTTTTTGGCGGCCACTTCGATCTTTAACAAAAGCAATTTGTTGATAATACTTTTATGAGATTTGGTTAGGATAAAATATTATTTTTGTTCTAAATATTTAAGATAAGAATTAATACTATCTTTTAATTTTTTTATTTTATATGTATTTGAAATGTTTCATATATAACAAATGTCATTTTTAAAAATAGTGTCATTTTTTTTCAATATTAAAAAGTAGGGGCGTTCAAAATTGATTGGATCAAATAAAATCGATTAATCGAACAAAAAAAAATCAAGAAACGAACAAACCGAAAAAAATTTATGTTTTGCTATTTTTTCCGGTTTGGTTTGGTTTTCGATTTTGAGATTGAAAATTCTAATCAAACCAAAACAAACCGGTTATCTAAAAACTCTAAAAAACCAACCCCCCAAACACAAAGGCCCAATCACCAGATAACCCTAGTCCCTAGTAGTGTTGCTCTCATTCTCTCACAGTCTCTCTCTAACGAAGGAAGATCAAGCCCTAAGCCCCAGCCACCAAACCCCTTCCTCCCAGCACTGTCTTCCTCCACCGTCCACAGCACCGTCGTCGACTCGCCAGATAGCACATAAGGCCACAGCATCGTCCACAGCATCGTCACCGACTCACCAGACAGCACCTTGCCAGACAGTTCCTCGCTGATAGCACCTCGCGAATAACACCCAAAAGCCACATCATCGTTTTTGTTGCCACATTTCCCTTTTCTCGGCACGGTCCTCTCTCCCTCCCTTCCTCCTCGGTCGTCGCGCTTCCTTCGCCGAGTCAGATATGGAGTCTTGAAGTTAGGTATTCAATTTATGTTCAACGTATTCATTTAATGTATTTGTTAATTGTTGTTCATTGTTACTGATTGTTGTTTATTGCTGTTCATTATGTGTTCATTGTTGCTGATTGTTGTTCATTATTGTTAATTGTTTCTAATTGCTAGTAATTTTATTTTGTTGTGTTTCTACTTCTGTTTTTTATAGTGATTTGTTTATTATTGTTCATTGTTCATTATTGCTGATTCCTAGTATTTGTTGTTCATTATTTGGTATCAGTATTTAGCAAGATATAAGAACAAAACATGGAATCAATATAATTGATGAACAGAAGGTGCAAATGTCTAAGGTAATGCATCCTGCAATAAGTCTAAGGTCATGATCATCAAGCAAGTATTTGCTTTGTATTAATCATCTATTCTATTGACAGGTCAACAAGAAATGTGACAAATATGGTCATGGTGAAGCTACATTTTATACCAGACAGGTAAATTATCAGTTATGCTGTATAATGAAAGATTTTCTAGTTTAATTTTGAAGGCTATATTATATATTTCTATTCCTAGTTTATTCATATGAAATTCTGGTAATCTTCAAATAAGATCAGCAGATGAAGGGTAAATCACTTTCTACACATGTCTCGGTTTCGGCTTTCAGGTTCAAGAGAACTAGGTGGGCACAATGTATTTATGTATTGCTTGCATTTTTTTGCGAGAGAGCGCATTTTAATTGCAAGTTATGAAGTTTTTTGTATCATGAAAGATGTCTTCAACATTCTAAATATACTGACATAATCGTATTAAAAATAGAAAGGAAAATTTTATAGTTTTTAATATACTTTAGATCTTTTAGCCGTGTTATTTTGTTTCCATAATGCAAAGACACTTCTATTAGTCTTGTGTTATTTTGTGTCATTTTATTGAGCTCATTTGTTTTACTATATTTAGGAATTCCTTGTCATGTTTGTGAAATTGTGATCCTGGATTTCATTTATTTTAATTTCTTTTGTCGTTGAATTTCATTACATTAAGACTTTTGTTAGTTATTGTGTATTTGTATTCTATGATTTCAATGTTATGACTTTGTGAAATAGTATGGGAGATTTTTCGTTGACTTGATTGAAAAAATCGAACAAACCGAACCAAACGAAACCAATTTCAATTGGTTTGGTTTGGTTCGGATGGTCTCGATAAAAAACCGAACCGCAGTTTAATTAAACTTTTGGATTGGATGATTTTTCTCTAAAAAACTGAACCAAATCACACTGCGAACACCCATATTAAAAAGCACACTACAATAAAAATTACTTTTAGTGGTAGTATCATAATGGTCACTATAAATCTTATTTAACTTGTGTTTTTGCGAAAATTATATATTTGCCATTATTATTATATGTTATAACTACAAATATATATTTTTGTGGTCATTAAAAAGATGTATACTAACAATTGTATAATTGTCGCTAAAATGTTTCTAGCGACAAATACTACAAGAAAAAAGCTGAATAACGTCGAATTTAGTGTCAGAAGTTACCAGTGAATTTAGCATTGGATTTACCAATGGCTACGATGAAAATTCATCCCTTGAAAAAATTACCATTGGATTATATATTCCGTCACTAAATCTGACTGTCAGTAGCAGCGTAAAATTTTATTTTATTTGCGCCAATTTTATGATGATTTTATGATGCACCCATCACACCGGGATGCTTGGAAGCACTTTGATCAGGTCCACCTTACATTTGTGAGTGATCCTAGAAAGGTTAGATTAGCTTTGTGCTCTGACAGGTTTGCACTAAACTCTAATTTCAGTTACGCGTATTCTTTTTAGCCTGTTATGGTGACTTCTTATAACCTACCTCTGGAAATGTGCATGAAGGACCATACATATTCCTAACTTGTATCATATCTTGTCCAAGCAACCCAAAGGCCAAAACAGATGTCTTCTTGCAATCCTTGGTGGATGAGTTGATGGAGTTATGCATTCATGGTGCAGAAACATATGATATTTCAACGAAGACAAACTTTCAATTGCATGCTACGTTGATGTGGACCAATAACGACTTTCTTGCATATGAGATGTTATCAGGTTGGTCCACTTAGGGCAAAATGTCATGTCTCATTTGTATGGAGGATATGAAGGCATTTTGGCTCACGAATGGGGGTAAGAATTTGTGGTTTAATTGTCATCGAAGGCTCCTCGATATTGATTATTGATGCCTATGTATCTTTAGTAGTTTTTAGGCTTCTTTTTCATTAGTTTTCTTAGATTTTAATCAAATTTCTTATGTTTTCTAGTGGAATTTTAAAACTAATAAAGTATTTGGAGTTGTTTTATTATTATTGGGTTTTCAAGGGAGGCAAAACCAGGACCCAAAACCTCAAAACTAAATACCCAAAACATCACAACGGGTGCCCAGCATCCGTCACTAATGCTTGGTGGTCTAGAAGCCATCACCAGCTGCCCCGCATCCAAGCACAACTTCCCGGCGTTCCTTGCTCAATTGGTTCAATTCCTGGCTCCCTCACTAAATGCATGATACAAATTTTTGATTGACTATTCTAGTTAGCCGGTCATGTTTGGATGATGAGAAAAATATAAACAAGAATTTAATGACTTGAAATAAATGAAAGTAATAAAATGACTAGAAAGTAAAGAATAGGAGAGTAAATTACTGGAAACTTAAATTGCAGGAATGTAAATTATAGGAAAGTAAATAACAAGAATTACGGATAAGAAGAACATTAGGATCAAGAGATGTTGGATTCTTAGGATCAATAATTCTCATCTCTGCTTCAATCATGGAATCATTGATTTCTTGGAAAATTATAAGTGATTAAATTCCAATGTCTTGGTAATTTAATCTCCCTTAACTTGATCAATTGCCAATTTTTTGATCTAATTGCTCATGAGAAGAGATGAAGATTGGTCTCTGATTTAGAGCCACACAATTTCATGAATCCAAATATGGGTTGATTATATGTCACGTATCAATTCCATACTCAAATTCACAACAATTGAGAGAAAGAACTTCAAGCATTAATTCTATGATTTCTTTCCCAAGTCCTCATAGAATTCAAGTTGGATTCAAATTCTTTTTCAAGATATTTGAATCCTTGAAATGAAGAACGAACTTCTAAAGAAGCAATAAAAGAAGAATTGAAGATGAAGAATTAAACACATCAATCTATTAAATTGCAACATAACTCTTTTTCCTAATGAAGAGAATTAGAGGCTCATGACTAAAAAATTAAAAAAATGTGTAAGAAAGAAATCCGAAGACTCCCCTCTAAGGTAGTGTCTGTGATGATGAGTCTAAGGTCCTATTTATAAGCTATCCTAAATTACAAATTCAAATGAAATCAAATGCAAATTACTAACTACTTCTGGATAATTCTTGTGGCTTTGATTGGTTGACAATTGTGGGCTTGCTTGCACGAGTTGGAGTGGACTTTTGAGTGAAATACTTGAACCAATTTGAGGGCTCCAGGTGCAGGGCATTATTTGAAAGGTAACGCTTCTTATTCTGGCATTACTAACGCCACTTTCTTGAGCGAATTGGTGCTCCCAGGGTCAAGGGTGTTACTAAAGGTAACTCTTTGTTATAAAGTGTTACTAACGCCTTGACAATTGTACAAAATATGGTTCAGGAGGAGTCGCTAGCGTTAGCGGCATTAACGTTTCACTTCCTAACGTTACCAATGCTTCATATAATTGGGGTTGAGAATTTGTTGTCGTGCGTATGCATGCCTCGTGTGTACGAACGAATTCCCTTTTTGCTCGTTGTTCTTACGCATGGGCAAGCGTATGCAAAATATCCCTTGTGGCCATCGTTATTTTGGAGGGGGCTTTGCATTTTTTGATGTTGATAACACCCATGCATGCTTTATGTTTCCAACGCCAGCATGCTTCATGAGGTAGGCATTCGTAACACCTTTGTATGCATGCATGCTACTTTATTGTTGGCATTAGTAATGCCTTTGTACATGCATGCTTCGTTTGTTTCACGCCAGCGTGCTTTATGAGGTAGGCGTTAGTAATGCCTTTGTATGCATGCATGCTTCTTCATTGTTGGCGTTAGTAACGTCTTTGTACATGCATGCTTATTCATTGTTGGATTTAGTAATTCCTTTGTACATGCATGCTTCATTTGTTTCATGCCAACACCAACTTGGAAGACACTTTGGTTTGTTGCGTTAATAATGCCCTTGGCATGCTTGCTTTGGGGCCACGCTACTCCAAAGTGTATCCTAAGCTTCAAAGTGTGTCCAAAGCTTTCTCTTTGCTTCTTTTGAGATTGTTTTTGTGCTTCTTGCTTCTTTTTCTATTATTTTCTACAAAATTCATTAACTCAAGCAATCAAAGCAATATTCAATTTAAGCACCAAAGCACTTCCATAATTAAGCATTATAAATTGATTCTTATATGAAAAAGCATAGGAAAATACATCATGATGCGTATGCATCACAACACCAAACTTAAACTTTGCTTGTCCTCAAGAAAATAACGAATCATGCAATACAATTTGACAATTCAAGGTGAGAAGAATAGCAATTTTTAATGTTCATAGTTGGCTAGTTTACTATACATGCAACAATCACAAAAGAATCTCAAATGATTGATGTTTTTATCTTGATCAGTTTATGAACTCTTTTCCTATATTCCTTCCTTGAAGTAAGATTTTTGTCTTTCTCTTTTCTTAGATTAGATTCTTGGGTGCTTTGCACCAATTGTTTTTAGCTTCGACTCTAAATGCTTTGTTTTCAAGTATTACCACTTGATACATAAGCACCACAAGCATGTAATTAGAGGATTCTTTAAGCTTTTCATTTGTTTCTTTTCTTTACTCTTTAATCATTGATGCTTAAAGCCTTGAGCTTTGAGGGAGTGCTTTGCACATGAGCCTAGCTTTGACTCTAAGTGTTTTGTTTTCAAATGTTTTGCTTGATATATAAACACCACAAGTACTCAACTAATGAATTGTCATTGGTACTTAGAGCCTTCAGCTTTCTCATTCTTTCCCTTTTTCTTACTTGATCATTAATTGGTTTGCTTCTTCAAGATTTTCAAAGTTTCAAAGATTTCATAAAATGTTTTAGATAAAAATCACAATCAATTAGATTCAGATGTGTTGAGCTAGAATAGTCATGCTAGCCTTCTAATACTCATATGTTCATACTAGCTTCTTCTTACCTTGTTTGTTTATGACCATGATGCTTAATTACTTTGACTAACAAATTTCAAGATGGTAATTATGATGTCACAGCAACATGTAACAATTCAAAATTATACTATGCTTATCTAAAAGGAAGAATAGACATGCATATAAAAAAATGGAAGACAATCATGCATGCAATTGAATGTACAGGGAACAAATAAGAGGAAAAAGAACTTAACCACCTTGTAGATCTTCATCATCATTATTGTTGTCATTTTCCTCATATTCTTGTCCTCAAACACCAAACTTAGAATGATTGCTTGTCCACAAACAACAAGTAAGAACAGTGGTGATGGAATCGTGAATTAATCATAAATGTATTCAAAAGTAATGTACTTAATCCATGTATTTTAACAAGCAAAATTAAAGACAATAGTAAAGGCCATAAAAGAAATAGAGATAATATGGTTGCATCAATAAGTGGGTTGTGCATGGTGCCTTGCATGAAAGGTGAGTGGCAACACTGGTGTGACATTTTTATTTTGAGATGGTCTAAGTACCCAGTGAAGATTGAAAATCAATTTGTTGCATGGCATCACCAAACTTATCCTATGAAATCACACGCCAAATTAGTTGAAAGTAAAACTAAGTAAAGAGAAATGACTTCAAAGAAAAGTAAGAGAAAATTGATGCTCTCTGATTTGATCTCCTCCTAACAAGCTTTCCTTCATTATTATTAACTTGATTCAACTTTCTTGTTGGGGTAGGGGTTGGCTTGCTTTTTGTTGACCTTCTCTTCTTCATGGATATTATCTTTTGTTTCTTGGTCACAATCCCTCTTTCAGTGCTTTCTTTGATTGCTTTCACTTCTTCTTTATTGGACTTAGGTGTTGTGTGATGATTGGAGTGTATCCTTTATCAAGAACATTTTAAATTTATAGTTCAATTATGTCAACCATCATGTAATTCTCTTATTCATTGGAGTATGGACTCCCTTGATTATTTTCCTCTCTTTTTGCATGAATTTGTATTGCTTTTTTTGGGAGTGAGTTTGCATGTTCCTTTAACACCTCTTATAGCCGCTTAGGATATATGATCCTAGGCTTGTATACCTTCACAACCTCCTTTCTCATTGAAGTTTCACTTGGTACAGGAGCCTCTTTGTCTTGCTCTTCTAATTCCTCTCTTTGGCTTGTATTCTTTCCTTGGCCTAGGGGAGACATTGGTATGTTTCTCAGCAGGATGTTATGCCGTTTGTCTCATTTTTTCTTCAAAGTTCCTTCTTGAGATTTCTTGTTATTCTCTAAATGTTTTGGACCATTGAATGAATTGTTCTATTGTTAGCTCGAGAGATGAAGGTTGGTGTATAGTGGAATGGGTGGTGAAATGAATTATATGCTGAGGCATATTCAAGTGGTAGAGAATTTTGATTTGAATAATTAGGAGGTGTGGTTGAACAATTTTGCATAAATACATCCAGTGATGATGGCTCTTGATGAATGGGATATGAAATATTGAATTCTCTTTGATTGTGACCTTCCCAACCATAATTTGGGTAGTTGTCAGATTCATTATAATGTAAATCATTTTGTGGCCCTGGGAAGTATCCCGTTTAGTTTGATTGCTCAAACTCCATCATTCCTTGTTCTTGATATTCCCAACCATAATCAGGACAGTAACAAGAATCATTTTGTGATGGTGGAAAATATCCTATGAAATTTTCTTGATCAAAGGGTGATGTAAACTCCATTCTTCCTTGATTACTCTGTAATAAACATAATCACCAAGAGAAATTGAAATTCCTTATGTCACATGTAAGGAATTTCCAGTGAGGCAATAACACAAATAATTAAGTGACAAATGAAAATAAATAATTAAAAGAAAATAAATGAGTAAAATAAAGAAAGAAATATAGTCTAATCTATGTAACCAATCAACCAGTAGATGTTAATCATAATTAATCTCCGAAAATGATGTAAAAAAACTGATATGGATTTTTTTCAAAACTACCAGAAAGTGCACTGGGTCATATCAAGTAATGAACTCATGATGAGAGAGTGTCGATCCCACAAAGATTAATAGATTAAGCAAACAATAATTGATTGACTATTCTAGTTAGACGGTCATGTTTGGATGATGAGCAAAATATAAACAGGAATTTTAATGACTTGAAATAAATGAAATCAATAAAATGACTAAAAAAATAAAGAACATGAAAGTAAAATACTGGAAACTTAAATTGCAGGAATGTAAATTATAGGAAAGTAAATAACAAGAATTAAGAATAAGAAGAACATTAGGATCAAGAGATGTCGCCTTCTCGAAATTAATAATTCTCATATTCACTTCAATCATGCAATCATTAATCTCTTGACAAATAATAAGTGATTAAATTCTAAATCTTGGTAATTTAATCTCTCTTAACTTGATCAATTGCCAATTACTTGATCTAATTGCTCATCAGAAGAGATGAAGATTGGTCTCTAATTTAGAGCAACACAATTTCATGAATCCAAATATGGGTAGATTATATCCGACTAAAAGGTAAAACAATAAATAAAAGCTAAATCCAACTAAAGATGCTCCATTAGTGAAGATGTATCCGTATTGCCTGGCGCTAAATGGCAGCTTTGGTGTTTAGCGTTCAAAGGGGATAGAACGCTTCCTTCCGATGCTGAGTTGCTGGCACTAAATGCCAACTTGGCGTTTAACGCCCTAGTAGGAAGCTTCAATTCTTTTATTTTCTTCCACAAAACTTAGCCAAACTAATCCGAACTTCACCTGAAATAACTAAAACACCAGAACTATTCAATGTAGCATCCAAGGAGGATTTTAACACTAAAATATACTTAAGCTCAATAAATTCTAACTTAAAATAAACAGAAAATAAGGTAATGATGCTCACGCACACCACCCCAACTTCTTTGTGGAACTATATGGTTTTGCTGTAATGAAAAGGTAGAAAAACACATTCAATGAAGGTCGGACATCCAGTTCCTTACATAGGAGCTGGTACATTTTCATGAAAGCCCAAGAATTCAGATGAAATTGACTAGGGGCAAGGTTACAAGACCAAAGAACATCCATTTCAAAGGCAGTAAAAGGAAGTCGGATACCTAACCTAGTGAAGAAGCAATCATAAGCATAGAAGAAAGGTTGCTCAGAATTCTCTAGGGGAGGAAAACACAGTCTCTCTTGCGGACCAGGGGCCTTTAACACATTGTTCCTCTCATCTTCTCTGCTCTCACATATATTATAATGCCTATGAAATTCCTCACAATACTCTCTATCAGTTACAGGGACACAAGAAAGAATGGTGGTGTCTACCTAAACACGAAAACTAGGGGGGACTTTGGTTAACATATTCATAAGAATAGTGCAAGACATAAAGGCTACACCAACAAATGCAAAAGTAAAGAAGATGTTATTAAAAGAAGTCGGACCTCATCCAAAACAGGTCGGGTAAATCAACAAAGCCAAAAAAGAAAGCTACTCTTTTAAAAAATTCTCCTATAGAGCAACCAAATGGTGCCTCTCTTATGCAACGTCGTCATTAAAAGCAAAACCATTAGGGGCAATACAATACACAAGGGTAATGGCTACGGTAATACAGAAGAAGATTCTTTCAGAGAAAAGATAGTTTTTTAGAATCTTTTGATAACAAACGTTTTTTAACATTCCAAGCGTTCCACATCAAACTCGCAAGAAAATCAAAATAAACTATTTTCAAACAAAAAGTGCAAAGACATTAGAAGCAAACTCGATAACAACAACAAAGCAATCCCAGGAAAACAGAAATGAGAGTACAAGAAAAGGAGGAAACAAGACCAACCTCGATGAAGACTGGAAAAGAGGGAGGGCACGTCTAAATAGCAAAAACGCGGACGTTCCTCTTCATGCTGGCGAAAGAAAAACTCTCTAAAGTCCACGATAAAGAAATCTTGGAAGGAACAGAAGTGATCAAATTGCACTAGAGAAGTTCTTTGTGAAGGAGAAATGAAGCAATTTTTTCAGAAACAAGGAAAAGGGAGAAGAAGAGCTGAAAAGCCTTTTTATAAGAGACAAAGGACGAACGGCTCTTTTATTCCTCTTTAAATGTGCATGGATTTAATAAAAAACTATCATGCAATGTTCGCCCATTATTAAAGAAGCAATGTTCGAAAATTTTCAAAATACGTCGAGTACCTAACCTCCAAAAAGGCAGGACACCTGATATTAAAGTAAAAGCCATGAATTGCTTGAGCCCGGCCTATAGAAAGCTCAGGACTCAAGCAGAGGCATTGTTCATATCCTGGCCCAATAAATAAAAGCTAGGCCTAATAAAACAAAAAGGCCCACCTAGAAGGATGGCCTTCACGACAAGCCCGACTTCTTTAAAGAGGTCGGACATTGACATAAGGTGGCTAAGCTCAACCTGCCCAAGGTAGGTAACTACCTCCGGAAATCTCTCATATTATCTCTATCTTCGTTAAAAGATAGATCCCAACAAACTCCCAAGATAAAAGGAATGATTATCCATTAGAAAAGATGGAACTACTGGAGCAAAGGTGGTTGTTAATTCTACTATAAATACACTGGCATCCCTAGGTATAATTGATGGAAAGACTATCGTTGATCTAGAATTTCATCAAAAATAGTTACGTTGCAAGTATAGCTCTAAACCAACAATGGATCCTCAAATTAAATTTTAATATGGCTGTCACAAAGTCAACCCGAATATAAAGTAACCGATGGTCTCGGGCCGTCCTTAAGAGAATGGGCAAACATGTGCATCAATATTGGTTAGAATTTCGGGGTTTGGAGTCATAAACAAGAAATTAAACTACTAAAATTAACATGCAAGAAATCTTAAAGTGCAAGAAGCTAAATCAAAGCAACTAAAGCCAAGCATAAACAATTTTAATCTAATAAGAGAACATATAAATCTACTATTCTAGAGCTAATTAAACAATTAACTAACTATAACAAGAATCAAGCAATTGGAATTTTTAGGTTTTAAATATGAATATTGAAAGGAACTCTTGGCTAGGCACAGGAATTGGGGTCACTATCCTTGTCTAATAACCATATCTTGACAATTATAAGGAACCAAGCTCATTAAGTCTACCTCTATGCTTAAAGTACGTATAATGTCTACTTCAAAGCTTGAAGTACGTCAAATGGCTTAATTAATCTCAACTCATAAATCCCAATCCAACTACTAATTGGCTTTGTAGTAGATTGGCGTCAATGGGTATCAATTTGACCACTAGGGTTCTCAAATAACCAAATCAATTAGACCCAATTCCCTTAGCCTAGGCCAAAAGTAAAGAAAACTACTCCATAATCAAAGGAAATATTTTATCAAACACATGGTATGCATTAACAAAAGACATATTCAAATTCTAAATTAATTGGAAATTACAAGTACGCACTAACAATTATTGATGGAAAATAACTCAAATAGCACTATAATCATAGAAAACATCAATGCACTAACATAAATTCAAAATCCACATAGTTCATAAAATGAGAAGAAAAGGGGAAATAACAAGAGAATTCAAATTCAACACAAGATCTAA
This sequence comes from Arachis duranensis, assembly GCF_000817695.3. Classification (NCBI taxonomy): domain Eukaryota; kingdom Viridiplantae; phylum Streptophyta; class Magnoliopsida; order Fabales; family Fabaceae; genus Arachis; species Arachis duranensis. The sequence continues at coordinate 56,153,042 of NC_029775.3, read as the reverse complement.
ACAAAATTATAACTAGAGAACTTAAATTAAGTAATTGAAACTAAAATTAACAAAACCTAATTCAGAATTTCAACAAAAGAGAATCAAAACAAACTAGATCTAGAGAGAAGTAAGAGTTTCTCTCCCTTGAAAACAAGAACAAAAAACTAGCTAAAATTGTGTGTAAAGTGTGTATGATTGATCCCCGCTTTCTTTCATCATTTCTTGGGTCTTTTCCATGCAGAATCAAGTTGGATTTGGGCTTGGAACCTCTCAGAAATCGCCAGCTACGAGTTCATTAATGATGTCACGTGCCGAGCGTCACGCGTATGCGCCATCTGAGTTTTACAAGCGACACGTACGCATCAGGCACACGTACGCGTTGGTCAGATTTTTGCCCAGCCACGCGAATGCGTCAACTTTTACGTGCAAGTCCTAGCAATATGCTTCCACGCGTGTGCGTCGATCACGTGTGCGCTCGTGTCTAATTCTCCAAAACTCCATTCTTCATGTTCCTTCCAGTTATGCATGCTTCCTTTCCATCTTCCAGGCCATCCTTGCCCTATAGATCCTGAATCAACTTAACAAACACATCACGGCATCGAATGGTAATAGAAAAAGATTAAAATATAGCATTTTTAAGCTCAAAGAAGCATGTTTTCAACCATGAACCAAAATTAGGAAGGAAACACAAAACCATGCAATTTATATGAATAAGTGCGGAAAATATTGATAAGACCCTCCAAATTCTACACAAGATAAACCACAAAATTGGGGTTTATCAAACCTCCCCACACTTAAACTAAGCATGTCCTCATGCTAAAAGTAAAAAGACCAAAGAACATAGGAGAATGAGGTATATGAAATGCGATTTACCTACATGGATGCAACTAATGCAAATGCTTCTATCTACTTGGTCAAAAGTGAATCAACTTCCAAGAACATATATGAATACATAAGGCCAAGGTGATATGATAATTCATGAACTCTACCAATTCAAACATCAAAATGACATGTAAGCAAATTGCATGAAGAAAGCTTGTGAAGGCCGGGAACAAAGAGTTGAGTATCGAACCCTCCCCAAAAGTGTATCCGCTCTATTCACTCAAGTGTATCAGGTCGATCACTCAATTCCCCTCTAATCATGCTTTTTAAGATTTGTTTTTCATCTAACAATCAATAATTATTCGGTGCATGCATACATTCATCATGAGGGCTTATCTTTAGGTTGTAATGGGGCTAGAGTAAGGGTAAGGATGCATATATGGCCAAGTGAGCTCGAAATTTAAATCCTTGATTAACCTAATCTCTCACCTAACACACACACAACCTATACTATTCTAATACACAACCTAACTACCCATTCATTCACTTTTCACACACTCATGCATTCTCTTTTAATACACACCCCATATGCATTGGTTATTATTGGGGCATTTTGTCCTCTTTTTATTGCTTTCTTTTTCTATATATTTTGTTTCTTTCATTTTTCTATTTCTTTTTCTACATATATATTTTTTCTTTCATTTTTTTTCTTTTGATGAAACATATACAACAGTGCCAATGCATATGGTTTAATCATTCAATACATGAGAGTGTACCTAATTCCCAACATTTTCAATAAAAACTACAAAACACACTTTTACCTCTACCAATGTTCCCAAGCTCTCCCCCGCCCCCTCCCCCGCTTAAATGACACACACCCTCACCGCTAAGCTAATCAAAGATCCAAATCAAAGGACATCCATTGTTTTTCACTTAGGGGTATTGATGTGCTAAATTAAAGAACAAAAGGGGTTTAACGTAGGCTCAAAATTGGCTAATGACGAGAGGATTCTTGCGTGGTCTAGAATTTCACAAAAATAATCGCGTTATAAGTATAGCTTCTAAACCAACAAAAATTCTTTCGTGCAAAAAAACTTGTTTGTCACTAAAGCAAACCCAATAAAATTTATAACCGAAGTATTGAAACCTCGGGTCGTCTCTCAAGGAATTGCAGGGAGGTGTATTTATTATTGGTTATGAGTTTTCTGGGAAATTTGGAGTTTGGGCAATGGGCACAAAAATAATTATAAATTAAAGTAATGAAAATTAACAAGAGGTTTTATGTAATTAAATTAAAAAGCCTTGACTGGGAGAATGATTAATTGGAAGTTCTATCCTTGTTGGAATTTTCTCAAGTGTAGTATCAGAAGGTTGTTATTTTCACTTAGTTTACCCTTACTAAATAAAGGAAAGTCAAGTGATTGAGTTAACTCTTATTCGCAAATCCTAGTCCTCTCCCTTGGGAAGGTCTAGCGTTAGTAAATAGAGAATTAGGCAACAACTTTCAAATTAACTATCCACTTGAGCATTCCAACTCAAGTGTCTCCTCTTAATCAATTCATCAATTAAAGCTAAGAATGTAAAAAGCTAAATTAAAATCATAAATTTGAAATAACTCAAATTGCATTAAATAGAAATTTAAATCTAACATGAAGAGTTCATAAGCCAATTTGGCTAAAAAGAGAATCAACAAGAAAAATAGAATAAACTAGTAAGCTAGATTATGAGCAAATAATTTATACGCTTTTTGGCATTATTTTTAGGTAATTTTTAGTAGGATCTCGCTACTTTTAGGGATGTTTTCATTAGTTTTTATGCAAAATTCAAATTTCTAGACTTTACTATGTATTTGTGTGTTTTTCTGTGATTTCAGGTATTTTCTGGCTGAAATTGAGGGACCTGAGCAAAACTCTGATAGAAGGCTGACAAAGGACTGTTGATGTTGTTGGATTCTGACCTCCCTGCACTCGAAATAGATTTTCTGGAGCTACAAAACTCCACATGGCGCGCTCTCAACGGAGTTGGAAAGTAGACATTCAGAGCTTTCCAGCAATATATAATAGTTTATACTTTGTTCAAGTTTAGATGACGCAAACTGGCGTTCAACGCCAGTTCCATGCTGCATTCTAGAGTAAAACGCCAGAAACACGTCACAAACCAGAGTTAAACGCCAAAAACACGTTACAACTTGGCATTTAACTCCAAAAGAAGCCTCTACACGTGTAAAACTTAAGCTCAGCCCAAGCACACACCAAGTGGGCACCGGAAGTGGATTTCTGCATCAATTACTTATTTTTGTATATCCTAGTAACTAGTTTAGTATAAATAGAACTTTTTACTATTGTACTAGGTGTCTTTGACTGTCTAGTCTTTTGACCATTCGGTCTTTTGATCATTCATGGGGGCTGGCCATTCGGCCATGCCTGGACCATCACTTATGTATTTTCAACGGTGGAGTTTCTACACACCATAGATTAAGGGTGTGGAGCTCTGCTGTACCTCGAGTTTTAATGCAATTATAACTATTTTCTATTCAGTTAAGCTTATTCTTGTTCCAAGATATCTGTTGCACTTCAACCTGATGGATGTGATGATCTGTGACACTTATCATCATTCTCACCTATGAACGCGTGACTGACAACCACTTCCGTTCTACCTTAGAACGAGCGAGTATCTCTTGGATTCCTTAATCAGAATCTTCGTGGTATAAGCTAGAATTATTGGCGGCCATTCTTGAGAATCCGAAAAGTCTAAACCTTGTCTGTGGTAGTCCGAGTAGGATTCAAGGATTGAATAACTGTGACGAGCTTCAAACTCACGATTGTTAGGCGTGGTGACAGACGCAAAAGAATCAATGGATTCTATTCCGACATGATCGAGAACTGACAGATGATTAGTCGTGCTGTGACAAGAGCATTTGGACCTTTTTCACTGAGAGGATGGGAAGTAGCCATTGACAACGGTGATGCCCTACATATAGCTTGCCATGGAAAGGAGTATGAAGAATTGGATGAAAGCAGTAGAAAGCAAAGATTCAACAGGAACTAGCATCTCTATGCACTTATCTGAAATTCCCACCATTGAATTACATAAGTATCTCTATCTTATTTCATGTTTTATTTAATATTATTTTCGTAAACTCCATAACCATTTATTATCCTCCTAACTGAGATTTATAAGATGACCATAAGTCTTCTTGTTTGATCTTGATATTTTCTTGTTTTATGTTTTTTGTTGTTTCTCATATGCATTTTTGAATTCTTAGTGCCTAAGCATTGAAAATTTCTACGTTTGGTGTCTTGCATGTTTTTCTTTTCTTGAAAATTTTTCAAAAATAAGTCTTGATGTTCATCTTGATCTTCAAAGTGTTCTTGGTGTTCATTTTGACATTCATAGTGTTCTTGCATGCATCATGTGTTTTGATCCAAAATTTTCATGTTTTGGGTCATATTTGGGTTTTTCTTTCTCATCATTAAAAATTCAAATATAAAAAATATCTTTTCCTTATTTTGCTCATAATTTTCGAAAATTTGAGTTGACTTAGTAAAAAATTTTTAAAACTTAGCTATTTCTTATAAGTCAAGTCAAATTTTCAATTTTAAAAATCTTATCTTTTCAAAATCTTTTTCAAAAATCAAATCTTTATCATTTTTTTATTATTTTCGAAAAATTTTTAAAATTTGTTTTCAAAATCTTTTTCCTATCTTTATTTCAAAATTTTGAAAACTTTACTAACAATTAATGTGATTGATTAAAAAATTTGAAGTTTGTTACTTTCTTGTTAAGAAAGGTTCAATCTTTAAATTCTAGAGTCATATATTTTAGTTTCTTGTTAGTCAAGTAATCAAATTTTAATTAAAAAAAATAAAATCTTTTCCAAAATATCCTTTTCAATCATATCTTTTCAAAATATCTTTTTCAAATAATATCTTTTTCAAAAATTTAATTTCAAAATATCTTTTCTTACTTCTTATCTTTTCAAAATTGATTTTCAAATCTTTTTCAACTAACTAATTGACTTTTTGTTTGTTTTACTATTTCTTATCTTTTTCAAAACTACCTAACTACTCTTCTCTCTCTAATTTTCGAAAATTACTCCTCTCCCTTTTTTAAATATTCTTTCTAATTAACTAATTGTTTAAATTTTAATTTTAATTTTATTTCTTCTCTCAATTTTTTGAAAATCAATAACTATTTTTCAAAACAATTTTCGAAAACTCTTCTCTCTCATCTCCTTCTATTTATTTATCTACTAACACTTCTCTTCAACTCAAGAATTTGAACCCACTCTCTTCCCCCTTGTGTTTGGATTCTTACCTTTTCACTTCTTCTATTGTTTTCTTTTTCTACTAACATAAAGGAATCCCTCTACTGTGGTAAAGAGAATCCCTATTATTATTTTCTGTTCCCTTCTTTTTCATATGAGCAGGAGCAAGGACAAGAATATTCTTGTTGAAGTAGATCCTGAACCTGAAAGGACTCTGAAGAGGAAACTAAGAGAAGCTAAATTACAACAATCCAGAGATAACCTTACAGAAATTTTCAAAAAGGAAGAGGAGATGGCAGCCGAAAATAATAATGCAAGGAGGATGCTTGGTGATTATACTACACCCACTTCCAAATTCGATGGAAGAAGCATCCCAATCCCTGCCATTGGAGTAAATAATTTTGAGCTGAAACCTCAACTAGTTGCTCTAATGCAAGAGAACTGCAAGTTCCACAGACTTCCATCAGAGGATCCCTATCAGTTTTTAACTGAATTCTTGCAGATCTATGAGACTGTTAAGACTAATGGAGTAGATCCTAAAGTCTACAGGCTCATGCTTTTCCCTTTTGCTGTAAGAGACAGGGCTAGAACATGGTTGGATTCTCAACCTAAAGATAGCCTGGACTCTTAGGATAAGCTGGTCATGGCCTTCTTGGCTAAGTTCTTTCCTCCTCAAAAGCTGAGCAAGCTTAGAGTGAATGTTTAGACCTTCAAACAAAAAGATGGTGAATTCCTCTATGAAGCTTGGGAAAGATACAAACAGATGACCAAAAGGTGTCCTTCTGACATGCTTTCAGAGTGGACCATTTTGGATATATTCTATTATGGTCTATCTGAGTTCTCTAAGATGTCACTGGACCATTCTGTAGGTGGATCTATTCACCTAAAGAAAACGCCTGCAGAAGCTCAAGAACTCATTGACATGGTTGCAAATAACTAATTCATGTACACTTCTGAGAGGAATTCTGTGAGTAATGGGACGCCTCAGAGGAAGGGAGTTCTTGAAATTGATGCTCTAAATGCCATATTGGCTCAGAACAAAATATTGACTCAGCAAGTCAACATGATTTCTCAAAGTCTGAGTAGATGGCAAAATCCATCCAACAGTACTAAAGAGGCATCTTTTGAAGAAGAAGCTTATGATCCTGAGAACCCTACAATGGTAGAGGTAAATTACATGGGTGAACCCTATGGAAACACCTATAATTCCTCATGGAGAAATCATCCAAATTTCTCATGGAAGGATCAACAAAGGCCTCAACAAGGCTTTAATAATGGTGGAAGAAACAGGCTTAGCAATAGCAAGCCTTTTCCATCATCTTCTCAGCAGTAGACAGAGAATTCTGAACAGAGCACCTCTAGCTTAGCAAACATAGTCTCTGATCTGTCTAAGGACACTTTAAGTTTCATGAGTGAAACAAGGTCCTCCATAAGAAATTTGGAGGCACAAGTGGGCCAGCTGAGTAAGAAAATCACTAAAACTCCTCCCAGTACTCTCCCAAGCAATACAGAAGAGAATCCAAAAAGAGAGTGCAAGGCCATTGATATAATAAACATGGCCAAACCTAAAGAGGAAGGGGAGGACGTGAATCCCAATGAGGAATACCTCATGGGACGTCTCCCAAAAAAGAAGGAGTTCCCTATTGAGGACCTAAAGGAATCTGAAGCTCATACAGAGACCATAGAGATTCCATTAAACCTCCTTCTACCTTTCATGAGCTCTGAGAACTATTCTTCCTCTGAAGAGGATAAAGATGTAACTGGAGAGCAAGTTGCTCAATATCTAGGAGCCATTATAAAGCTGAATGCCAAGTTGTTTGGTAATGAGACTTGGGAAGGTGAACCTCTCTTGCTCATTAGTGAACTAGATGCATGGGTTCAACAAAGTTTACCTCAAAAGAAACAAGATCCTGGTAAATTCTTAATACCCTATACCATGGGCACCATGACCTTTGAGAAGGCTCTGTGTAACCTGGGGTCAGGTATAAATTTTATGCCACTCTCTGTAATAGAGAAGCTCGGGATCTTTGAGGTACAGGCTGCCATATTCTCATTACAAATGGCAGACAAGTCAGTAAGACAAGCTTATAGATTGGTAGAGGACGTGTTAGTAAAGGTTAAAGGCCTTTACATCCCTGCTGATTTCATAATCTTAGACACTAGGAAGGAGGAGGATGAATGTATCATCCTTGGAAGACCCTTCCTAGCCACAGCAGGAGCTGTGATTGATGTTGACAGAGGAGAGCTAGTCCTTTAATTAAATGGGGACTACCTTGTATTTAAAGCTCAAGGATATTCCTCTGCAACCATGGAGAGGAAGCATGAAAAGCTTCTCTCAATACAGAGTCAAACAAAGCCCCCACAATCAAACTCTAAGTTTGGTGTTGGAAGGCCACAACCAAACTCTAAGTTTGGTATTGAACCCCCACATTCAAACTCTAAGTTTGGTGTTGGGAATCCACAACATTGACCTGATCACCTGTGAAGCTCCATGAGAGCACACTGTCAAGCTAATGACATTAAAGAAGCGCTTATTGGGAGGCAACCCAATTTTTATTTATCTAATTTTATTTTTATTTTATTTTTTTCTTTTATGTTTTATTAGGTTCATGATCATGTAGAGTCACAAAACAAATACTAAAATTAAAAATAGAATAAAAAACAGCAGAAGAAACAGCACACCCTAGAGGAAGAGCTTACTGGCGTTTGAACGCCAGTAAGGAGTATCTGGCTGGCGTTCAATGCCAGAACAGAGTATGAATCTGGTGTTGAACGCCAGAAACAAGCAACAATCTGGCGTTTAAATGCCAGGATTACACCTTCAGGAGAGCTGGCGTTAAACGCCAGAAACAAGCATGGAACTGGCGTTCAACGCCAGAAACATGCTGCAGACTGGCGTTGAACACCCAAAACAAGCATAGAATTGGCGTTTAATGCCAGAAACAAGCATCAATCTGGAGTTAAATGCCAGGATTGCATGCAGAGGGAATTTTACACACCTCATTGGTGCAGTGATGATAATCCTTGACACTTCAGGATCTGTGGACCCCACAGGATCATCTCAGGATCTGTAGACCCCACATAATCCCTACCTACCTCAATTTACCTTCTCTCTTCTTCACACAATCCAATAACACTCTTCCCCAAAAAAACCCTTCACCAATCACCTCAATCTCTCTTCCCCATCACCTCTTCACCACTCACATCCATCCACTCTTTTCCATAAACCCCACCTACCTTCAAATTCAAAATCCCTTTCCCACCCAAACCCACCCAATATGGCCGAACCTTAACCCCTCTCCCTCCACTATATAAACCCCTATATCCTTCTTCATTTTCACACAACACAACCCTCTCTTCTCCCCCTTGGCCGAATACACACCTCTCTCCCTCTCCTCCATTTTTTTCTTCTTCTTCTTCTCTTCTTTCTTCTCTTGCTCGAGGGCGAGCAATATTCTAAGTTTGGTATGGTAAAAGCATAGCTTTTTTGTTTTTCCATAACCACTTATGGCACCTAAGGCCAGAGAAACCTCTAGAAAAGGGAAAGGAAAGACAAAAGCTTCCACCTTCGAGTCATGGGAGATGGAGAGATTCATCTCAAAGGTCCATCAAGACCACTTCTATGAAGTTGTGGCCAAGAAGAAGGTGATTCCTGAGGTCCCTTTCAAGCTCTAGAAAAATGAGTATCCAGAGATCCGACATGAGATCCAAAGAAGTGGTTGGGAAGTTCTGACCAACCCTATTCAACAAGTAAGAATCTTAATGGTTCAAGAGTTCTATGCCAATGCATGGATCATTAGGAACCATGATCAAAGTATGAACCCGAATCCAAAGAATTATCTTACAATGGTTCGGGGGAAATACTTAGATTTCAGTTCGGAAAATGTGAGGTTGGAATTCAACTTGCCTGTGATGCAAGAAGATGCACGCCCCTACACTAGAAGGGTTAACTTTGATCAAAGGTTGGACCAAGTCCTTATAGACATATGTGTAGAAGGAGCTCAATGGAAAAGAGACTCAAAAGGCAAGTCGGTTCAATTAAGAAGACTGGACCTTAAGCTTGTGGCTAGAGGATGGTTGGAGTTCATCCAATGCTCCATCATCCCCACTAGCAACCGATCCGAAGTTACTGTGGATCGGGCCATCATGATCCATAGCATCATGATTGGAGAGGAAATAGAAGTTCATGAAGTCATCTCTCTTGAATTCTACAAAATAGGCAAAAAGTCCTCCACCATGCCAAGGCTAGCTTTTTTCCTCATCTTATTTGCCATCTATGCTACTCAGCTGGAGTTATCATAGAAGGAGACATTCTCATTGAAGAGGATAAGCCTATCACTAAGAAAAGGATGGAGCAAACAAGAGAGCCCATTCATGGATCTCAAGAGACACATGAGGAAGCTTATCAGAAAGAAATCCCTGAGATGCCTCAAGGGATGCATTTTCCTCCAAACAACTATTGGGAACAACTCAACACTTCTCTAGAACACTTGAGTTATAACATGGACCAACAAAAGATGGAACACCAAGGGCACTTCATCATTCTCCATGAGATTAGAGAAGATCAAAGAGCAATGAGGGAGGAGCAACAAAGGCAAGGAAGAGATATAGAAGAGCTCAAGGACGCCATTGGTCCTTCAAGAAGAAGACGCCACCAGCACTAAGGTAGACTCATTCCTTGTTCTTATTTCTCTATTTTTCAGTTTTTTTTTGCTATATGTTTGTCTATGTTTGTGTCTTTATTACATGATCATTAGTGTCAAGTATCTATGTCTTAAGGCTATGAATAATTCTATGAATCCTTCACCTTTCTTAAATGAAACATGTTTTTAATACAAAAGAACAAGAAGTACATGAGTTTCGAATTCATCCTTGAATTTAGTTTAATTATATTGATGCGGTGACAATACTTTTTGTTTTCTGAATGAATGCTTGAACATTGCATATTTTTTATCTTGTTGTTTATGAATGTTAAAATTGTTGGCTCTTGAAAGAATGATGAACAAGAGAAATGTTATTGATGATCTAAAAAATCATAAAATTGATTCTTGAAGCAAGAAAAAGCAGTGAAAAACAAAAGCTTGCGAAAAAAAAGTGGCGAAAAAAATTAGAAAGAAAAAGAAAAAGCAAGCAGAAAAAGCCAATAGCCCTTAACACCAAAAGGCAATGGTAAAAAGGATCCAAGGCTTTGAGTATCAATGGATAGGAGGGCCCAAGGAAATAAATCCAGGCCTAAGCGGCTAAAACAAGTTGTCCCTAACCATGTGCTTGTGGCATGCAAGTCCAAATCCAAAGAGTGTGCTTAAGAGCTCTGGACACCTCTAACTGGGGACTATAGGAAAGCTGAGTCACAATCTGAAAAGGTTCACCCAGTCATGTGTCTGTGGCATTTATGTATCCGGTGGTAAAACTGGAAAACAAAGTGCTTAGGGTCACGGCCAAGACTCATAAAAGTAGCTGTGTTCAAGAATCAACATACTTAACTAGGAAAATCAATAACACTATCTGAACTCTAAGTTCCTATGGATTCCAATCATTCTAAACTTCAAAAAGGATAAAGTGAGATGTCAAAACTGTTCAGAGGCAAAAAGTTACAAGTCCCGCTCATCAAATTAAAACTAATATTCATTGATGTCATGAGATTTATAGTATATTCTCTTTTTTTTATCCTAACTGATTTTCAGTTGCTTGGGGACAAGCAACAATTTAAGTTTGGTGTTGTGATGAGCGGATAATTTATACGTAGGTATTTTCTGGCTGAAATTGAGGGACCTGAGCAAAACTCTGATAGAAGGCTGACAAAGGACTGCTGATGTTGTTGGATTCTGACCTCCCTGCACTCGAAATAAATTTTCTAGAGCTACAGAACTCTAAATGGCGTGCTCTCAACAGCGTTGGAAAGTAGACATCGAGAGCTTTCCAGTAATATATAATAGTCTATACTTTGTTCAAGTTTAGATGACGCAAACTGGCGTTCAACGCCAGTTCCATGCTGCATTCTAGAGTAAAACGCCAGAAACACGTCACAAACCAGAGTTAAATGCCAAAAACACGTTACAACTTGGTGTTTAACTCCAAGAGAAGCCTCTGCACGTGTAAAGCTCAAGCTCAGCCCAAGAACACACCAAGTGGGCCCCAGAAGTGGATTTCTACATCAATTACTTATTTTTATAAACCTTAGTAACTAGTTTAGTATAAGTATAACTTTTTACTATTGTACTAGGTGTCTTTGACTGTCTAGTCTTTTGACCATTCGATCTTTTGATCATTCATGGGGGCTGGCCATTCGGCCATGCCTGGACCATTACTTATGTATTTTCAACGGTGGAGTTTCTACACACCATAGATTAAGGGTGTGGAGCTCTACTGTACCTCGAGTTTTAATGCAATTACTACTATTTTCTATTCAATTCAGCTTATTCTTGTTCTAAGATATTTGTTGCACTTCAACCTGATGGATGTGATGATCCGTGACACTCATCATCATTCTCACCTATGAATGCGTGACTGACAACCACTTCCGTTCTACCTTAGAACGAGCGAGTATCTCTTGGATTCCTTAATCAGAATCTTTGTGGTATAAGCTAGAATTATTGGCGGCCATTCTTGAGAATTCGGAAAGTCTAAACCTTGTCTGTGGTATTCCGAGTAAGATTCAAGGATTGAATGACTGTGACGAGCTTCAAACTCACGATTGTTAGGCATGGTGACAGACGCAAAAGAATCAATGGATTTTATTCCGACATGATCGAGAACCGACAGATGATTAGCTGTGCTGTGACCAGAGCATTTGGACCTTTTTCACTGAGAGGATGGGAAGTTGCCATTGACAACGGTGATGCCCTACATACAGCTTTCCATGGAAAGGAGTATGAAGAATTGGATGAAAGCAGTAGGAAAGCAGAGATTCAACAGGAACTAGCATCTCTATGCACTTATCTAAAATTTCCACCATTGAACTACATACGTATCTCTATTTTATTTCATGTTTTATTTATTATTATTTTCGAAAAGTCCATAACCATTTATTATTCGCCTAACTGAGATTTACAAGATTACCATAGCTTGCTTCATACCAACAATCTTTGTGGGATCGACCCTTACTCACGTAAGGTATTACTTGGACGACCCAGTGCACTTGTTGGTTAGTTGTGCGAAGTTGTGACAAAGTGTGATTCACGTTTGAGAGCGCCAGCAAGTTTTTGGCGCCATTATTGATGATCACAATTTCGTGCACCACTAGAAAAAATAAAAGTATAAGAGAAGTTAAATTAAAGGAACACTGAACTTGGAATGGAGAAGAAGCAATCCTAAAATTAAGAGAAATCCTAAATTCAAAATCCTAAATCCTAAGAGATATGAGAGAGCCTCTCTCTCTAAGAACTACATCTAAAACCTAAAAATTGTGAATTATCATCCTATCCTCATGAATGAATGAATTTTCTCATTTTATAGCCTCTAATATGTGTTTTCTGGGCCGAGAAATGGGTCAAAGATAGCCTAGAAATCGCTAGGGTGAAATCTGCCACGCTGGTTTTTCGTCATTGCAATGTGTGCGCGTGAATCACGCATGCGCGTTGCCTAGCTATATGGCCACTATGGCAAATTATATATCATTTCGAAACCAAAGATGTTAGCTTTCCAACGAAAGTGAAACCGCCTCATTTGGACTTCTGTGGCTCAAGTTATGACCGTTTGAGTGCACAGAGGTCAGGTTGGACAGCTTAGTAGTTCCTTCAATTTCTTGTATTCCTTCCACTTTTGCATGCTTCTTTTCCATCCTCTAAGCCATTCCTACCCTTTAATCTCTGAAAACACTTAACACACATATCAAGGCATTGAATGGTAATAAGAGATGATTAAAATACACAAATTAAAGACTCTAGGAAGCAAGTTTTCAATCATAGAACAAATTTTGGGAAGGAATTGTAAAACCATGCAAATAGTATGAACAAGTGTATGAAAGATTGATAAAATCCACTCAATTGAGCACAAGATAAACCATAAAATAGTGGTTTATCAACCTTCCCACACTCAAAAATTAGCATGTCTTCATGCTAAGTTCAAGAGAAGCTATAAAGAATGAATAGGGAAAGTAAGACTCATGAGATGCAACCTATGAATGCAACTATATGCTATGATGATTCTACCTACTTGGTTAAAAGTAAACAAGTTCTTCAAGACAAACATAAATCAAATTTCACTAATTCAAATCATACAATAAGAAGCAAATAAACTTGTAAGAAGATAGCTCATGAAAGTAGGAAACATAGAATCAAGCATTGAACCCTCACTGGTAGTGTATACCACTCTAATCTCTCAAGTGTCTAGGGTTAACCACTCCACTCTTCTCTAATCATGCTTTCCGAACTTTGTTCTTCATCTAACCAATCAACAAATATTTAGTATACCAATGCAAACATCATGAGGTCTTTTCAGGGTTGTAATGGGGCTAAGGTGAGGGTGAGGATATATATGTGGCTAAGTGAGCTATAATATGAATCTTTGATTAACCTAAACTCTCACATAAACACACACACACTCTATATAACTTCTTAAATCATGCCTAGCTACCCAAAATTCCCACTTTTTCATCATATACTCATGTATCAACTTTTCTTTTAATTTGTATCACATATGCATTGATCTTTTAATAACTTAACATTAGGGTAATTTTGTCCCCTTATTTATTTATTTATATTATATTTTTTTCTTTTTTTTCTTTTCTTTTTTTAATATAAAAATAAACATAACATTATCAATGCACATAGATTTTTAATTTTTTTCTTGTCTCACATGAGTAGGTACCCAAATTCCTAATATTTTATAAATAGAATTCAACACTTTCCTATCAACCCAAGTTCCCATGGTTCCCCACACTTAATTGATACACAATCTTCATCTTAAGCTAACCGAAGATTCAAATCAGGTAATTTAATTATTTTTCCGCTTAAGACTAGTGATGTGGTAAGATATAGAATAAATGGGGATTTAAAGGCTCAAAGTGACTAACAAAGGTGAATGAAAGGGTAGGCTATTTGGGATAAGTGAGCTAGTAATCAAATAATGGCTTCAATCATATGCATGCATTTAAATACACTAAACATTGGACATATAGAATGGAAGAAAATATAGATTACAATCATAGAGAAGAAAACACACAAGAATAAAATATTATGGTTAAATAATGTAACCATGTAATTAAGCTCAAATCTCACGGGTTGTGTGTTCTTAGCTATAATTCATGTTTCAAATACAACTTCCAACAAGTTTATCACAAATTTTCAATTTAAATTAGTGAAATACTATAAAATAGGGTCTTGAAAAGAAACTTATCACTTCAACCAAGTAGTGGTAGAATATGCACTAAATCAAGCAAACATGCAATGAAATATGCAAATGCAATAATGAACTAACAAATAAAATAAAACATTGGTGTTGAGAAGAAAATAACTAACCCACAGAAGTCGGTATCGACCTCGTCACACTTAAAGGTTGCACCGTCCTCGGTGCATGCTAAGATGTGCAAGTGGACGGGTTTCTCCAACTGACGCTTGTAGGTAGAGGTGCCTTAGCTAGATATCTCTTGGTTCCTTTCCGTGTCGGTGTCTTGTCAGTGGCCTTCTCTTTTCCTTTCTGGGTACCCATGTCTAAAGAAGAAAGAAAAGGAAGAATATTAAATATAGAGAACAAAAGAACTGGGAGAAAGAGATTCCAAGTGATAATGAATGTCAAAGAGAGGATAATAGCTTAAATACATGGTAGCTACAACACGTAAGTAAGATAACAATTAGGAGCAAAAAGGCAATTCATAATAATGAGATGCAGAAGTGTTTATGGCATGTAGAAATAGGCATGAAAAGTATAGCTCAAGCATCAAGTATTAAATGTGCCAATTGAAAGATCATGTGTAATGATGACAATTGTGAATGATAATCCCAAATACAGATGGTTTGCAAGTGTTGTGAAAAAGAGGTATTCAGGTAAAAGAGTAGAAGAAAATAGAAATCAGAATACCATAAGAGCTTTTTTTTCAAACACTTGGTGTGCAAGTTAAAATAGGAATGAAAATAATATAATCCAAAGGTATGGGAGAGCTAAATTAATATGTCAATTGTCAAATCATTCCACATAAGATCCGTAAGGTCAAATTAATAAAATAACATCCAAATAAAGCTCCAACACCAATATAATAATGCATGAAAAGGAAAAAAAAAAGAAAGAAGAAGAAATAATAAATAATTAAGCTAAAAGAAAATTTAGAAGAAAGAAAAATAATTAAATGTAGAAATTAAAAGATGAATGAAAGAAAGAATGGAGGGAGGAAGAAGAGAAGAATAAAAGAAAGAGAAAGAATGGAAAAAGCTGAGAGAATAAAGAAGAAAGAAAAGAAAGAAGAAAGAAATTAGGATTTAGAAAGATAAAATATGAAAAATAGGGCTGCGCAGGGTTCAGGTGCAGATTCGCAAATGACACGTATGCGCATTCCACGCGTACGCGTGAGTTGCGCACTGAGGGGGGCGACGCGTGGGTGTCGGTCACACGTACACGTGACCATGTTTGTGCTATTTGCATGAGGGTATCGTGGCACTCGTACAACCCTCTGTTTGTCTTGGGGTGTGTGCCAAAATAGCATATGACGCGTGCACGTCAGGCACGCGCATGCGTGGAAGTGCAAAAGTGGAAAATGACATGCACGCGTCAACAACGCGTACGCGTGGGTGGGTTTGTGCTTCTAGCACAGTTCCAGCACCAAGCCAGCATGACTTTTGGCCAATACACCTTTTACGTTGAATTCGCAAGGTCACGCGTGCGCGTCATTGACGCGTACGCGTGAAGTGCCAAATTCTCAGATAACGCAGACGCGTGAGGGACGCGTATGTGTGGTGATGCTTGTGCGATTGGCACTCTTTTTGCACTGTTCCCACGTAACTTTTTGTTCAGTTTTTTTATGCAACATACAGATGAAGATGCAAACTATATGTACTAATAATGAGAAGAGTCACTTAAAAAGAAAACTAAGAAGAAGGAAAAGAACGATCATACCATGGTGGGTTGTCTCCCACCTAGCACTTTTAGTTAAAGTCCTTAAGTTGGACATTTTGTGAGCTCCTTGTTATGGTGGTTTGTGCTTGAACTCATCTTAAAACTTCCACCAATGCTTGGACTTCCAATAAGCTCTATCAATACCAAGTAAATTCCTCAAGCTTTGATGGTGTTCTTCACAAGCTTTGAGCTCCCAAAATTGATCCTCATATATTCCCGGATCCCAAATCTTGTTTCTATACCCGTCTTGAAGTTGATCATCATGATTCCATCCTAGTAGTAAGCAATCCAAATTCTCACTAAGGCATCCAAACAGCTTCCTAGACCTATTCATTCGAGCTTTACACCAACCCTTGCACTTAGATTTTGAGCATGCAACCATATGGAACCTTGCTTGACAACTCTTCCTACTGGCCATCTCCCTCTTACTCTTAAAGCCACAAAGAGCTCTAAGTTGACCATCTGTCTCCAGTAGCCCATATTCAAGTGGGAAAGTAAAGGTTAAGGATAAGAATTTTACCCACTTGAATGTTGTATTGGACGGTAATGGCTTTGGGAGAGGTGCTTCCAATGGTCTTGCAAGCTCCACTCCCTTATGCTCTTCTTTGAATTCTTCCACCTCTTCGCAAGCTTCTTCAATATCAACCTCTTCCTCTTGGTAGCTTTCTTCCACTTCAATTTCTTCTTCATTGCTCACCAAGGACATGGGAGGTTGTGTTTCTTCTTCTTTAATTTCCATTTCTTGATTAACCTCTTCCAAGTCTTCAACCATGACATGCCTTGGAGGTTGTACACCCTCCTCAACATCAAATGCAACTGTCTTAGAAGGAGGCTCTATGACTTGACTTTCCCATGGAGGCTCCGCATCTCCTAAGTCTTCAACCACTTCCTTTTTAACTATTGTAGCTTTGTCCAGTTGTTTTAGCATAAAATCGTACTCCTCCTTGATGATTACCTTTCCATGACAACTCCCTTCATCTACTCCTTTATCTTCAAGGTTCTTCACTATCTCTACCTTTTGGGTCTCCTCTTGCTCCTCTGGAAATAAGGCTGCGTGCAACCGATTTATTGCATCCCTAAGATGATCCCTTCTTTCTTGTTCTATGTCAACAGCATAATTGGGATCGTGTTGCTCTTGGATTGATGGATGTGGGTGCTCTTTCACGAATGGTGGTGATGGGATGGAGAGATCATTATGTGGTTGAAAAAGAAGTGCACTAGAGCTTGAGGTTGACTATTGGGGGTAGAGGGTTGGTTCATACGGGATACAAGAGCTTGGAGAGTAGAAGTTAGACCAGTGAGAGAGGTAAGTGTGTTCTCCATGGAGGTTTGGGATGGATAGGAGGGTTCATTTGTTGGGAAGAATGGTTCATGATAGGAAGGTGGTTCTTCTTGATAGAGATAAGGAGATGGTGTATGTGGAGATGGTAGTTCTTGGGAGTAATTATGTTGGGATGGGGGTGGTTCTATGTATGGTTCATTTGGCTCATAAGGTGGTTGGTATGGTGGATAAGGGTTAGGGTCATATGGAGGTGAATGGTGGAAAGGAGCTTGTGAGTATAGTGGTTCAAAGTTATGTTGAAAAGGTAGTTCATAAGCGTATGGTGGGGCTTGTTGGTAACTACAAGGAGGTCCACCATATTCATCATCTTGGTATGCACCTCAGAATGGTTCTTGACCATAGTAATTTGATGGAGGTTGGTTGTCATGAAGGGGTCCAACATAACTAATGTCTTGGTATGCATTATAGGATTGTTGTTGGTTATAGCACATTGGAGGGGGTTGTTGCCAAGAGGGTTGATCAAATCCTTGTGGCTCCTCCCATCTTTGATTCTTCCAACCATGATGCCTGTTCTCATTATAGCTTCCATTCCTTAAAACAACATTGGAACCAAACTTAAAGCCAGAGGGGTGAGAACTCATAGTAGCTAATAAAAATTAAAATAAAAAATAAAAACAAATAAACAGCAAAAGAAGATATTTACAATAACCAATAATAAGGCACACGTTTGCAATTCCCCGGCAACGGCACCATTTTGACGAGAGGATTCTTGCGTGGTCTAGAATTTCACAAAAATAATCGCGTTGTAAGTATAGCTTCTAAACCAAAAAAATTCTTTCATACAAAAGAACTTGTTTGTCACTAAAGCAAACCCAATAAAATTTATAACCGAAGTATTGAAACCTCGAGTCGTCTCTCAAGGAATTGCAGGGAGGTGTATTTATTATTGATTATGAGTTTTCTGAGAAATTTGGAGTCTGGAAAATGGGCACAAAAATAATTATAAATTAAAGTAATGAAAATTAACAAGAGGTTTTATGTAATTAAATTAAAAAGCCTTGATTGGGAGAATGATTAATTGGAAGTTCTATCCTTGTTGGAATTTTCTCAAGTGTAGTATCAAAAGGTTGTTATTTTCTCTTAGTTAACCCTTACTAAATAAAGGAAAGTCAAGTGATTGAGCTAACTCTTATTTGCAAATCCTAGTTCTCTCCCTTGGGAAGGTCTAGTGTTAGTAAATAGAGAATTAGCCAACAACTTCCAAATTAACTGTCCACTTGAGCATTCCAACTCAAGTTTCTCCTCTTAATTAATTCATCAATTAAAGCTAAGAATGTAAAAAGCTAAATTAAAATCATAAATCTGAAATACCTCAAATTGCATTAAAAAGAAATTAAAATCTAACATGAAGAGTTCATAAGCCAATGGCTAAAAAGAGAATCAATAAGAAAAATAGAATAAACTAGTAAGCTAGAACAAATAAAAGTATAAGAGAAGTTAAATTAAAGGAACATTGAACCTGGAATGGAGAAGCAATCCTAAAATTAAGAGAAATCCTAAATCCTAAATCCTAAATCCTAAGAGAGAAGAGAGAGCCTCTCTCTCTTAGAACTACATCTAAAACTTAAAAATTGTGAATTATCAGCCTATCCTCATGAATAAATAGATTCCCCCACTTTATAGCCTCTAATCTGTGTTTTCTGGGCCGAGAACTGGGTCAAAAGCAGCCCAGAAATTGCTAGGGGTGAAATCTGCCACGCTGGTTTTTCGTCACTGTGACGTGTGCACGTGATTCACGCTTGCGCGTCACCTAGCTGTACGGCCACTATGTCAAATTATGTATCATTTCGAAGTCCCGGATGTTAGCTTTCTAACACAACTGGAACCGCCTCATTTTAACTTCTGTAGCTCAAGTTATGACCGTTTGAGTGTGAAGAGGTCAGGCTGGACAACTTAGCAGTTTCTTCAATTTCTTGTATTCTTTCCACTTTTGCATGCTTCCTTTCCATCCTCTAAGCCATTCCTGCCATGTAATCTCTGAAAACACTTAACACACATATTAAGGCATCGAATGGTAATAAGAGATGATTAAAATACACAAATTAAAGACTCTAGGAAGTAAGTTTTCAATTATAAAACAAATTCTGGGAAGGAATTGTAAAACCATGCAAATAGTATGAACAAGTGTATGAAAGATTGATAAAATCCACTCAATTGAGCACAAGATAAACCATAAAATAGTGGTTTATCAGCTAACAATGGTAGATAAAAAGGTTAAGGCTATTTGGGCAAGTGAGCTATTGAAATAACGGCCTCAATCATGTAAATGCATTCATACAGAATATAATAGACATATAGAATCGAACAAATCAAGGATTGCAATCATAGAAAGAGAACAATGAACACAAGAATGGAAATAAGTGGTTATAAGTTGTAACCACATAATTGGACTCAAAATTCACATGCTTGTGTGTTCTTAGCTCAAAAACCTTTTCCAAAATTAATTCCTTCAAGCAAGTTTAACACAATTTTTTTTTTCAAATTGGTAGGGTGTCTAAAAAATAGTTTCTTAGAAAAAAAATCATCACCCTAACCAAGTAGTCCTAACAAGAAACAACTACAATGCAAGAAGTGTTCAAATGCAAAAACTAGAACTAGCCATGCAAATTATCTTAATTGACAAAAGAAAATTAAAATTTGGGTATTGAAAAGAAAGAGTTGTTACCTACGGATGTCGATAAACGACTTCCCCACACTTAGAAATTTGCCTGGTCCTTCATGCTATCGGTAATGCGCAAGGTGGGATTGGGGTCGGCACTTCCACTATCCATCTCTAGAGTGCTCGCTTCACTTTGGTCTGAAGTGGATGTTGAAGTGTCCGACTCCTCCATAGGTGGGTTAGCACAACCCAAGAGCTTCTTCAAGTAAACATAGTGGCGTTTGTTCCGCCGCTCATATCGGTCTACCTTTTGAGTGAGCTCAATAAGCAATTGGTGGGATGATTTCTGTGGTGCTGATGAGGTGGTAGGAACGTCGAAAAGAATATCCATGTTAAGGTTTGCAGTTCCCGCAGGTGGCTTGAGATACTTTCCACTCAGAATGATGTTGTCCTTCGCCGGAATTATCACTTTCACGTCCTTAGCCTCTTGGGGAACTCCAGCAGTAGCAACCAAATCCGTCACCAAGGCGGGAAATGGGAGGTTACCTTTAGTATGAATGCGACCCATTGCTTGTCGGATGAGGAGAGGGACATAGTGGGACAAGATTTGAGCCCACACTCTAGCCTCCACCGTAAGCGCTTATGCCTAAATGCACTTAGGTCGGGCCCTGGCTCCCCCTGGGGTCCATTCTGCTCCCGGTTGGGCAATGACTCTAAGGATAGGGCTCCAATTATAACCGAATCCGTTGCGCTGTCGTAGGACTTCTTGGAAACCATCCGTCCCATCCGGTTCTGGCAAAACATTAAGTATCTGCTGAATGGCTTCCTCTGAAATGGGGACTTCCTTCCAGTGCACGTAAACTGATTGAAGAGAAGGTGAGTGATAGTTGGAGTAGAACTCCACCACCCAAGAAAAATTAGCTTCTTGTGGTTTCCGATTGAGAAATCCCCATTGTTGCCGCTCAATGCAGGGTATGACAAACGGAACAAGGTGCTTGATAAACCCCAATTTTGTGGTTTATTTTGTACGTAATTTAGGGGATTTTATCAACTTATCTCACATTTATGCAATGAAATAGCATGGTTTTGTAATTCTCCTTAAATTTGTGCTTAAGTGTGAAAACATGCTTTTTAGGCCCTAAAGTTGCTAATTTTAATTCACTTTAATTCCATTTGATGTCTTGATGTGTTTGTTTAGTGATTTCAGGTTCATAAGGCAAGTATTGGATGGAAGAAGTGAAGAGAAAAGCATGCAAATGGAGAATTCATGAAAAATGAGGAGTTGCAGAAATCTGCCAAGTGACGCGTATACGTGGCCTATGCTTATGCGTGGGAGGGACATCTGCCAAATGACGCGTATACGAGGCCCATGCATGTGCGTGGGAAGAAAATCTACCAAGCGACGCGTACGCGTGACCCATGCGTACGCGTGACAAGCAACACGTGACCAACTTAACAGAAAATGCTGGGGGCGATTTCTAGACCTGCTGAGGCCCAATCCAACTCATTTCTGAAGCTATTTAATGTAGAATTCAAGAGGGAACAAAGGGAGAGCAATTAGTTGTAGGATTAGCATCATGTATGTCAGTTTCTAGAGAGAGAAGCTCCCTCTTCTCTCTAGAATTAGGGTTCTTAGGCTAATTTTAATCTTAGATCTAGGTTTTGTTTCTTGTTTTCATCTAGTTTTCTTTATGAATTCTTGTTCTTTTACCTTTGTTCTTCTTAGTTCTCTTGTTAATTTTCCTTTTTATTCCTCTTTCATGTTTGAGTACTTTTGTTGGATTTGGTTTTCTTTAATGCAATTGATGTTTTATATTTCTTTTATTGTTGAATTGAGTTGTTGATTTTACTTTTCTTGCTCTAGGTAGTTGTAGATTTTACCATTTCTTGTCATTTACCATGCTTTCCTTTTATGCCTTCCAAGTGTTTGACAAAATACTTGGTTGGATGTTAGAGAAGCTTTTTGAGCATTCTTGGCTTGGAAAGAGGAATTGGGCAATCTTGAGTCATTAATACCCCATTTAGTTTGGTGATCTAGAATTGTTTGTTAATATTGTTTCCATTGACTCTAATCTCTTGCTAATTCAATTAGTAAGTTGATTAAGACTTTTGGATTGAGATTAACTAGTCTTATTTGACTTTCTCTCGTGTGAAGATAACATTATACCTTCTTCTATTGTTAGAGATGACGAAATAGGATAAATTCTTGTTAATTATTGTTATGATTAGTGACTAGGATAGAAAGCCTATATTCTCAATCCTTGCCATGAATGTCTCTTTTTATCACTTGCTTTCTTTAGTTGCTTGATTTACTTTTCTTGTCATTTAATTTCTTGCCCCTTTTATCAAATCAAATCCCCCTTATTCCTTCATAGCCAATAATTGATCACTTTATTGCAATTCCTTATGAGACGACCCGAGGTTTGAATACGTTGGTTAATTTTCATTGCGGTTTGTACTTTTGACAACCAACATACTAAAACTTTGATTGAGCATAGCTTGTCGGTTGGGAACTATACTTGCAACGAAGTTATTTTTCCTAACCGAGAAGAAATTTTTAGCCGACGGTTATGCTCTTTCAGTGCTCTGGAGGAACGAGGAGAGGTTCAGAGTGGTAATTCCTTTCAACCAAAATGGGGAACATGAGCTCACAAAAGCGATTCGTGAACCTTGTGGAGTCATTTGCAGGGTTGCCCTTCTCTTGCTCATCAATATGAATGATTATTTTCACTCTCTTGGAGGGAGGCTTTACTTTTGGTGCAGGGCGCGCCTTGGTAGTTGTTCTTCGAGGTGCTCTTTTTGTAAACGGCTTTTTTGAAGCCTTTTTCTTGTTCGTTCTGATGGCCATTCTGAAAAAGGAAGGAAAAGAGAAAACATTAAAACTCAAAGAAACAACGCTTAAATAATAACATGAAAGTGAGAAATAATGCCACAAAGGAATAAAGCGTCTTGAAGACATGACAGCTGTAACATGTAAGCAAGACAACAATGTAATCATAGGGGCATATCACTAACATGAGATGCAATAGTGAGAGAAGCATGCAAGTAAAAGCATGAGAAGAATAGGCTCAAGCATCAATAACAACACTAAGTAACACATGCAAGAAAGATAAATAGCACAAGAAAATCATTCACCTAGTCTAACTCCAAGACAATGAAGCATGCAAATGAAATAAAGTGGAGTTAGAGAGAGTGGAATCACCAATCTTGCAATATGGTGCAAAGAAGCAAGTCATGGGTAATGAGCATATGAATGGTAAAGATGAAGCACAATAGGCTCAATACACAATAAGAAAGCAAGTATAATGAGAAAGAAGTACTAAATTGAAAGCATAATGTCAAAATGAACTAAAATACCATAGGTGCTTTTCATAAAACACTTGGTGTGCAACTTCTAAACAATAAGCAAGTTTAAGAAATTCAAAGATGTAACACCCCAAAATGAAATACCAATAAACAAAACAACACTACATAACACAAATAAGCCAAATGATATCAAAATATCCAACCAATGCAAGTGGTACATTGAAGTTCAACACCCATGAAAAAATGTAAAAAGAAAGAGAAGAAACAAAAATGGAGTGTAACACAACAAAATCAAAATGTAACTAAGAAGAAAGAAAATTAAGTAATGGCATACAATTAAAAAGAAGGGAATATTAAAAAGAAAAACAGAAAGAAAAGAAATAAAACCTTGAAAGGAAGAAGAAGGTAGAGTTGAGTGTAGGTGAGAAAAGGAGAAGAGAGAGAAGAAAAAGAGAGGAAAGAAAATGTGGGACCACCGGAGGTGGTAAGAAGGAAGAAAAAGAGAGGAAGAAGGAATAGAAGGAATGAGTTGAAAAAAGAAAGAAAACAGGGGCGCTGCACGTAAGTTGCGTCGGTGATATGACGCGTGTGCGTCGCCCACGCTTACGCGTGGATGTTAAAAATAGGCGATGACGCGTGCGCGTCACCCACGCATACGTGTGAGGAGAAATTGTGCTCCACGCACAAAATTCACACAAATCCGGCCCAACTCTCTAGTTTTTGTACCAGAGGTTCCAAAATTGGCAATTGACGCGTATGTGTGGGTGAGCCAAAAATCCAGTGATGCGTAGGTGTCATATGACGCGCACGCGTGGAGTGAGATTGTGCTCTGGGCACAAAGGCAGCACCACTCCAGCGCAACTCTCTAGTTTTTGTACCAGGAGTTGCAACTTCATCAAACAACACGTGCGTGTCGCCCACGCATACGCGTGGGTATGCGAAATGGACAGACGACGCGTGCGCATCGCCCACGCTTACGTGTGGGAAGGACTGCGCTCCCAGCACCATTCTTGCACAATTCCAGTGTAACTCTCTTGTTTTTGTATCAAGAGTTGTGAAGACGCATCGACGCATACGCGTCGCCCACGCTTGCGCGTGGGGCAACCTTTTTTTATTTTCCATAAACATGAGGAAAGGAAATTATAACATAATCTTGGCAGTAATTCAAGCTAAATAGTTCAAAAACACTCAAAACTTCATGCAATACTCAAAATTAAGCATTTTCTTCAAGATTACCAATTCAACCAAACCAAGATCAATGAAATCCTCATGAGCATCTCAACAAAATCAAACAAAATCAAGCATACTTAGACAAACTCACAAAATCAAGAAATCACAAAATCCAACAAAGACTCTAAAAACTATATGCAAGAAACTATGTAAAATGGAAGATCATACCATGGTGGGGTGTCTCCCACCTAGCACTTTTCTTTAACGTCCTTAAGTTGGATGGTCATGAGCTTAAACTTCTCCTCTTCCAGGTGCATCTTCATGTAAGAACACCTCCACTTCCCTTGGGGACTTGTAGCCATGATATTTCTTTACCCTGTGGATGTTCACTTTGAATGTTGCACCACTTTGAGGGTGGAATAGCTTGGCCACACCATAGGGCTTCACCTCCTTTACTCTAAAGGGACCATCCCACCATAAACGGAACTTTTCGGGCATGAATCTGAGCCTTGAGTTGTATAGAAGAACTTCGTCACCCTCTTGAAAATCTTTCTTGCAGATATGGTGATCATGGAATGCCTTAGTCTTCTCTATGTAGATCCGTGCATTCTCATATGCCTCCATCCTAAGACATTCAAGTTCCTCTAGTTACGATTTCCTGGTTATACCTGCCTTGGTAAAATCCATGTTGCACTGCTTAACCGCCCAATAGGCCTTATGTTCAATTTCAACCGGGAGGTGGCATGCTTTCCCATAGACAATCCGAAAGGGATTCATCCCTAACAGAGTCTTATAGGTCGTCCTATATGCCCACAATGCATCGTCCAACCCAGAGCTCCAGTCTTTCCTTTGTGGATTCACCACTTTTTCCAAAATTCGCTTTATCTCCCGATTGGACACCTCCGCTTGCCCATTAGTTTGGGGGTAGTAAGTAGTTGCAACCTTGTGTAGTACCCCATATCGCTTGAGTAGTGCTTTTATCTTCCTGTTGTAAAAGTGAGATCCTTGGTCGCTCACGATTGTTCGTGGTGACCCATAGCGGCATACAATATTATTTTTAATGAAAGAAACAACCGTATTAGCATCATCAAGGCGGGTAGGTATCGCTTCCACCCACTTTGTTACGTAATCAACCGCTAACAAAATGTGAAGATAACCATTTGAGTTAGGAAATGGCCCCATAAAGTCTATGCCCCATACATCAAATATTTCACAAAACAGCATTGGTTGTCGAGGCATTTCATCCTTTTGGAATGCATTTCCAGACTTTTGACATTGGTGACATAACACACAAAATTGGTTAGCATCCTTGAATAATGTTGGCCACCAAAATCTGCAATCCAAAACTTTTTTAGCCATTCGTTGTGGGCCAAAGTGGCCGCCACACTCGGATTAATGACAAGATTCAAGAATAGGTTGGAATTCGGATTCTGGGACACATCTACGAATTACTTGGTCTACTCTATATTTGCACAAGTGAGGGTCATCCCAAATGTAATATTTGGAATCACTCCTCAACTTACCTCTTTGATGTTTTGAAAAGTTGGGAGGGAAGATATTGGCAACTAAGTAGTTCGCCATAGGTGCAAACCAAGGAAAACTATCTGAAATAGCATGCAAACCATCCAAAGGAAATGAGTCGTCAATCGGAAATGGGTCATATTTAAGATTTTCAAGGTGGCTTAGATGGTCCACAACCAAGATTTGTGACCCACTTCGATCCCTAATCTCAATGTCAAACTCTTGCAAGAGCAAGATCCAACGTATGAGCCTAGGTTTCGACTCATTCTTTATCAACAAATATTTTAAAGCTACATGATCCGTATATGGTGGACGAAATTGTGATCCATGTTCTTTGTACTTGCATGAAATTTAATAATTGGCTCTATTTGAATTCACAACTCCGTTCAACTAACCAGCAAGTGTACTGGGTCGTCCAAGTAATAAACCTTACGCGAGTAAGGGTCGATCCCACAGAGATTGTTGGTATGAAGCAAGCTATGGTCACCTTGTAAATCTCAGTTAGGCAGATTAAATTGGTTTATAGTTTCGAAAATTAATAATAATTGGAAAATAAAAAGGGATAGAAATACTTATGTAAATCAATAGTGAGAATTTCAGATAGGTGTATGGAGATGCTGTGCTCCTCTTGAAACTCTACTTCACTACTCACTCTTTCTTCAATCCTTCTTACTCCTTTCCATAGCAAGCTGTATGTAGGGCATCACCATCATCGGTGGCTACTTTCAATCCTCTCGGGAAAATGATCCTATGCGCTGTCACTGCACGGCTAATCGTCTGGAGGCATCACCCATGGCTGATGGCTACATCCCATCCTCGCAGTGAAAACTATGCTCACGC
>NC_029775.3:56125773-56126027 GCF_000817695.3 Arachis duranensis | reverse complement strand
TAGGAGTTTGAAGCTCGTCACAGTCATTCAATACCGGAATCCTACTCGGAATACCACAGACAAGGTTAGACTTTCCGGATTCCCAGGATCCTACTTGGAATACCACAGACAAGGTTAGACTTTCCGGATCCTCATGAATGCCGCCATCTATCTGGCTTAAACCACGAAGATTATGTTGGGAAATCTAAGAGATATGCGCCCGGCCTAAGGTAGAACGGAAGTGGTTGTCAGTCACGTGCGTTCATAGGTGAGAA
>NC_029775.3:56125105-56125449 GCF_000817695.3 Arachis duranensis | reverse complement strand
TGAATGATTGGCTTCTCTAGGAACTTAGAATTTCAGATAGTGTTATTGAACTTCCTAGTTAAGCATGTTGATTCTTGTACACAGCTACTTATGAGTCTTGGCCGTGGCCCTAAGCACTTTGTTTTCCAGTATTACCACCGGATACATAAATGCCACAGACACATAACTGGGTGAACCTTTTCAGATTGTGACATAGCTTTGCTAAAGTCCCCAGTTAGTGGTGTCCAGAGCTCTTAAGCACACTCTTTTGCTTTGGATCACGACTTTAACCACTCAGTCTCAAGCTTTTCACTTGGACCTGCATGCCACAAGCACATGGTTAGGGACAGCTTGATTTAGCCGCT
>NC_029775.3:56124720-56125019 GCF_000817695.3 Arachis duranensis | reverse complement strand
TTGATGCTCAAAGCCTTGGATCCTTTTTACCCTTGCCTTTTGGTTTTAAGGGCTATTGGCTTTTTCTACTGCTCCTTCTTTTTTTTTCTATATTTTTTCGCCATTTTTTTTGTAAGCTTTTGCTTTTTCACTGCTTTTTCTTGCTTCAAGAATCAATTTCATGATTTTTCAGATCATCAATAACATTTCTCTTTGTTCATCATTCTTTCAAGAGCCAACAATTTTAACACTCATAAACAACAAGATCAAAAATATGCACTGTTCAAGCATTCATTCAGAAAACAAAAAGTATTGTCACC
>NC_029775.3:56120049-56120946 GCF_000817695.3 Arachis duranensis | reverse complement strand
AGCAGGGATGTAAAGGCCTTCAACCTTTACTAGCACGTCCTCTACTATTCCATAAGCTTGTCTCAATGACTTGTCTGCCAATTGTAATGAGAACAAGGCAGGTTGTACCTCAATGATCCTCAGCTTCTCCATTACAAAGAGTGGCATAAGATTTATCCCTGACCCCAGATCACATAGAGCCTTTTCAAAGGTCATGGTGCCTATGGTACAAGGTATTAGGAACTTGCCAGGATCTTGTTTCTTTTGAGGTAGAATTTGCTGAATCTAGGTATCCAGTTCACTAATGAGCAAGGGAGGTTCACTTTCCCAAGTCTCATTACCAAACAACTTGGCATTCAGCTTCATGATAGCTCCTAAATATTGAGCAACTTGCTCTCTAGTCACATCTTCATCCTCTTCAGAGGAAGAATAGTCTTCAGAGCTCATGAATGGCAGAAGGAGATTTAATGGAATCTCTATGGTCTCTGTATAAGCCTCAGATTCCTTTGGATCCTTAACAGAAAACTCCTTCTTGCTTGAGGGACATCCCAAGAGGTCTTCCTCACTAGGATTTTCGTCCTCCTCCTCCCTTGTGCATTCGGCCACATTGATCACATCAATGGCCTTGCACTCTCCTTTTGGATTCTCTTCTGTGTTGCTTGAGAGAATACTGGGAGGAGTTTCAATAACTTTCTTACTCAGCTGGCCCACTTGTGCCCCCAGATTTCTGATGGAGGATCTTGTTTCATTCATGAAACTGAAAGTGGCCTTTGACAGATCAGAGACTAGATTGGCTAAATTAGAAGTGTTTTGTTCAGAATTCTCTATCTGTTGTTGAGAAGATGATGGATATGGCTTGCTATTGCTCAGCCTATTGCGTCCACCATTAAAGCCTTGTTGAGGCTTTTGTTGATCCTT
>NC_029775.3:56117830-56119337 GCF_000817695.3 Arachis duranensis | reverse complement strand
AAGAGGAATCCTCTATGTCACAGTATAGAGATTCCTTTATGTTAGTAGATGAAGAAGGGGGTAGAAGAATGAAGAAGAATTCGGAGTTTTAGATGAAGAGAGGTGAAGAGAAGTGTTAGTAATTAAATAATTAAATAGAAGAAGAAAAGAGAAGGGATTTTTCGAAAATAATTTTTGAAAAAGGAGTTAGTAATTTTCAAAAATTAGAGATAAGATAAGATTAAAATTAAAATTTAAAACAACAAGAATTTTTGAAAAAGGGATGAGATATTTTCGAAAATTAGAGAAGGAAAAGTAGTTAGGTGGTTTTGAAAAAGATAAGAAATAAACAAAAAGTTAGTTAGTTGATTGAAAAAGATTTGAAATCAAATTTTTAAAAAGATAAGAAGATAAGAAGTTAGATAAGATATTTTGAAATTAAATTTTGAAAAAGAAAATTTTTTTTGAAAAAGATAAGATAAAAGATAAAAAGATCTAATTTTTAAAATAACTTAACTAACAAGAAACTACAAGATAAGATTCTAGAACTTAAAGATTGAACCTTTCTTAACAAGAAAGTAACAAACTTCAAATTTTTGAACCAATCACATTAATTGTTAGCTTATTTTCGAAAATTTGATATAAAGATAAGAAAAATATTTTGAAAACATTTTGAAAAAGATTTTTTGAAATTTTCGAAAAAATAAAAAAAATGAAAAAGATATAATTTTTGAAAAAGATTTTGAAAAGATAAGATTTTTGAAATTGAAAATTTGACCTGACTTGTAAGAAACAACTAATTTTGAAAATTTTTTGACTAAGTCAACTCAAATTTTTGAAAATTTGGAGAAAAATAAGGAAAATATATTTTTTTGATTTTTGAATATTTTAATTATGAGAGAGAAAAACACAAACATGACTCAATGCATGAAACTTTTTAGATCAAAACAATGAATGCCTGCAAGAATGCTATGAATGTCAAGATGAACACCAAGAACACTTTGAAGATCATGATGAACATCAAGAACATATTTTTGAAAAATTTTTTATGCAAAGAAAACATGCAAGACACCAAACTTAGAAATCTTTAATGCATGGACTCTAACAAACGAAAAATGCACATGAAAAACAACAAACAACACAAAACAAGAAATCATCAAGATCAAACAAGAAGACTTGTCAAGAACAACTTGAAGATCATGAAGAACACTATGAATGCATTGAATTTCGAAAAATGCAAGAAAAATTTTTAAAGCATGCAATTGACACCAAACTTAAAAATTGACTTAAGACACAAACAGGAACACAAAATATTTTTCATTTTTATGATTTTATTAATTTTTTTAGATTTTTATTAATTTTTTCGAAAATAAAGTTTGGAAAATCGAAAAAAGAAAAGAAAAATTTTGAAAAAGATTTTTGAAAAGAAAATTTCCTAATCTGAGCAACAAGATGAACCGTCAGTTGTTCATACTCGAACAATCCCCGGCAACGGCGCCAAAAACTTGGTGGACGAAATTGTGATCAC
>NC_029775.3:56116891-56117659 GCF_000817695.3 Arachis duranensis | reverse complement strand
GATTGTTGGTATGAAGTAAGCTATGGTCACCTTGTAAATCTCAGTTAGGCAGATTAAATTGGTTTATGGGTTTTCGAAAATTAATAATAATTGGAAATAAAAAGGGATAGAAATACTTATGTAAATCAATAGTGAGAATTTCAGATAGGTGTATGGAGATGCTGTGCTCCTCTTGAATAGAATCCAGGGATTCTTTTGCGTTTGTCACTAACGCCCAGCCTTCATGAGTTTGAAGCTCGTCACAGTCATCACTTCCCAGATCCTACTCGGAATACCACAGACAAGTTTTAGACTTTCTGGATCTCAGGAATGCTACCAATTGATTCTAGCTTATACCACGAAGACTCTGAACTCACGGGTTGAATGCTCTGTTGTCAGGAGAGGCAGTCAAACTCGTGAGCCAGAAACCCAAGAGATAAACGTTCAATGTAAGGTAGAATGGAAGTGGTTGTCAGTCACGTGCGTTCATAGGTGAGAATGATGATGAGTGTCACGGATCATCATATTCATCAAGTTAAGTATAACGTATATCTTGGAATAAGAATAAAAGAGAATTGAATAAAAAGTAATAGTGATTGTATTGAAACTTGAGGTACAGCAGAGTTCCACACCCTTAATCTATGGTGTGCAGAAACTCCACTGTTGAAAATACATAAGTAAAAGGTTCAGGCATGGCCGAATGGCCAGCCCCTTGAGTGATCAAGAGATCGAATAATCAAAGGCTAAACAGTCAAGAGATTAAACTGTCAAAAGATGTCTAATACAATA
>NC_029775.3:56094860-56116756 GCF_000817695.3 Arachis duranensis | reverse complement strand
TTGGGCTGAGCTTGATCAATCCACGAGCTGAGGCGTTTATTGGAGTTGAACTCCAAGTTATAGCGTGTTTTGGGCGTTCAACTCTGGATCATGACGTTTTTCTGGCGTTTAACTCCAGACAGCAGCATGTACTTGGCGTTCAACGCCACGTTACGTCATCAATTTCCGAACAAAGTATAGACTATTATATATTTCTGGAAAGCTCTGGATGTCTACTTTCCAACGCTGTTGAGAGCGCGCCAATTGGAGTTCTGTAGCTCCAGAAAATCCATTTCGAGTGCAGGGAGGTCAGATTCCAACAGCATCAGCAGTCCTTTTGTCAGCCTTTTTCAGAGTTTTGCTCAAGTCCCTTAATTTCAGCCAGAATTTACCTGAAATCACAGAAAAACACACAAACTCATAGTAAAGTCCAGAAATGTGAATTTAACATAAAAACTAATGAAAACATCCCTAAAAGTATCTTGAACTTATTAAAAACTACCTAAAAACAATGCCAAAAAGCGTATAAATTATCCGCTCATCAGGCGCACACGCGTACCGTGCACGCACGCGTACCGTGCACGCACGCGTACCGTGCACGCACGCGTACCGTGCACGCACGCGTACCGTGCACGCACGCGTACCGTGCACGCACGCGTTGAAGTCCGCACATGACTTCATTAAAGCAACATGTGCCTGGTGATTTGGAAGGGTTTCTGAACCCATTTTGGCGCCAATTGCTGAAAGAAGGGAATAAAAGGATCAAGGATTGAAGGGGAAGACATATTGGAATCATTTTTAGCATCATTAGGATTAGGATTAGTTAGTTTTAGAGAGATAAGCTCTCACTTCTCTCTATCAATTCTTACTCTTCTCATCTTCCTCTTTCTAGTTATGTGCTTTAATAATTGTAATTCTTCATTTTGTTTTGGATAGATTATTGTTCCTTTGTTTTCTTTCAATAATGCAATTTGAGATAATTCATGATAATTGTGGTTTCCTTGAATTGTTGTTAATTCTTTGCAATAATTGTTGTTAGATCTTGTTCTTGTTGTTGATTTACTACGCTTTCCTTTTATGCCTTCCAAGTGTTTGATGAAATGCTTGGTTGGATTTTAGTGTAGGTTTTGTTCCTCTTGGCCTAGGTAGAGTGATTAGTGACTCTTGAGTTATCTAACTCCTTTGTTGATTGATAATTAGAAGTTGCTAATTGATTTGAATGCCTCTAAAGCTAGTCTTTCCTTTAGGAGTTGATTAGGACTTGAGGAATCAAATTGATTCATCCACTTGACTTTCATCCATGGTTAGAGGTTAACTAAGTGGGAGCAATGGATAATTTCTCATCACAATTGAGGAGGGTAACTAGGATAGGACTTCTAGTTCTCATATCTTGCCAGGAGCTTTGCTAGTTGTTAGTTTATTTTCTTTGCCATTTATATTTCTTGTCTAAAATCTTAAAAACCCCAAATATAACTCACAACCAATAACAAGACACTTCATTACATATCCTAGGGAGAATGACCCGAGATTCCAATACTTCGGTGATGCACGTGGAAATTGTCTCTCAACAAATCTCCCTTCGGCAAGTGTACCGAATTTGTCGTCAAGTAAAAACTCACAATAGAGTGAGGTCGAATCCCACAGGGATTAATTGATCAAGCAACGTTAATTAGAGGAATGTTCTAGTTGAGCGAATCCATGAATAGAGTTGATACTTGCAGAAAATAAAACGGCGGGTAAGCAAATGACTGAAAGTAAATTGCAGAATTGTAATTGGGAATGGGCGAATTGCTCATAAAAGTAAATTGCAGAAATTAAAGAGAATGGGTAAGATCAGAAATGGGGAGTTCATTGGGCTCAGGAGATGTTGCATTTTCCGGATCAATTTCATTCTCATCTCTTCCTCAATCAATGCACTCATTGATCTCCTTGGCAATCTTAAGTGATTGAACAACAATTCCTTGTGGTTCAATCTCTCAAATCTTGATCAATAGCTAATTCCTTGGTCAATTGCTCATGAGAAGAGATGAAGTATGGTCACTGATTATACCACATGCATTTCCCAAATCAAGTGTTGAGAGGGTTATAGCCACATACCCATTCACACCCAATTTGGTGCAGCATGAGAAAGCATTTCTAGCTGATCTCTTCATTCCTCTTTCAAGGTTCCGAAGAGATCCAAGTTTGAATAGCTTCTTTTCCAAGATAACTATCCAATTGGATGAAGATCGAAAGCTTTCAAGTAAAATCAAGAGGAAAGATAGAAGAAGAATAATGAAAACTAGTATTGATCCATCAAATTACAACAGAGCTCCCTAACCCAATGAAATAGGTTTAGTTGTTCATAGCTCTAGAAATCAAAATCAAAGATGGAGAATACATGATAAAGCTAGAAGTGCAGAGAAAGTAAAAAACAAAGAGTAGTTCTATTTCCTAGCTCTCCGTCCGTCCCCTAACATTTCAAAGCTACTCCTATATATACTACTCTTCTCAGCTTCTAGTTGGCTCTTCAAGTCTTGGGCCTTTGGATCTTGAGTTTGAAGCAGTTCCTTTCTTCATTTGGGCTTGGCTTTACTTGCAGAGAGAAAGTGTGAAGTGGGTAGAGACTTAAGCTCAAGACGTTAGGGGTATTTAACATTTAGTGAAAGTATAAGTTTGAGAACGTTAGTGACACTTAACATTGTCACTAACGTTCCAATGCACCCCTTAGCCTCACGTTAAAGCCCACATTAACTAGGTTAACGTGGCTTCTAACGTGGCTTTTGCCAACCTTCGAGAACGTTAGTGATACTCAACATTGTCACTAACGTTCCAGTGTGCCCCTTCTTGCTTCACGTTAAAGCCCACGTTAACTAGGTTAACGTGGCTTCTAACGGGGCTTTTGCCAACCTTCGAGAGCGTTAGTGACACTCAACATTGTCACTAACGTTCCAATGTGCCCATAGGTCACACGTTAGAGTCCACGTTAACTAGGTTAACGTGGCTTCTAACGTGGCCACTCTTAGCCATCCCAACGTTAGTGACAATGTTGAGTGTCACTAACGTTGGCCCATCCTTCATTCCTCATCGTTAGCTTCCATGTTAACCAAGTTAACGGGGAAGTTAACGTGGCTCTTGGGGTTGTGTGGTTGCTTCAACGTTAGTGACAATGTTGAGTGTCACTAACGTTGTCGACAACTCTTCATCTCTTACGTTAGCTCCCACGTTAACCAAGTTAACGTGGGAGTTAACGTGGCACTTTGCACCTTAGGCCAACGTTAGTGACAATGTTGAGTGTCACTAGCGTTGGCTTCTCTTCCCCCTTTAACGTTAGAGGCCACGTTAACTAGGTTAACGTGGCTCCTAATGTGGCCATTTGTGAGCAATTGCTAACGTTAGTAACAATGTTAAGTGTCACTAACGTTGGCTCAACTTCTCTTCTTCACGTTAGAGTTCACGTTAACTTAGTTAACGTGACTCCTTAACGTGGCATTAATGGCTTTTGAGAGTGTTATTGGCAATCACTTTTCTCCTTAGCCTTGCAAGTTACTCCCATTCTTTGCTTTCTTTGTCCTGAAATCAAGCAATAAAGTGCATCAAAGTTCTAATCCAAGTCATGGGGGATGCAATATAAATTTTGTCATTAAAATCATGCAAAATCCTTATGAAATCATGTAAAATGCACAATGCATGCTTGAATCAGGATGTAAATGATTTTCTACCCAAAACTAGCTTATTTCCTAAGAAAATGCAATGAAACTACCTAAAAACAGTAAAGAAAAGGTCAGTGAAACTGGCCAAAATGCCCTGGCATCATTCGGTTTATAAATTTTAGGGGTTTGTACTAGTGACAAACAACTTTTTGTATGAAAGGATTATTGTTTGGTTTAGAAACTATACTTTACAACGAGATTTCATTAGTGAAATTCTAAACCGTCAATAATCCAATCATCAGTCAAATTCTAAGTTTGGTGTCATGTTTTCAAATCTTCCTAAGTTTTTGAAAAAAAATGCATTGTGTTCTTCTGTGATCTTCAAGTTGTTCTTGATAATTTCCTTTGTTCGATCTCATGATTTTCCTGTTTTGTGTTTTATGTTGTTTTTCATATGCATTTTCAAAATCATAGTTCTTGAACATTCAAAGTTGGTGTCTTGCATGTCCTTCTTTTCTTAAAAAAATTTTCAAAAATATGTCCTTGATGTTCATCATGATCTCCAAATTGTTCTTGGTATTCATCTTGACATTCAAAGTGTCCTTGCATGCATTACTTGTTTTGATCTTGCATTTTTATGTTTTATTTCATTTTGTTGTTTTTTTCTCTCTTCATTAAAAATTCAAAAATAAAAAATATATATTTTCATGTAAATAATACAGAGAAATGAAGGTTCAGAACATAAGGCAGAAGAATCACAGAGAAAAAGAGCTCACTGGCGTTAAAACATCAGTAAATAGGCAATTTGGGTTTTAAACGCCAGAATGGCTATCATTCTGGGCATTTAACGCCAGTAAAGGTACCATTTTGGGCGTTAAATGCCAGAATGGGCTACATTCTGGGTGTTTAACGCCAGAATAGGCAGCATTTTGGGCGTTTAGAAAAACGCCCAATAAAAGAAGGATTTCTGGTATTTAACGCCAGCCAGGGTATTTGGCTGGGCGTTAAACACCCAAAGAGCAGCTAGATGGGCGTTAAACGCCAGAATGGATATCATTCTAAGCATTTAAGGCCAGGATGACACATGGGTGGTAATTTCATTTCCAATTCAAATTTTTTCAATTTTTCATGTTTTAATTCATAACTTTAAAATCTTATCTTTCCACATTTTCAAAAATCCTTGCTAATAATTAATGTTTTGATTCAAAAATTTCAAGTTTGTTACTTTCTTGTTAAGAAAGGTTCAATTTTTGAATTTTAGAATCATATCTTTTAAATTCTTGTTAGTGAAGTGATCAATTTTAAAAATCAAATCTTTTTCAATCATATCTTTTCAAGCATATCTTTTTAAAATCATATCTTTCAAACCTTTTTCAATCATATCTTTTTAAATTTTGATTTCAAAATCTTTTTTCAAAATTCTTATCTTTTCAAAATTTATTTTCAAATCTTTTTCAACTAATTACTATTTCTTATCTTTTTCAAAACCACCTAACCACTTTTCAACTTCCAATTTTTGAAAATTACTAACCACTTTTTCAAAAATCTTTTTTATTAAATAATTATTTTAGTTTTTAATTTTCGAAAAACTCTCTCTTTCAGCTCTTTCTATTTATTTGCTAACACTTCTCTTCTACTTATAATTAGAACCCTCTCTCTCCCTCTATGTGCGAATTCTTCTTATTCTCTCTCTACCTCATTCCTCTATTCTTCTTTTCTTCTGACACATCAAGGAATCTCTATACTGTGACAGAGAGGATTCCACTACTCCCTTTTGTTCTCTTCTTTTTCATATGAGCAGAAACAGGGATAAAAACATTCTTGTTGAAGCTGATCCTAAACCTGAAAGGACTCTAAAGAAGAAGCTAAGAGAAGCTAAAGCACAACACTCCGGAGAGGACCTTTCAGAAAATTTTGAAAAAGAAGTAGACATGGCAGCCAAACCCAACAACAATGCTAGAGATGCAAGAAAGATGCTTGGTGACTATACTGTACCAACTTCTAACTTTTATGGAAGAAGCATCTCAATTCCTGCCATTGGAGGAAACAACTTTGAGCTTAAGCCTTAATTAGTTTCTCTAATGCAGCAAAATTGCAAGTTTCATGGACTTCCATGGATCTTAGCTGAATTCTTGCAAATCTAACACTGTTAAGACCAATGGGGTTGATCCCGAGGTCTACAGACTTATACTTTTCCCCTTTGCTGTAAGAGACAGAGCTAGGACATGGTTGGACTTACAACCTAGAGAAATCCTGAACTCTTGGGATAAGTTGGTCAATACTTTCTTGACCAAATTCTTTCCACCTCAAAAGATGAGCAAGCTTAGAGTGGAGGTCCAAACCTTCAAACAGAAGGAATGTGAATCCCTTTATGAAGCTTGGGAAAGATACAAGCAATTAACCGAAAGGTGTCCTTCTAACATGCTTCCAGAATGGAGCATCATATGCATATTCTATGATGGTCTGTCTGAATTGTCTAAGATATCATTGGACCATTCTACTAGTGGATCTCTTCATCTGAAAACCCCTGTAGAAGCCCAGGAACTCATTGAGATGGTTGCAAATAACCAGTTCATGTACACTTATGAAAGAAATATTGTGAATAATGGGATGACTTAGAAGAAAGGAGTTCTTGAAATTGATACTCCGAATGCCATATTGGCTCAGAATAAAATATTGACTAAGCAAGTCAATATGATTTCTTAGAATTTGACTGGATTGCAAGCTACATCCGGCAGTGCTAAAGAAGCCTCCTCTGAAGGAGAAGCTTATGACCCTAAGAATGCTACAATGGAAGAGGTAAATTACATGGGAGAATCCTATGGAAACATCTATAATCCTTCATGGAGAAATCATCTAAATTTCTCATGGAAGGATCAACAGAAGCCTCAACAAGACTTCAATAATAATAATGGTGGGAGAAATAGGTTTGGCAATAGCAAACCTTTTCCATCATCTTTTCAGCAACAGATAGAAAATTATGAGCAGAGCCTCTCTGGCTTAGCAAACATAGTCTCTGATCTATCTAAAACCACTCTCAGTTTCATGAATGAAACAAGGTCCTCCATCAGAAATTTGGAGGCACAAGTGGGTCAGCAGAGTAAAAAAGTTACTGAAACTCCTCCTAGTACTCTCCCAAGCAATACAGAAGAGAATCCCAAAAGAGAGTGCAAGACCATAACTATAACCAAAATGGCCGAACCTATAGAGAGTGAAAAAGCAGTGATTCCCAGTGAGGAAGACCTCAAGGGATGTCCACTGACCAATAAGGAGTCCCCTATTGAGGAACCAAAGGAATCTGAGGCTCATACAGAGACGATAGAGGTTCCACTGAACTTACTTTTGCCATTCATGAGCTTTGATGAGTATTCTTCCTCTGAGGAGGACGAAGACACTGTTGAAGAGAAAGTTGCTCAGTATCTAGGAGCAGTCATGAAGCTGAATGCGAAGTTATTTGGTAATGAGACTTGGGAGGATGAACCTCCATTACTCTTCAATAAATTGAATACATGGATTTAGCAGACATTGCCTAAAAAAAACTGATGACAGGTCATCATATACCCATTTTTCAAGCTAATTTCACTTGTTTTACTAGTCTTTATACACTTTCTTGCATCCTAAGTAAGTAATTTGGAATGAAAATGCATAACTTCTTTAAATCAAACAACCACCATTAAATTGATGCTAAATCATAAGGTTTGAGCAAAAATTAATTGATTTTTAAACCTTATGAGTTTAGAGATACTTTGATTGGTTGTTTTGGTTTCTTGTAGGTGAAGAAAGGAAGAAAAAAAGAAAAACGTGGCTTAAGAAGTGTGGCCAAGAAATGAGAAGTGTGGTGCAACATAGAAGGAGGAGGCAAACACTGCCCTCCACAAGAGCACACTGCCCTAGTAGTAATTTCATTAATACTCGAGGAACAGCAAAGCTCCAAGAACAAAGAGGAGAGGAGTAGCGCTCAAACACAAGGAAAACAAGCAAAAATTGGCTTGCTTTCAATCTCCAAGAATCGAACACGGCACCATGAGGAAGCAAGGAACTAGGCGTTACTTTGGTGCCAAGAAAACCAAGGAAAAAGGAGCAGCATGTGCCTCCACCGAGTTTCGAACGTGGGACTTCACCATTGGCACATTGCCCTGCCTTCCACAAGGGCAGGGCAGCATTTCTTGGTGCATGGCGCAGCATTTTGGCACGGCCAGGACTTGAGCACTCGGCCAGCGGCACGCACGCACGGGCAGCACTTGGCGCACCATGCAACTCT
Organism: Arachis duranensis; assembly: GCF_000817695.3. NCBI lineage: Eukaryota > Viridiplantae > Streptophyta > Magnoliopsida > Fabales > Fabaceae > Arachis > Arachis duranensis. The sequence goes on along the minus strand of NC_029775.3, from coordinate 56,108,884 downwards.
GCCCTGCCCTCCACAAGGGCAGGGCAGCATCTTGACGCATCACACGCACCAAGCGCACGCAATGAGGCTGCATGCACCATTTCCTGCTCTGCCCTCCACAAGGGCAGGGCAGCCTCCTGGAAGCTACTCTCTCATGGGCTGAAAATTGGATTAAAAATCCAATTTAATTCATTTCTTCACCAAATCAAAAGCCCATCCAAATTCCAAAATCCAAGAATAGAAAGTGTATAAATAGGAGATAGTTTGATGTAATTAAGAACCCTTCTTTTGATTTTTGAATTTTTACATTTTGAAACTTCATTTTCTCTGAGAGCTTTGAACTGAGATTTGAGAGAATTGGGAAGGAGAATTGATCTCTCTTCTTCCTCGTTCTTGCTTGATGGATTTGGGAAGGCAATTGAGATCTAGACTTTGCTATCTAGTCTCTGGAGTCCTGAGATCCCATTTTCCTTTTGGTTCTTCTGTGAACCCCTGCTGCAATTAAATTTCCCTTTCTGTTTGAGATCTAACAGAATTCAAATCATTTCTTACTTTGATAATTGCTGCAATTTAATTTCCCTTTCTTAAATTCTGAAATCCCAGTCCTCAAATCCCTTTTCCATTCAAGCAATTTATATTTCTTGCACTTTAAGTTACTGCAATTTACATTTCTAGCACTTTAAGTTTCAGTCATTTAATTTCTTGTTCTTTAAGATTCAGCTCTTTTACTTTCAGTTCTCTTTAATTTCTGCAATTCACCCCTCTCCCTTTACATTTTCTGCTATTTACTTACTGTTGGATACAAAATCACTCAACCAATACTTGATTCGCTTGACTAAATCAACTACCGAACTAAAATTGCTCAATCCTTCAATCCCTGTGGGATCGACCTCACTCCCGTGAGTTTTATTACTTGATGCGACCCGGTACACTTGCCGGTGAGTTTTGTGTTGGATCATTTTCCACACATCAAAAACCGGATCCCAGAAAGTTCCTAATACCTTGCACTATAGGCATTATGACCTTTGAAAAGGCTCTGTGTGACCTGGGGTCAGGTATCAACCTCATGCCACTCTATGTAATGGAGAAACTAGGGATCTTTGAGGTACAAGCTACAAGAATCTCACTAGAGACGGCAGACAAATCAATGAAAGAGGCTTATGGACTTGTAGAGGATGCCTTATTAAAGGTTGAAGGCCTTTACGTCCTTGCTAACTTCATAATCCTAGACACTAGGAAGGATGAGGATGAATCCATCATCCTTGGAAGACCATTCCTAGCCACAGTAAGGGCTGTGATTGATGTGGACAGAGGATAGTTAGTCCTTCAATTGAATGAGGACTACCTTGTGTTTAAGGCTCAAGGATCTCCTTCTGTAAACATGGAGAAGAAGCATGAAAAGCTTCTCTCAATACAGAGTCAAGCAAAGCCCCCACACTCAAACTCTAAGTTTGGTGTTGGGAGGCCACAACCATGCCCTGAGAATCTATGAAGCTCTATAAGAGCTTCCTGTCAAGCTATTGACATTAAAGAAGCGCTTATTGGGAGTCAACCCAATTTTAATTATCTATATTAATTACTTTTTCATTTTATTTTCTAGTATTAGTCTATGTTTTCTTTAGGTTGATGATCATGTAGAGTCATAAAAATAACTGCAGAATTAAAGCAGGAATCAAAAACAGCATCAAAAATATCACACCCTGGAGGACGAGCTTACTGGCATTTAAACGCCAGTAAGGCTAGCAAATTGGGCGTTAAATGCCAGAATTGGCAGCCAGACTAGCGTTTAACGCCAGAAAAGGGTAGCTAGTGTCTGGCTGGCGTTAAACGCCAGTAAGTGTAGCAGAATGGGCATTTAACGCCCAGTCTGACAGTATTTTGGGTGTTTAACGCCAGAACTGGCAGCCAGACTGGCGTTTAACGCCAGAAATGAGCAGCAGTCTGGTGTTTTACCTCAGAAATGCCACACAGAGGGTGTTTAAATTCCAAAAAGGTGCAGGGATGAGAAATCCTTGACACCTCAGGATCTGTGGACCCCACAGGATCCCTACCTATCCCAACTCACCCTCACTCATTTTCACACCTTTCTGTAACACTCTTCCCCAAAATAACCTCCACCAATGACCTCTATTTCTCCTCCAAAACCATCATACAACCCACCTACCTCCACCCATTCAAATTCAAACCATCTCCCTCCCAAACCCAACCCCTATTACAAGAATTCCCTCTCCACCCCACTCCTATATAAGCCCATCATCACTACTTCATTTTCAGACATCATAACCACCTAAAACCCCCCTAGCCAAACCATTCACACACCTCCATCTCCTCCATCTCTTCTTCCTCTAATCCTTTCCTTCTTCTTTTGCTCGAGGACAAGCAAACCTTTTAAGTTTGGTGTGGAAAAAAGCTCTACATTTTGTTTTTCCATAACGATTAATGGCACCTAAGGCCGGAGAAACCTCTAGAGAGAGGAAAGGGAAGGCAGTTGCTTCCACCTCCGAGTCATGGGAGATGGAGAGATTCATCTCACAAGCCCATCACTAAAAAAAGGATGGAGCAAACAAGAGAGCCCACTCATGGACCTCAACAAGAGCATGAGAAAGTTCCTCATCAAGAAATCCCTAAGATGCCTCAAGGGATGCATTTCGCTCCACACAACTATTGGGAGCAACTCAACACCTCTTTAGGAGAATTGAGTTCCAACATGGAGCAACTAAGGATGGAGCACCAAGAGCACTCTATTATCCTCCATGAAATTAGAGAGGACCAAATGGCCATGAGAGAGGAGTAACAAAGGCAAGGAAGAGATATTGGGGAGCTCAAGCACTCCATAGGATCTTCAAAAGGAAGAATTAGCCGCCGTTACTAAGGTGGACCCGTTCTTTAACTTCCTTGTTCTTATTTTTTCTATTTTTCGGTTTTTATGCTTTATGTTTTGTCTATGTTTGTGTCTTTATTACATGATCATTAGTGTCTAGTGTCTATGTCTTAAGGCTATGAATGTTCCATGAATCATTCACCTTTCTTAAATGAAAAATGTTTCTATTCACAAAAGAACAAGAAGTACATGAATTTCAAAATTTATCTTGAAATTAATTTAATTATTTTGATGTGGTGGCAATACTTTTTATTTCTGAATGAATGCTTGAATAGTGCATATTTTTTATAGTGAAGTTTATGAATGTTAAAACTGTTGGCTCCTGAAAGAATAATGAAAAAAGAGAAATGTTATTGATAATCTAAGAAATCATAAAATTGATTCTTGAAGCAAAAAAAAGCAGTAAAAAATACAAAGCTTGCGAAAAAAAGGGCAAAAAAATAAAGAAAAAGAAAGAAAAAGAAAAAGCAAGAAGAAAAAGCCAATAGCTCTTTAAACCAAAAGGCAAGAGAAAAAAGCCAGTAACCCTTTAAACTAAAAGGCAAGGGTAAAGAGGATCCAAGGCTTTGAGCGTTAATGGATAGGAGGGCCCAAAGGAATAAAATCCTGGCCTAAGCGGCCAAATCAAGCTGTCCCTAACCATGTATTTGTGTCATGAAGGTCCAAGTAAAAAGCTTGGGACTGAGTGGTTAAAGTCGTTATCCAAAGCAAAAGAGTGTGCTTAAGAACTCGAGGTACCACTAACTGGGGACTCTAGTAAAGATGAGTCACAATCTGAAAAGGTTCACCCAGTTATGTGTCTGTGGCATTTATGTATCCGGTGGTAATACTAGAAAACAAGATGCTTACGGTCACAGCTAAGACTCATAAGTAGCTGTGTTCAAGAATCAACATACAAAACTAGGAGAATCAATAACACTATTTGAATTCTAAGTTCCTATGGATGCCGATCATTCTGAACTTCAAAGGATAAAGTGAAATGCCAAAATTGTTCAGAAGGAAAAAGCTACTAGTCCCGCTCATCTAATTAGAACTAAGCTTCATTGATGTTTTGGAATTTATTGTATATTCTCTTTTTTTTATCTTATTTTGTTTTTGGTTACTGGGGACAAGCAACAATATAAGTTTGGTGTTGGCATGAGCGGATAATTTATACGCTTTTCGGCATTGTTTTTACATAGTTTTTAGTATGTTTTAATTACTTTTTAGAATATTTTTATTAGTTTTTATGCAAAAATCACATTTCTGGACTTTACTATGAGTTTGTGTATTTTTCTATGATTTCAGGTATTTTCTAGCTGAAATTGAGGGACCTGAGCAAAAATCTGATTCAGAGGCTAAGAAAGAACTGCAGATGTTGTTGGATTCTGACCATCTTGCACTCGAAGTGGATTTTTTGGAGCTACATAGGACAAATTGGCGCGCTCTCAATTGCATTGGAAAGTAGACATCTTGGGCTTTTGAGCAATGTTTAATAGTTAATAATTTGCCCGAGATTTGATGGCCCAAACTGGCGTCCAAACGCCCACCAGATACCCTTTTCTGGCCTAAAACGCCAGAACTGGCACCAAAACTGGAGTTAAATGCCCAAACTGGCATCCAAGCTGGCGTTTAACTCCAGGAATGGCCTATGCACGTGAAAGCTTCAAAGATCAGCCCAAACACACACCAAGTGGGCCCCGGACGAGGATTTCTGCACTATCTGCACTTATTACTCATTTTCTGTAAACCCTAGTAACTAGTTTAGTATATATAGCACTTTTTACTATTGTATTGGGAGTCTTTGAACCCTTTTATCATTTATCATTTGATTAGGGAGGCTGGCCATTCGGCCATGCCTAGACCATTTTTTCTTATGTATTTTCCAATGATGGAGTTTCTACGCTTCATAGATTAAGGTGAGGAGCTCTGCTGTTCCTCATGAATTAATGCAAGTACTATTGTTTTTCTTTCAATTCACACTTACTTATTCTCCAAGATATATTCTCGTACTTAATTCAGTTAAGTCAGACTAAAGAGGTGACCCGTGACAATCACCCATTATCTTCATTACTCGCTTAGCCAAGATCCGTGTGCCTGACAACCACAAGCGGTCTACATGATGTTCAATGTAGTCATTGGATGACAGCTAGAGTATAGTCTCTTGGGTCTCTGATTCGTGATTTACGTCGTCTCTCCTGACAACAAAGCATCCGAATCTGAGATTAGAACCTTCGTGGTATAGGCTAGAAACAATTGGCAGCATTCCTGAGATCCGAAAAGTCTAAACCTTGTCTGTGGTATTCCGAGTAGGATCTAGGACGGGATGATTGTGACGAGCTTTAAACTCAAAACTGTTGGGTGCAGTGACTGTGTGCAAAAGGATCAACGGATCCTATTCCGACATAAGTGAGAACCGATAGATGATTAGCACTGCGGTAGCTGTGCCTGGTATTTTTCATCCGAGACGAGAAATCCGACAGTTGATTAGCCGTACAGAAACTGTAGCCGGACCATTTTCACTGAGAGGATCATACAGCTTGCCATGGAAGGGAGGACGCATGATTGGATGAAGCCAATAGGAAAGCAGAGGTTCAGAAGCAACAAAGCATCTCCAAATGCTTATATGAAATTCCCACCAATGAATTACATAAGTATCTATATGTTATTTTCTGTTTTATTTATCCTTTAATTATTAAATTCTTATAACCATTTGAATCTGCCTGATTGAGATTTACAAGATAACCATAGCTTGCTTCAAGCTGACAATCTCTGTAGGATCGACCCTTACTCGCATATGGTTTATTACTTGGACGACCCAGTGCACTTGCTGGTTAGTTGTGTGGAGTTGTGAAAAGTGTGATCACAATTTCGTGCATCAGTCAGCAGCTACCACAATTAGAGGAGGGGCAAGCTTTTGGTGCAATAGACTTAAGCCAAATGCAAAGAGCCATTAAAGAAATGTCTCAGCAATATATGAGAGCACAGGAGCAACAACAAGAGCAATATTTGAGGGGTTAGGAGCAGCAAGGGAATTGGCAGTTGAAGATGATGGAGCAACAAGAAAACTTCCAGATGAAGATAATAGTCCAGCAGAGAGAATTCCAAATAAGGATTCTGGAGCAGCAAAGGGAACAATTTAGTCATTCACGAGAATCATTCGACAAATTGTTTCAATAGCAAGCTGAACAGGAGAAGTACCTCCAGAATCTTCATCAATGGAAGAATATATACCACACATTTGGAGAGGCTCGGCACCTAGATAGGATTGATTATGATATAGAGACTCAATCAAAGCTGAACTACATAGTCTGCGGCATGCCAGTGGTGAACAGAGAGATCAAACCATTCATCGAGTGCCAGGAATTGGTAAACAAGCAAAGAGCAAGAGCCTATAGAAATGTAGAAAGAATGGAAGACTTATCTGTATTCTGGGATAATGTAGATAAGTCTTGGCCTCAGAGACGCCCTGCTGAAGAGCCACAAGAAACAAACAAGAAGAGGAAGCAAGAGCCAAAGAAGAAAGGAGAGTCCAGTAAAGAAAAAGAGCACAAAAAGTATAGGTGGTGGAGTTCCTTCATAAATCTCAATAAATAAGGAAGATGCATATCTACAACATGATATGCCTTCCAAGTTATGCAGCTTTTTTCATGATCCATACATTAGGTTTTGTACGTCTATGTTTTGAATAAGTTCTGCATTTTGTCTTTTACCTTTTTCTCTTAATTTTCAATTAGGTGTTCTAGCCAGGATGTTTGCATCATTTCATCCTACTTGGATACATGTCTTGTTTCCCTTCTGCATCAATAAGAGTAAATGATCGAAACATAGAGTAACTGTCCAATATGGTAGGAATGAAAATAAGTTCAGTGGTAGTGAATGTTTGAATGTTTAAGTAAGCTCACTAACAAAAGGACAGAGGTTAGAATGTTCCCCTATAGAATGAACTAGACTGCTGTCTGTGAAATCTTAATCAATAAATTCCCTTGAATAAGAAGGAAAGGAAGAAAAAGCCAATAGTTGGCAAGCAAAAAATAAATAAATAATAAGGCTAGACACTAATAGCTTGAACCTTAGGATATATGCCTGTGGTGCTATTGTATTAGGATCTGCTTGGATCATTAGGTTCTGAGGAGTATTTCAAAACTTGGTAACTTGGATTAACTAATCCGGGATTACTGGTATGCAAAATTGTGATTCACACTTTTCACAACTCGCATAGCTGACCAGCAAGTGTACTGGGTCGTCCAAGTAATAAAACCTTACGCGAGTAAGGGTAGATCCCATAGTGATTGTTGGCTTGAAGCAAGCTATGGTCATCTTGTAAATCTCTGTCGGGTGGATTCAAATGGTTATGAGTTTTTGATAATTAAAAGATAAGTCAAGCAGAAAATAAGATAGGGATACCTATGTAATTCATTGGTGGGAGTTTTAGATAAGCGTTTGGAGATGCTTTGTTGCTTCTGAACCCCTGCTTTCCTATTGTCTTCATCTGATTATGCGTGCTCTCTTCCATGGCAAGATGTATGATCCTCTCAGTGAAAATGGTCCGGCTACGGTCTCTGTACGGGAAATCAACTGTCGGATTTCTCGTCTCGGATAAAAAAGACCAGGCATAGCAACCGCAGGGCTAATCATCTGTCAGTTCTCACTAGCGTCGGAATAAGATCCATTGATCCTTTTGCATACTGTTACTGCGCCCAACAGTCGCAAGTTTGAAGCTCCTCACAGTCATCCCTTCCCAGATCCTACTCATAATATCACAGACAAGGTTTAGACTTTTTTATCTCAGGAATGATGTCTAATGTTCTAGCCTATACCACGAAGATCCTAGTCTCAAATTCAGATGCTCTGTTTTCAGGAGAGACAATGTGAATCGTTGATTAGAGACCGAAGAGAATATACTCCGGCTGTCGTCCAATGACTACGTTGAACATCATGTAGACCGCATTGTGGTTGTCAGGCACGCAGATCTTGGCTAAGCGAGTACTGAAGATAGAGGGTGATTGTCAAGGGTCACCCCTTCAGTCTGACTTAACTGAATTAAGTACAAGAGTATATCTTGGAGAAGAAGTAGGCGTGAATTGAATGAAAAACCATAGTACTTGCATTACTTCATGAGGAACAGCAGAGCTCCTCACCTTAATCTATGAGGTGTAGAAACTCCACCATTGAAAATACATAAGAACAAAGGGTCTAGGCATGGCTGAATGGCCAGCCTCCAAAAAGGGTTCAAAGAACTCCCAAAAGGTCCAAGACTTCGACTACAATAGTAAAAAGTGCTATTTATACTAAACTAGTAAACTAGGTTTACAGAGAATGAGTAGATAGTGCAGAAATCCACTTCCGGGGCCCACTTGGTGTGTATTTGGGCTGAGCCTTGAAGCTTTCACATGCATAGGCCATCCTTGGTGTTAAACGTCAGCTTTGGTGCCAGTTTGGGCGTTTAACTCCAAAAAAGGGTCTCTAAGTGGCGTTTGGATGCCAGTTTGAGCCATCAAATATCGGGCAAAGTATGGACTATTATGCATTGCTGGAAAGCGCAGGATGTCTACTTTCCAATGCAATTAAGAGAGCGCCAATTGGGCTTCTGTAGCTCCAAAAAATTCGTAGCAAGTGCAGGGAGGTCAGAATCCAACAGCATCTACAATCCTTTCTCAGCCTCTGGATCAGATTTTTGCTCAGGTCCCTCAATTTCAGCCAGAAAATACCTGAAATTATAGAAAAACACAAAAACTCATAGTAAAGTCCAGAAATGTTAATTTTGCATGAAAACTAATAAAAATATAATAAAAGTGAATAAAACATACTAAAAACTATGTAAAAACAATGTCAAAAAGCGTATAAATAATCCACTCATCACAACACCAAATTTAAATTGTTGCTTCTCCCCAAGCAACTGAAAAGAAGAGAATATACTATAAACTCCAAAATATCAATGAAGCTTAGTTCTAATTTGATGAGCGGGACTAGTAGCTTTTTGCTTTTGAACAGTTATGGCATCTCACTTTATCCTTTGAAGTTTAAAATGATTGGCATCTATAGGAACTCAGAATTAAGATAGTGTTATTTATCTTCCTAGTTTAGTATGTTAATTCTTGAACACAGCTACTTTATGAGTCTTGGCCTTGACCCTAAGCACTTTGTTTTTCCAGTATTACCACCGGATACATAAATGCCACAGACACATAACTGGGTGAACCTTTTCAAATTCTGACTCAGCTTTGCTAGAGTCCCCAGTTAGAGGTGCCCAGAGTTCTTAAGCACACTCTTTTTGCTTTCGATCATGACTTTAACCACTCAGTCTCAAGCTTTTCACTTGGACCTTCATGACACAAGCACATGGTTAGGGATAGCTTGATTTAGACACTTAGGCCAGGATTTTATTCCTTTGGGCCCTCCTATCCATTAATGCTCAAAGTCTTGGATCCTTTTTACCCTTGCCTTTTGGTTTAAAGGGCTATTGGCTTTTTCTGCTTGCTTTTCTTTTTCTTTCTTTTTTTTCTTTATTTTTCACTACTTTTTTTTTCGCAAGCTTTTTCTTTTTCACTGCTTTTTCTTGCTTCAAGAATCAATTTTATGATTTTTCAGATTATCAATAACATTTCTCCTTTTTCATTATTCTTTCAAGAGCCAACAATTTTAACATTCATAAACTTCACTATAAAAAATATGCACTGTTCACACATTCATTTAGAAAACAAAAAGTATTGCCACCACATCAAAATAATTAAACTAATTTCAAGATAAAATTTGAAATTCATGTACTTCTTGTTCTTTTGTAATTAGGAACATTTTTCATTTAAGAAAGGTGAGGATTCATAGGACATTCATAACTTTAAGACATAGACTCTAAATACTAATGATTATGTAATGAAGACACAAACATAGATAAACATAAAGCATAAAATATCGAAAAAAACAGAAAAAATAAGAACAAGGAAATTAAAGAACGGGTCCACCTTAGTGAAGTTCTTATGGAGTGCTTTAGCTCTTCAATGTCTCTTCCTTGCCTTTGTTGCTCCTCTCTCATGGATCTTTGATCCTCTCTTATTTCATGGAGGATAATAGAGTGCTCTTGGTGCTCCATCCTTAGTACTTTTGGTGCTCCTATCCATAGTTGCTCCCAATAGTTGTGTGGAGGAAAATGTATTCCTTGAGGCATCTCGGGAATTTCTTGATGAGGGAATTCCTCATGCTCTTGTTGAGATCTATGAGTGGGCTCTCTTATTTGCTCCATCCTCTTTCTAGTGGTGGGATTTTGAGATGAATCTCTCCATCTCTCATGACTTAGAGTTGGAAGCAACTGCCCTCCCTTTTCCTCTTCCTAGAGGTTTCTCTGGCCTTAGGTGCCATTAATGGTTATGAAAAAATAAAAAGCAACGCTTTTTCCCACACCAAACTTAAAAGGTTTGCTCGTCCTCGAGCAAAAGAAGAAAGAAAGGAGGAGAAGAAGAAGAAATAGAGTAGATGGAGGTGTGTAGGAATTCGGCCAAGGGGGTGAAGTGTTAGAGATGTGTGAAATGGAAGGTGGTAAGGAGGGTTATTTATAGGATAAGGGAGAAAGGGTAACTGTGTGGAGAATGGGTGGGTTTGGGAGGGAAATGGTTTGAATTTAAATGGTGAGGTAGGTGGGTGTTGGGGAATAATGTTATAGAAAGGTGTCAAGGAATTCTCATACCTGCACCTTCCTGGGGTTTAAACGCCCACTGTGTGCCAAATCTGGCGTTAAACGCCAGTTCTGCTACCTTTCCTGGCGTTAAACGCCAGGTTGGTGCCCCTTTCTGGCGTTTAACACCAGCCAGACACCAGATAGCTCTTTCTGGTGTTAAACGTCAGTCTACCTGCCAATTCTAGTGTTTAACGCCCAGAATGCTACCAGACTGGGTGTTAAACGCCCATTCTGCTATCCTTACTGGTCTTTAAACGCCAGTAAGCCTGTCCTCCAGGGTGCGCTAATTTTAATGCTGCTTTTCATTCCATTTTAATCTTGTAGTTATTTTTATGACTTCACATGATCATCAATCTATAGAAAATATAAACTAACATAGATAAATAAAATTGGGTTGCCTCCTAATAAGCGCTTCTTTAATGTCAATAGCTTGACAGGAAGCTCTTACAGAGCTTCATAGATACTTAGAGCATGATTGTGGCCTCCCAATACCAAACTTAGAGTTGAGTGTGGGGGCTCTGCTTGACTCTGTATTAAGAGAAGCTTTTCATGCTTCCTCTCCTTGGGTACAGAGGAAGATCTTTGAGCCTTAAACACAAGGTAGTCCTCATTCAATTGAAGGACTAACTCTCCTTTGTCCACATCAATCACAGCCATTACTGTGGCTAGAAAGGGTCTTTCAAGGATGATGGATTCATTCTTATCCTTCCCAGTGTCTAGGATTATGAAGTCAACGGGGATGTACAAGCCTTCAACCTTCACTAATACATCCTCTACAAGTCCATAAGCCTGTTTCATTGATTTGTCTGCCATCTCTAGTGAGATTCTTGCAGCTTGTATCTCAAAGATCCCTAGTTTCTCCATTATAGTGAGTGACATGTGGTTTATACCTGACCTCAGGTCACACAAAGCCTTCTCAAAGGTCATGGTGCCTATGGTATAAGGTATTAAAAACTTTCCGAGATCCGGTTTCTTTTGAGGTAATTTTAGTTGAACCAAAGCATTTAGTTCATTGATGAGCAATGGAGGTTCATCCTCCCAAGTCTCATTACCAAATAACTTGGCATTCAGCTTCATGATTGCTCCTAGATACTGAGCAACTTGCTCTTCAACAATATCTTCATCCTCTTCAGCAGAAGAATACTCATCAGAGCTTATGAATGGCAACAGTAGGTTCAGTGGAATCTTTAAGGTCTCTGTTTGAGCCTCAGATTCTTTTGGTTCCACATTAGGGAACTCCTTAGGGGTCAGTGGATGTCCATTGAGGTCTTCCTCACTAGAAATCACTGCCTCTTCCTCCTCTATAGGTTCGGCCATGTTGGTTATATTTATGGCCTTGCACTCTTTCTTTAGATTTTCTTCTGTATTTCTTGGGAGAGTACTAGGAGGAGTTTCAGTAACTCCTTTACTCAGCTGACCCACTTGTGCCTCCAAATTTCTAATGGAGGACCTTGTTTCAGTCATGAAACTAAGAGTGGTCTTAGATAGATCAGAGACTATGGTTGCTAAGTCAGAGAGGCTCTGCTTAGAATTCTCTGTCTGTTGCTGAGAAGATGATGGAAAAGGCTTGCTATTGTCAAACCTATTTCTCCCACCATTATTATTATTGAAGCCTTGATTAGGCTTCTGCTGATCCTTCCATGAGAAATTAGGATGATTTCTCTATGAAACTTGCAATTTTGCTGCATTAGAGAAACTAATTGAGGTTTAAGCTCAAAGTTGTTTTCTCCAATTGCAGGAATTGAGATGCTTCTTCCATAGAAGTTAGAAGTTGGTGCAGTAAAGTCACCAAGCATCTTCCTTGCATCTCCACTATTGTTGTTGGGTTCGGCTGCCATATCTATTTCTTTTTTCGAAATTTTCTGTAAGGTCCTCTCCGAAGTGTTGAGCTCTAGCTTCTCTTAGCTTCCTCTTCAGAGTCCTTTCAGGTTCAGGATCAGCTTTAACAAGAACGTCTTTATCCCTGTTCCTGCTCATATGAAAAAGAAGAGAACAGAAAAAAAGATGAATCTGCTATGTCACAGTATAGAGATTTCTTTCTGTGTCAGAGGAAAAGAAGAATAGGATGAAGAAGGAAGAAGAAGAAACTCGAACACACAGAGAGAGAGAGGGTTCGAATTATTAGATGAGTAGAAGAGAAGTGTTAGTGAATAAACATAGAAAGAGATGAGAGAGAGAGTATTCGAATATTAATTAAATGAAAAGAAAAATATTTTTGTTTTTAATTTAATTATAAGTTAGAATTCAAAATTTGAGAAAAGAAATAAAATAAAATTAGAATTTAAAATAATTAGTTAATTAAAAAGATTTTTGAAAAAGTGGTTACTAATTTTCGAAAATTGACAGTTGAGAAGTGGTTAGGTGGTTTTGAAAAAGATAAGAAATATAATTAGTTGAAAAAAATTTGAAAATAATTTTGAAAAGATAAGAAGTTAGAGAAAAGATTTTGAAATCAAAATTTAAAGAGATATGATTGAAAAAGATTTGATTGAAAAAGATATGATTTTAAAAAGATATGATTGAAAAGATATGATTGAAGAAAATTTGATTTTTAAAAAGATATGATTGAAAAGATATGGTTGAAAAAGATTTGATTTTTAAAATTGATGACTTGACTAACAAGAAATTAAAAGATATGATTCTAGAATTCAAAGATTGAACCTTTCTTAACAAGAAAGTAAAAAACTTCAAATTTTTGAATCAAAACATTAAATGTTAGCAACAATTTCGAAAATTATGTAATAAAATTAAGAAAAAGATTTTGAAAATTAATTTTTAAAAAAAATTTCGAAAAAACATAAAAGAAAAATGAAAAAGATTTGAAAAGATAGAATTTTTAAATTGAAATTTTGACTTGACTAACAAGAAACAACTAAATTTTAAAAATCTTTGACTAGTCAACCTAAAATTTCAAAATTTATGAGCAAAATAAGGAAAAGATATTATTTTTTATTTTTTCTGGATTAATGAAGAAAGAGAAAAACAACAAAATGACTCAAAACATGAAGAATTAAGATCAAAACCAATAATGTATGCAAGAAGACTTTGAATGTCAACATGAACACTGGTGCACGAATTTGTAATTCGCACAACTAACCAGCAAGTGCACTGGGTCGTCCAAGTAATACCTTACGTGAGTAAGGGTCGATCCCACGGAGATTATTGGTTTAAAGCAATCAATGTTTATTTTATTAATCTTAGTCAGGAGGCCAATAAGGTTATTTGGATTTAATTGTAAGAAGTCAAAGTATTTAAAATTGTAAGAAAAATAAGAGAGAATCAAATTGTTACTTGTTGTGCAGTAATAGGAAATATGTTGGAGTTTTGGAGATGCTTTGTCCTATGACTTCAACTCTTCCTTGAAATCCTTCAACACACGCAAGGCTCCTTCCATGGCAAGCTCTATGTAGGGTGTCACCGTTGTCAGTGGCTACTTCCCATCCTCTCAGTGAAAACGTTCCTATGCTCTGTCACAGCACGGCTAATCATCTGTCGGTTCTCAATCAGGTTGGA
>NC_029775.3:56093579-56094759 GCF_000817695.3 Arachis duranensis | reverse complement strand
CCATTCAATCCCAGAATCCTACTCGGAATACCACAGACAAGGTTTAGACTTTCCGGATCCTCATGAATGCCGCCATCAATCTGGCTTATACCACGAAGATTCTGATTAAGGAATCTAAGAGATATTCATTCAGTCTGATGTAGAATGGAGGTGGTTGTCAGACACACGTTCATGGATTGAGGAAGGTGATGAGTGTCACGGATCATCACCTTCTCCATAATTAAGCGCAAATGAACATCTTAGATAAAAACAAGCGTGTTTGAATGGAAAACAAAGGAATTGTATTAAATCATCGAGACGCTGCAGAGCTCCTCACCCCCAACAATGGAGTTTAGAGACTCATGCCGTCAAAAAGTATATAATTCAGATCTGAAAATGTCATGAGGTACAAGATAAGTCTCTAAAAGTTGTTTAAATAGTAAACTAGTAACCTAGGTTTACAGAATATGAGTAAACTAAGATAATTGGTGCAGAAATCCACTTCTGGGGCCCACGTGTTTTGGGCGTTCAACTCCGGATCATGACGTTTTTCTGGCGTTTAACTCCAGACAGCAGCATGTACTTGGCGTTTAACGCCAAGTTACGTCGTCTATCTTCGCGCAAAGTATGGACTATTATATATTGCTGGAAAGCCCTGGATGTCTACTTTCCAACGCCGTTGAGAGCACGCCAATTGGACTCTTGTAGCTCCAGAAAATCCATTTCGAGTGCAGGGAGGTCAGGATCCAACAGCATCAGCAGTCCTTTTTCAGCCTAACTCAGATTTTTGCTCAGCTCCCTCAATTTCAGCCAGAAAATATCTGAAATCACAGAAAAACGCACAAGCTCATAGTAAAGTCCAGAAATATGATTTTTGCCTAAAAACTAATAATATTCTCCTAAAAACTAACTAAAACATGCTAAAATCTACATGAAATTACCCCCAAAAAGCATATAAAATATCCGCTCATCACAACACCAAACTTAAACTGTTGCTTGTCCTCAAGCAACTTAGATAAATAAAATAGGTTTTAACAGAAATTAAGAAGTAATAATATTCTAGAGTTTTAAATGAAGCTCAGATTCTTATTAGATGAGCGGGGCTTATAGCTTTTTGTTTCTGAACAGTTTTGGCATCTCCCTTTATCCTTTGAAATTCAGAATGATTGGCATCCATAGGAACTCAGAATTCAGATAGTAT
>NC_029775.3:56090791-56092974 GCF_000817695.3 Arachis duranensis | reverse complement strand
CAGTTTGCAAAGCATGCTACCTTGATTATTCTGTTCTTCCTTTATTTGGTCCATAGTTTCTTGCAATTTGGAAATAGAAGCCTCAAGATGTTCCCAATATTCGAATTGAGGCAGTTCTAGGAGGGCTTCTTGTGCTCTCCTCTTGGTTGGATCATCTTGTTGCTGTTGTCTGACCATTGATATTCCAGTAATGGGCTTTTCAATTAGGATATATTCTGTTATTCCCATCTTTACTCCAGCATCTTTGCAGAGCATAGAAATTAGGCTTGGATAAGCCAATCTGGCGTCCTTAGAATTCCTGTTTGTTATTTTGTATAGCTCACATGAGATCAGCTGATGGACTTCCACTTCTTTTCCCAACATGATGCAGTGAATCATTACCGCTCTTTTAATAGTGACTTCAGAACGGTTGCTGGTGGGCAATATGGAACGCCCTATGAAATCTAGCCAACCTCTGGCTACTGGTTTTAGATCTTCCCTTTTGAGTTGAACTGGGATGCCAGTCGTGCTGGTGGTCCACTTGGCTCCAGGGATGCATATGTCCTCCAGAATCTTGTCCAGCCCTTTATTGACCCTCATCATTCTCCTATTAAAGGATTCTGGATCATCTTTCAGTTGGGGAAGCTTAAATATCTCTCTGATCTTGTCAGAATTGGTATGAATGATCTTTCCTCTGACTACGGTTCGATGGTCAAAGAGAGCAGCTCCAATTATTCTTTGCCTGTCTGTCTGCCATAGATTAGCATAGAACTCCTGAACCATATTCCTTCCCACTTTCGTTTCAGGATTGGCCAGAATTTCCCAATTCCTGTTTCGAATTTGCTCTTGGATCTCCGGATATTCATCTTCTTTCAGATCAAATCTGACTTCCGGGATCACTGATCTGTGACTCATTATCTTGTAGTAATGGTCTGAATGTTCTTTAGTTAAGAACTTCCCTTGATTCCAAAGTGGCTTTGGAGTGTTTTCTTTCTTGCCTCTTGGGTTGGGTTGTTTTCCTTTAGGAGCCATGATCTTTAGTGGGTATGTTTTTGTGATCACGGATAAAACACACCAAACTTAGAGCTTTGCTTGTCCTCAAGCAAAAGAGAAGAAAGAAGAGGGATAGGAGGAGAGCAAGTGTTTGATGGTGATGAGGAGGGGGGTGCCGAATTCAATAAATAGGGAAGGGGGTGGGAAATTTTCGAAAATAAGAAAGAGATAAGATAGAAAATATGATTTATAAAAGATCGATATGATAAGAAAAAGATATAGTTTAAAAAGAGAAAGATATGAATGATAATTTTAAAAGATAAATCTGAAATTTTTAATTTTGAAAAAGATTTTAAAAAGATAATTGAGTTTTGAAAACAAACTTAAAAGAGTTGGATTGGATTGGAAAACCATTTGTTTTTTTGGATTAAGATATATTTAAAATTTTTGAAACATGGAATTTTAGAAATCAGGGCTTTTAGAAAACTAACTTGATAAGATGGATGACAATTTGGAACATGTTTATGTAAGAAATCATGAATTAAAACATAAAAATTTAGAAAAATTAGGATTAAAAACGAATTTTTACCTCCTCCCACCATCCTGGCGTTAAACGCCCAAACGATGCATGTTTTGGGCGTTTAACGCCCAATTGTTGCTTCTCTTGGGCGTTCAACGCCCAGCTGATGCTTCTTTCTGGCGTTGAACGCCAGGAAGTCCTTTGTCACTGGGCGTTTTTCTGAACGCCCAGGATGCTAGCAGACTGGCGTTAAACGCCCAGAAGGTGCTTCTTTCTAGCGTTTAACGCCCAGAAGATGCTCCTTTCTGGCGTTTAACGCCCAGATGGCTACCCTTACTGGCGTTAAACGCCCAGCGGGTGCTTCTTTTGGGCGTTCAACGCCCAAAGTGTTTCTTACTGGCTTTCTCAGGCCAGTGAGCTTCCAAATTTCCCTGTAACTCTGTGACTTCAACCAATTGCTATTTCACCTTTGAATATACTTGGACTCATACCTGTAAAAAAAAGAAAATTTATTTAATTAGTAAATAAACTTTGTAAATGGCTGGGTTGCCTCCCAGCAAGCGCTTCTTTATTGTCTTTAGCTGGACTACCACTGAGCTCTAATCAAGTTTCAGTTTTGAGCATTCTTGCTCGAAGTTGCCTTCAAGATAATGTTTAACTCTCTGTCCATTAACAATGAACTTTTTGTTAG
>NC_029775.3:56089714-56090691 GCF_000817695.3 Arachis duranensis | reverse complement strand
TCCTAATGTTGCTGGACTTTGTTTTATTTTTTAATTTTCAATAAAAAATTTTATTTTTAAATTTAAAAATTCATAAAAAATGAAAAATTTTGTCTTTTTAAATCCTAAATTTTTTATAAAGACAGAATAAATTAATTTTAAAAATTTAAACTTTTTAAATTTTGTTTATTGGATAATTTTAATAATCTTTATTTTTCAAGTTTTGGTAAAATGATTATTTTTTAGTTTCAAAATTTAAAAATAAAAAGTTTTCATCTTTTTTTTTGTTCCCTATATTGCTGGACTTTATTTTATTTTTAATTTTTAGTAAAAAAAATTTAATTTTTAAATTAAAATATTCATAAAAGTAAAAATTTTGTCTTTTCAAATCCTAAAGTTTTTTTTCAGGAATATTTTTTTATTTTTTTTAATTATCAATAATGCTATCTTTTCATCAATACAGAATAAATTAATTTTAAAAATTTAAACTTTTTAAATTTTTTTTTTATTGGATATTTTTAAAAATCTTTATTTTTCTACTTTTTGGTAAAAGATTATTTTTTTAGTTTCAAAATTTACAAATAAAAAGTCTTCATCTTTTTTGTCTTTCCCATATTACTGGACTTTATTTTATTTTTTAATTTTCAATAAAAAATTTAAATTTTAAATTTAAAAATTTATAAAAATGAAAAGTTTTGTCTTTTCAAATCCTAAATTTTTTTCAAGAATATTTTTTTTATTTTTTAAATCACCGGATAATAATATTTTTTCATAATTACAGAATAAATTAATTTTAAAAATTTAAACTTTTTAAATTTTGTTTATTGGATATTTTTTAATTTTTTGGTAAAAAGATTATTTTTAGTTTCAAATTTTAAAAATAAAAAGTTTTCATCTTTTTTTTGTCTTCCTAATATTGCAGGACTTTATTTTATTTTTTAATTTTTTATAAAAAAATTTAATTTTAAATTTAAAAATTCAAAAAAATGAAACTTTTG
>NC_029775.3:56086594-56088097 GCF_000817695.3 Arachis duranensis | reverse complement strand
ATAAAAAGTTTTCATCTTTTTTTTGTCTTCCCAATATTGCTGGACTTTATTTTATTATTTAATTTTCAATAAAAAATTTAAATTTTTAAATTTAAAAATTTATAAAAATGAAAAGTTTTGTCTTTTCAAATCCTAAATTTTTTTTCAAGAACATTTTTTTTAGTCACTGGATAATGATATTTTTTCATAAATACAGAATAAATTAATTTTAAAAATTTAAACTTTTTAAATTTTTGGTTATTGGATATTTTTTAAAATCTTTATTTTTCTAGTTTTTGGTAAAAATATTATTTTTTTAGTTTCAAAATTTACAAATAAAAAGTCTTCATCTTTTTTGTCTTCCCCATATTGCTGGACTTTATTTTATTTTTTAATTTTCAATAAAAAATTTAATTTTTAAATTTGAAAATTTATAAAAATAAAAAGTTTTGTCTTTTCAAATCCTAAATTTTTTTTCAAGAACATTTTTTTATTTTTTTAATCACCGGATAATGATATTTTTACATAAATACAGAATAAATTAATTTTAAAAATTTAAACTTTTTAAATTTTTGTTTATTGAATATTTTTTAAAATCTTCATTTTTTAACTTTTTGGTAAAAAGATTATTTTTTTAGTTTCAAAATTTAAAAATAAAAACGTTTCATCTTTTATTTTGCCTTCCTAATGTTGCTGGACTTTGTTTTATTGTTTAATTTTCAATAAAAAATATTATTTTTAAATTTAAAAATTCATAAAAAATGAAAAATTTTGTCTTTTCAAATCCTAAATTTTTTTCAAGAATATTTTTTTAGTTTTTAATCACCGAATAATGCTACTTTTTCATAAATACAGAATAAATTAATTTTAAAAATTTAAACTTTTTAAATTTTTGTTTATTGGATAATTTTTAAAATCTTTATTTTTCAACTTTTTGGTAAAAAGATTATTTTTTAGTTTTAAAATTTAAAAATAAAAAGTTTTCATCTTTTTTTATCTTCCCCATATTGCTGGACTTTATTTTATTTTTCAATTTTCAATAAAAAATTAATTTTTAAATTTAAAAATTTATAAAAATGAAATTTTTGTCTTTTCAAATCCTAAATTTTTTTCAAGAAATTTTTTTTATTTTTTTAATCACCGGATAATGATATTTTTTCATAAATACAGAATAAATTAATTTTAAAAATTTAAACTTTTTAAATTTTTGTTTATTGGATATTTTTGAAAATATTTATTTTTTAACTTTTTGGTAAAAACATTATTTTTTTTGTTTCAAAATTTAAAAATAAAAACTTTTCATCTTTTTTTTGTCTTCTTAATATTGTTGGACTATATTTTATTTTTTAATTTTCAGTAAAAAATTTTAATTTTTAAATTTAAAAATTTAGAAAAATAAAAAATCTTGTCTTTTGAAATCCTAATTTTTTTTTCAAGAATATTTTTTTATTCACCGGATAGTGCTATTTTTTCACAAATGTAGAATAAATTAGTTTTAAAAATTTAAACTTTTTAAATTTTTGT
>NC_029775.3:56074590-56086264 GCF_000817695.3 Arachis duranensis | reverse complement strand
ATTTTTTATTTTTTTGAATTTTTAAATTTAAAAATTAAATTTTTTATTTAAAATAGAAAAATAAAATAAAGTCCAGAAATATTAAGAAGATAAGAAAGAAAGATGAAAAGTTTTTATTTTTAAATCTTGAAACTTAAAAAATAATCTTTTTACCAAAAATTTGAAAAATAAAGATTTTCAGAGATATCCAATGATGAGTCAATTTTGGTGGAGACAAGAATCTCTCCCAAAACAACACCAATCTAACCGGCAAGTGCACCGGGTCGCATCAAGTAATAAAAACTCACGGGAGTGAGGTCGATCCCACAGGGATTGAAGGATTGAGCAATTTTAGTTTAGTGGTTGATTTAGTCAAGCGAATCAAGATTTGGTTGATTGATTGGTGATTTGCAGAATTTAAATTGCATTGAAAGTAAAGAGAACAGGAAATAAATTGCTGAATCTTAAATAACAAGAAATTAAATGGCAGAAACTTAGATTGCAAGAAATATAAATTGCAGAATCTTAAAGTGCAAGAAATGTAAATGGCTTGAAATGTAAAGGGGATTGGGACTTGGATTTGCAGAGATTAAACAAAGAGAAATTAAATTGCATCAAACAGAAGAGTAAATGGGAATTGGGGTTGAATCAGATTCAAACAGACAAGTAAAATGAACAAATAAGGCAAGAAACAGAGAATTGAAATGGTAAAATGAGATCTCAGGACCCAGAGACTAGAAAACCAAGTCTAGATCTTAATGCCTTCCTAGATCCAACAAGAACAATTGCAAGGGAATTGTAAATTGCAAAGAAATTAGATGAGACGCAAGTAACAGAAATGGAAATTCAATTGCAGTGAAAATAAACAAGATCCAAGGTGAGATTGAAACAGAATTCCTTCAATTCTCCAACCCAAGATCCAAGATAGTTGTAATTGAAATTGAAAGCAATAAAACTAAAAGGAAGATAATGGAATTCTCCTTCCCCCAAACTAAGAAATTAAAGATCACTCAATATCCAAAGCTCTCCGAAAACTATTCTGAAAATTCAAAGGGAAAGCTCTCCGAAGAACTTGAATTCTATCCTATTTATACACTTTCTTCAAATGATCTTCAAGCCTTGAGTTGGGCCTTTGCTCTTGGTGGAATTGGGTTGAAAGAAGCCTTGGTTGATTGCTCTTGGAGTTTGGAGAGGAACCAAAGTGAACCAATTTAACCGGGTTGGAATTTTGCAAAAGTTGGAGTAAAAGTTTGAGCAAAAGTTAGGGGTCTAACTTTTGCTCCAACGTTGGCCCTTCCTAGTGCACCTATGGCGCCAACGTTAGCCCAAAAGTTAGGGGTCTAACGTTGGCGCAAACTTTTGCTCCTCCCCTTGTATTTTCATGTGCCAACGTTAGCCCAAAAGTTAGGGGCTAACGTTGGGGCAAACTTTTCACCCAAAAGTTTGTGCAAAAGTTTGAGGCTAACTTTTGGTCCAGCTTTTTGCTTCCTGGTTCATTTTCACTTATTCCAAAAGTTTGAGCTAAAGTTTGAGGCAAACTTTTGCTCAAACTTTTTGTCCTCTCTTCCTCTAGCCATTCCTTCTTGCTTCAACCTTTCTCCAAGCTTTCTTCACCTATCATTAATCAACCAAACACATCAAAGCTATGCTTAAAATCATGAGATATTCATTCTTTCACAATATGTGACAATTATAGCATAAAACCTCATGAAATAGCATGAATTCATACATGGTTGATTAAATCAAAGGAAACATGAAAATCTACCCAAATTGGCTTGCTTAGAGCTCAAGAAAGTACATAATTCAAGTGAAAACAAAAGAAAAAGACTAGTGAAACTAGGCTAAGATGACTTGTCATCACAACACCAAACTTAAAGCTTGCTTGTCCCCAAGCAAGAAATGAATTATTAAGAAGAAAGAATGAAATGGAATAGGATGTTCATGCTAGTAGAGTATTATTGGTAGTTCATGGGGTTTTGTGTGGATATGCAAACACTCACTTCTTATTGACTCTTAGGCCTAGAAAGTCTCCTTCAAACCTCAAGTAACATACTGCTATGACCTCTCATTATTCCTTTATCCTTGGCTATTACTTTTTTCAAAAGCTTTATTTGAGTGTCATGTGCAGCAAGTTCATTTTCTTTTCTGTATACTTGACACATTATTCACCATAGACACTTGGCTCACATTCCCTTTTAAACATTGATGCCCAGCACCTCTTTGGGTTACTAAATGCCTTGTAGTTAGGTTGCTCTTGATAGTGGATTTTCAGCTGATGATCCCGGATTAGTTAATCCAAGTCACCGAGTGTTGAAGCACTCCAAAGAGCTTACTAATCCAAGCAGATCCTAGTACAAAGACACCACAGGCATATATTTTAAGGTTCAAGCTATTGGTGTCCAGCTTTGTTTCTTTTTTTTTTCTGCCACTTTTTGGCTATCTCTTTTCTTTCTTTCTTTTTGTTTTTCTTTCTAACCAAGGATCTTTATTGAATTGAGATTCATAGACAGTAGACCACTTTATATTCAGAAGGAGACATCCTAGTTCTTTTATTCACTAAAAGTGAGATATTATACAGTCACACACACATACCACCACTTACTTTAATCATACTTCTATCTAACAGAGAACTATCTCACTTCACCTTCAAACATTTCTTTTATTGATTTAAAGATGCAGGGGACAGAACATGCTTTTAGTCAAGTGGAAGTGAACACACAAGCGCATACTTAAGCTAGCTCACTTATTTTAAGAGTGATTCTACTTGTATTAGATGAACATTTTAACAAAACACAAGTCAAGACATTTTTCCACAGCAAGAGTTAAGTTTGAATACAACCTATTGGTTTGCAGTTCTTTTGTCCTCCCTTCTGTTGTGCCCACATAGTGTCCTCAAATGGTGATGAATTCCCTGCACAATTCTCACAAGTTGCTTGCCTCTCAAGCCCTTAGGTGACCAGTTAGTATTAAGTGTGGCTTATGGATTTAATTTGGTGTGGGGACACCAAACTTAATTTCTTGCCACTTCTCTTGATACAACAAGTTAACTTTAGGCAAAATCTTGTGTCCTTGCTAAAGGTTATGAAGTTAAGACTAAAAAGCAGTTAATTTGTTGAATAATCTGTTTGATTGCTAGCAATGTGTAGGAAGTTAGAATGTACTTTTGAATGAGGTTCTGGTGGAACACCAAACTTAAAATCCTACATTCTCCCCTAAGTTGTTTTTGGTGTGCAACACCAAACTTAGCTCCTTGCAATACATATCAATTATTCAACATTTTTATTGAAAAAGTTATGAAAAGAAAACTACCTCAGGTTGGGTTGCCTCCCAACAAGCGCTCTTTTATTGTCACTAGCTTGACATCTTTCAATTCTTTTCAAGAGGGCTGTAGGTTCTGGACCTCTTTTTCCTTGTCCCATTGTCCTCCCAAGTATAACTTTGCTCTGTGACCATTTACTGTGAATTGATTCTTTGTTGCCTCTTCAAGCAGTTCAATACTCTCATAGGGAAAAACCTTTGTCACCAAGTATGGCCCAGTCCACTTAGACTTTAGTTTGCCAGGGAAAAGTTTAAGCCTTGAATTGTACAGGAGCACTTGCTGTCCTGGCTTGAATTCCTTCTTTGTGATCTTCTTGTCATGCCACCTCTTAGCTCTCTCCTTGTATATCTTAGCACTTTCATAAGCGTCTAGCCTGAATTCATCTATCTCATTTAGTTGTAACAACCTTTTCTCTCCTGCAGCTTGGGGATCAAGGTTGAGGAGTTTAGTGGCCCAAAAAGCTCTGTGTTCAAGCTTTACAGGGAGGTGGCAGGATTTGCCATACAAAAGCTGAAAGGGTGACTTGCCAATAGGAGTTTTAAAAGCTGTCCTATATGCCCACAATGCATCCTCTAGCTTTCTAGCCCAATCTTTTCTTGTAATTCCCACTGTTTTCTCTAGGATTTTCTTTAATTCCCTATTTGCCAGTTCAGCTTGGCCATTAGTCTGAGGGTGGTAGGGTGTGGCTACCTTATAGATTACTCCATATTTGTGGAGGAGTTTTTCCATCTGTTTGTTGCAGAAGTGACCACCACCATCACTAACAAGCCCCTTGGGCACTCCATATCTTGTAAAAATGTGCTTTTTAAGGAATTGGAGGACGATCTGTGCATCACAGGTAGTTGTGGCTATGGCTTCCACCCACTTTGAGACGTACTCCACTGCTACTAAGATGTATCTGAAAGAGTAGGAAGGGGGAAAGGGTCCCATGAAGTCAATTCCCCATAGGTCGAACAATTCTAATTCCAAGATGAAGTTTTGAGGCATCTCATTTCTTCTTGTTAACCCTCCTGTTTTCTGACATTCATTACATTGGTGGACATATTCTCTGGCATCTTTGAAGATAGTTGGCCAATAGAAGCCACTTTGCAGTACTTTTGCAGCTGTTTTTTCTGGGCCAAAGTGTCCACCATAAGCTGAACCATGACAATGCCACAAGATGTCCCTTATTTCACTCGCACCTTCTGATTACTCCATCAGAGCATCTCTTGACCAGGAAGGGTTCATCCCATGAAAATTTCCTTGCTTCATTGATTAACCTCTTCACTTGTTGCTTAGAGAACTCTTGAGGTATCTTCCTTCCAACTTTGTAGTTTGCTATGTCAGCAAACCAAGGTGCTTGCTGGATCTGTAAGAGGTGTTCATCTGGAAAGCTTTCATTTACGGGCTGAGAAGCTTTTTGAATTGTTTCATGTGGTAGCCTTGATAGATGATCAGCAACCCAGTTTTCTGTGCCCTTCCTATCTCTTATCTCGATGTCAAACTCTTGTAAGAGAAATATCCACCTGATGAGTCTCGGTTTAGCATCCTGTTTTGACATCAAATACTTAAGTGCAGCATGATCAGTATAAACTACAACTTTGGATCCTATCAAGTATGATCTAAACTTATCAAATGCATAAACTACATCTAGCAACTCCTTCTCTGTTGTGGTGTAATTTCTTTGGGCATCATTCAACACTTTACTTGCATAATATATAACATGATGCAGATTTCCTTTCTTTTGCCCAAGTACAGCACCAATTGCGAGGTCACTTGCATCACACATGAGTTCAAAAGGTAATTTCCAATCTGGAGGTGTGATGATTGGTGCTGTCGTGAGTTTATGTTTTAGGGTTTCAAAGGCATGCCGGCAGTTTTCATCAAACACAAAAGGGTTATCAAGCATTAACAGATTACTTAAAGGTTTGGCTATTTTTGAAAAGTCCTTGATAAACCTTCTATAAAATTCGGCATGTCCCAAGAAACTTCTAACAGATTTCACATTAATTGGTGCAGGGAGTTTTTCTATTATCTCAACCTTTGCCTTATCAACCTCTATCCCTTTTCTTGAAACTTTATGGCCAAGGACAATCCCTTCGGGTACCATGAAATGACATTTTTCCCAGTTTAAAACTAAATTAGTTTCTTGGCATCGTTTCAAGACAAGGGTTAAATGGTTTAGGCAAGCATTGAAATTATCACCAAAAACAGAAAAGTCATCCATGAAGACCTCTAGAAATTTTTCAACCATATCAGAAAAAATGGATAGCATACACCTTTGAAATGTGACAGGGGCGTTGCAAAGCCCAAAGGGCATCCTTCGATATGCAAAGACTCCAAATGGGCATGTAAAGGCAGTCTTCTCTTGGTCCTTGGGGTCCACCACTATTTGATTATACCCAGAATATCCATCCAAAAAGCAATAGTAGGCATGACCGGCCAGCCGTTCCAACATCTGATCAATGAATGGAAGAGGGAAATGGTCCTTTCTGGTGGCATCATTCAATCTTCTATAGTCTATGCACATCCTCCATCCGGTCACTGTTCTAGTAGGAATCAACTCATTCTTCTCATTGGTGATGACCGTCATTCCTCCTTTCTTTGGTACAACTTGAACTGGGCTCACCCATGAGCTGTCAGATATTGGGAATATTATCCCTGCATTCCACAACTTCATTACTTCTTTCTGGACAACTTCCTTCATTGTGGGATTTAGCCTTCTTTGAGGTTGAACTACTGGTTTGGAATTATCTTCCAAGAGGATTTTATGCATACATACTGCAGGGCTGATTCCTTTCAGGTCATCAATGGTCCATCCTAAAGCATCTTTGTGAGCTTTGAGTACATTAAGAAGCTCTCCCTCTTCCTTCTTTGTCAGGGATGAATTAATGATCACTGGGAAACTTTCTGATGCGCCTAGAAATGCATATTTGAGATGGGGGGGGGTAGTGGTTTCAGTTCTTGTTTTCGTACTTCTTCCTTCTTGTCCTGTTTTTCATCTTGCTCAATGAAGGTCTTAGCTACTTGTTCTTCTGTTGCCCCTTGATTTCCTTCTTGCTCCTGAGAATTTTCTTCCAGCATTTCTTCCACCAAGCTCTCTATCATATCCACTTTTACGTAGTCCTCTTGCTCAGGGATGTGTTGCATTGACTTGAAAACATTTATGACCATTTGTTCATTATGGACCCTGAAGATCATTTCTCCTTTTTCTACATCAATGATGGCTCTTGCTGTGTGTAGAAATGGCCTTCCCAAAATGATTGAGTCGCTTCCTTCCTCTTCAGTATCCAAAATCACAAAATCTGCTGGGAAGATAAATTCCCCAACCTTCACCAACAGATTCTCCACAATTCCATTGGGTGTCTTGATGGATCTGTCAGCCATGACTAATGACATCCTGGTGGGTTTAAGCTCTTCTATATCAAGCTTTCTCATCATTGAAAGAGGCATTAAATTGATGCTGGCACCAAGGTCACAGAGAGCTTTGTTGAGAATTGTTTTGCCAATGGTGCATGACACTACAAAGCCCCCCGGATCCTTGAGTTTTGGTGGAATGCCCCGTTGAATCATAGCACTACATTCCTCGGTGAGTAATACGGTTTCCCTCTCAAGCCAACTTCTTTTCTTGTTGATAAGCTCCTTTAAAAATTTGGCATACAGAGGCATTTGCTCAAGTGCTTTAGCCAAGGGGATATTGATTTCCAGCTTCTTGAAGGTCTCAAGGAACTTGTGGAAATGCTGGTCCTTAACCTCTTTGTTGAATCTTTGAGGATATGGCAGTGGAGGTATGATGCTCTTTCCTATTTGCTGTTGTCCCTGAGTCATTTCCCTTGAGCTATGTGGCTGGTTGTCCTTCTCTTTAAGTTTCTCAGTGCTTTTGTTTGGCACCACAACTTGCTCCTTAGCTTTATCTGCTTTTGTTTGCTCCTCATCCTCTGTTGGTTCTTTGATGCTCCCTGTTTGCTTCTTTGTAGTGTCATTGTTGCTCATCAATGTTCTCCCACTCCTTAGTTCTATTGCCTTGCATTCCTCCTTGGGATTTGGGATCGTGTCACTGGGCAGTGAGCTTGAAGGTCTCTCAACAGAAATTTGCTTGGAGAGTTGCCCAATCTGCCTCTCTAGGCTTTTTAGTGATGCTTCATGGTTTTTGTTTGTTATTTCCTGGTGTTTCATCATTTTGTCTATCAAGGTCTCCAAGTTGGTGAGTCTTTGGGGTTCAGGTGGTGCTTGTGGTGGGTTGTGAACCGTGGATGGTGGATGATAAGCATTTTGGTTGGTAGGTTGGTTAGTGGGTTGGTACTGGTTGAGATTGGGGTAGTTGTTTTGAGGTTTTCTATAAGTGTTTTGGTTAATTTGCTGCTGGTTGAAATTTTGGTTGTTTCTTGGGTTGTTTTGGTTTGAGTTCCTCTGCCATGGTTGTTGGTTTTGGTTGTGAGTGTCTCCCCATCTGAGGTTGGGGTGATTCGTTCATGAGGGGTTGTAAGTATCACCATAGAATTCATTTGGACTTGAATGCATGTACTGGACTTGTTCTTGCTGTTGCTCCTCTTGAATTTCTTCATTCTGCCCCCATGTGTTTGATGGTTGGCTAGTGTTAACTGCTGCAACTTGGAGGCTATCAATCCTCTTGGTCATTTGCTCAAATTGTTGTTGAATTTGCTGCTGCATTAATTTGTTCTGAGCCAGGATTGAATCCACTCCTTCTAGCTCCATTACTCCTCTTCTTTGTGATGGTTGGCGGCTTATTTGATGAGCAAAGAAATATTGGTTGTTAGCCACCATATCAATAAGTTCTTGAGCCTCCTCTGCAGTTTTCATGAGTTGCAAGGAACCTCCAGCTGAATGATCCAAAGCTTCCTGGGATTTCAATGTTAAGCCCTCATAGAAATTCTGCAGCTTATCCCACTCAGTGAACATTTCAGGAGGACATTTCCTGATTAGAGCCTTGTATCTCTCCCATGCCTCATGGATGGGTTCAGCCTCCATTTGTGTAAATGTTTATACCTCAGCCTTCAACCTTATAATCCTCTGAGGTGGATAAAACTTGGCAAGGAACTTGGTTACCAAATCATCCCAGTTGTTGATGCTGTCCCTTGGAAACGATTCCAACCATTGAGTGGCCTTGTCCCTGAGAGAGAATGGGAATAGCATCAGTTTGTAACTGTCAGGAGGCACACCATTAGTTTTGACAATGTTGCATATCCTCAAGAAGGTGGATAAGTGTTGGTGCGGGTCTTCAAGTGATCCTCCACCAAAAGAGCAATTGTTCTGAACCAAAGTGATGAGTTGTGGCTTGAGTTCAAAATTGTTTGCATTGACATTTGGAGCCAAAATGCTGCTTCCACAATGTCTAGGATTTGCAAAGGTATAGGAGGCCAAAAATCTCCTCTGGGGTGGGTTGTCATTGTTGTTATCTGCTCCACTTGGTAGATTCGTTGAATGTTCCTCCATCTCTTGAAATTCTTCGTCTGATTCCTCTTCTCCAACAATACTTTTCCCTCTTTCAGCTCTTCTTAACCTTCTGAGAGTTCTTTCATCTTGTTCATGAAAATTTAGTGTGTTTCTTCTTGTACCTGACATACAAGCATAACATAAGAAACGCACAAACCAATGATACTTCAATCTACTGCTAAATTGAAGTTTTAGTTAGTTTAAGCAAAAAATCTAACCGGCAAGTGCACCGGGTCGCATCAAGTAATAAAAACTCACGGGAGTGAGGTCGATCCCACAGGGATTGAAGGATTGAGCAATTTCAGTTTAGTGGTTGAATTAGTCAAGCGAATCAAGATTTGATTGATTGAGTTGCAGAATTTAAATTGCATTGAAATTAAAGAGAACAGGAATTAAAGTGCTGAATCTTAAATAACAAGAAATTAAATGGCAGAAACTTAGATTGCAAGAAATATAAATTGCAGAATCTTAAAGTGCAAGAAATGTAAATGGCTTGAAATGTAAAGGGATTGGGGATTGGATTTGCAGAATTTAAACAAGGAAAAGTAAATTGCATCAAGTAGAGAAGTAGAAGAGGGTGTGGATGAAATCAGATTTTGAAGCAGAGAAGTAAATGAACATGGAAAGCAGTAAACAGAATGTAAATTGGGAATTTAGATCTCAGGACCCAGAGACTAGAAAACCAAGTCTAGATCTCAATGCCTTCCTAGATCCAACGAGAACAATTGCAAGGGAAATGTAAATTTGCAAAGAAAGTAGATGAAGAGCAATTAACAGAAATTTAAACTCAATTATGCAGTAAATAAAGCAGAGAGATCCAAGGATGAGATTGAAACAGAATTCCTTCAATTCTCCAACCCAAGATCCAAGACAGTTGTAATTGAAATTGAAAGCAATAAAACTAAGAGGAAGATAATGGAATTATCCTTCCCCCAAACTAAGAAATTAAAGATCACTCAATATCCAAAGCTCTCCGAAAACTATTCTGAAAATTCAAAAGGAAAGCTCTCTGAAGAACTTGAATTCTATCCTATTTATACACTTTCTTCAAATGATCTTCAAGCCTTGAGTTGGGCCTTTGCTCTTGGTGGAATTGGGTTGAAAGAGGCCTTGGTTGATTGCTCTTGGAGTTTGGAGAGGAACCAAAGTGAACCAATTGAACCGGGTTGGAATTTTGCAAAAGTTGGAGTAAAAGTTTGAGCAAAAGTTAGAGGCTCCAACTTTTCATATCAGCTAGCCTCTTTTGCTGATACCAACGTTGGTGCAAAAGTTAGGGGTCTAACTTTTGCTCCAACGTTGGCCCTTCCTAGTGCACCTATGACGCCAACGTTAGCCCAAAAGTTAGGGGTCTAACGTTGGCGCAAACTTTTGCTCCTCCCCTTGTATTTTCATGTGCCAACGTTAGCCCAAAAGTTAGGGGGCTAACGTTGACGCAAAATTTTGGTGGCCAGGGAGGCTTTTCTCATGCCAATGTTAGCCCAAAAGTTAGGGGGCTAACGTTGGTGCAAACTTTTGGTGCCCAGGGGTGATCTTCACGTTCTAACGTTAGCCCAAAAGTTAGGGGTCTAACTTTGAGGCTAACTTTTCACCCAAAAGTTTGTGCAAAAGTTTGAGGCTAACTTTAGGTCCAACTTTTTTCTTCCTGGTTCAATTTCACTTATTCCATTGTCCTCTCTTTACTCCTAGCTATTCCTTCTTGCTTCAACCTTTCTTCAAGCTTTCTTCACCTATCATTAATCAACCAAACACATCAAAGCTATGCTCAAAATCATGAGATATTCATTCTATCCTAATATGCAACCATTATGGCATCAAATCTCATGAAATAGCATGAATTCATACATAGTTGATTCAATCAAAGGAAGCATGAAAATCTACCCAAATTGGCTTGCTTAGAGCTCAAGAAAGTGCATAATTCAATTGAAAACAATATTTTTTAATTTTCAAAAAAAATTTAATTTTTAAATTTAAAAATTCATAAAAATGAAAAGTTTTTTCTTTTCAAATCCTAAATTTTTTTCAAGAACATTTTTTATTTTTTTAATCACGGGATAATGATATTTTTTCATAAATACAGAATAAATTAATTTTAAAAATTTAAACTTTATAAATTTTGTTTATTGGATATTTTTAAAATCTTTATTTTTCAACTTTTTGGTAAAAAGATTATTTTTTTAGTTTTAAAATTTAAAAATAAAAAGTTTTCATCTTTTTTTGACCTTCCCAATATTGTTGGACTTTATTTTATTTTTTAATTTTCAATAAAATATTTCATTTTTAAATTTAAAATTTTATAAAAATAAAAAATTTTGTCTTTTCAAATCATAAATTTTTTTCAAGAACATTTTTTTATTTTTTTAATCATCGGATAATGATATTTTTACATAAATACAGAATAAATTAATTTTAAAAATTTAAACTTTTTAAATTTTTGTTTATTTGATATTTTTTAAAATTTTTTTTTAACTTTTTGGTAAAAAGATTATTTTTTTAGTTTCAAAATTTAAAAATAAAAAGTTTTCATCTTTTTTTGTCTTCCCAATATTGCTGGAGTTTATTTTATTTTTTAATTCTCAATAAAAAATTTAAATTTTAAATTTAAAAATTCAGAAAAATAAAAAATTATGTCTTTTCAAATTCTAATTTTTTTTGCAAGAACATTTTTTTATTTTTTCAACACCGAATAATGCTATTTTATCATAAATACAGAATAAATTAATTTTAAAAATTTAAACTTTTTAAAATTTTTGTTTACTGGATATTTTTTAAAATCTTTATTTTTCAACTTTTTGGTAAAAAGATTATTTTTTAGTTTCAAAATTTAAAAATAAAAAGTTTTCATCTTTTTTTTGTCTTCCTAATATTGCAAAACTTTATTTTATTTTTTAATTTTCAATAAAAAATTTAATTTTTAAGTTTAAAAATTCATAAAAATGAAAAGTT